>NC_050173.1:44156619-44495119 GCF_008315115.2 Sander lucioperca | reverse complement strand
ATGTATAATGTTGTATTCATCATTATGCAACGAAAGGCTGATTAAGTTACTGGCTGGTTTGTAGTTTTAGAAGAGTAATCCTTACATATGACAGAACTGAAGCAATGTGTGTGTGTGTGTGTGTGTGTGTGTGTGTGTGTGTGTGTGTGTGTGTGTGTGTGTGTGTGTGTGTGTGTGTGTGTGTGTGTGTGTGTGTGTGTATGTGTGTGTGTGTGTGTGTGTGTGTGTGTGTGTCTGTGTGAGTGTGTGTGTGTGTGTGTGTGCGTTTCTGCGCGTATATTTGTGAGTGTGTGTGTGTGTGTGTGTGTGTGTGCGTGTGTGTGTGTGTGTGTGTGTGTGTTTGCGAGTAAACTTTGGCATTAGCATTATTGCATGCATGTTTTTGCAGTAGTTTTCTCCTATTTACATGATGGATTTCCGTCGTGTGTTTGACATGTTTGCATGTTTGTGTGTGTGTGTGTGTGTGCGTGTGCGTGTGCGTGTGTGTGTGTGTGTGTGTGTGTGTGTGTGTGTGTGTGTGTGTGTGTGTGTGCGCGTGTGTGTGTGTGTGTGTGTGTGTGTGTGTGTGCACGTGTGTTTGGCTGCTGTTTGGCATGCAGTGACCCTTTCTTACAGCTAAACAACATTATTGTGTGTGTTTTTCATTCTCACTGCCCATGCTGGCTTTTATTGCTGTGGGACTTTCATTTGTGTTGATAGCTATGGTATAGGATCTGTATGGAGAATAAATTATTGTATATTTGAAATAACGGTACACGTGAGAACTGTAAGATCCAGCTCATTCACTGACATAGGTAAATACTGAGAAAGACGTCTAGTTAAGATTGAAAAAAGATTGTGGTTTGCGTTAAAACACCAGTCCCCTTAAGTAGTAATCCTGGGACACAAACACCTGTTTCCTGGGTGAAAGTCTAATTGTTAGGGTTAGGGCTGTTTTCCCCTTAACTTCTTCCAGGACATGAACTACGCTCCCCCGCTTGAAAGTCCTGTGTTCAGGTCTTCCGCACTGCTTTGCGCTCTTATACATCAGCAGTCATTGTGCTGCATACAGTCATAAATACATGGAATACATACAAATTCCAGTGTATTAGTTTTTAGTAGCTATACATATGAATGGTTCATGCGAACACCCGGAAACTGTACAGCAAAACTCACTTGGCAGGGGTCAATATGTGTCCACTCACCGGAAATAGTTCCATAAATAACCGCCCAGCGAGGTATGAAAACTGCACACAACTCAAGTTCAAAAGATTAAAATCATAAAGCATTTTTTCCACCACAAACTTAGGTGAAGCAGCATAGTTGACCTCCATTAACTGGATGTGACACTGTGTAAGAGCCAAGTTGATTAATGGGACAGTCTCCCAAAAAGCTGTGTTCCTTTAAAGGCCCTGACACACCAACCTGATAATAAGTCTGGCGAGGTCGATGACTCAAGTCTGTGCCGTCGTCCGTCGAAGGGGCCGTCGGCCTTCATTTTGGCCGACCTGACTTGCTGGATCGGAGGCCAGGCAGTCGGACTCAATGACCAATCTGACTGGTGGAGTGTTAACCCGGAAATGGCGAGCGGGATGAGTGATGGACGCCTCTCAAAATCTGACGAAAATCTTTTAAACTGACCTTTGTCGATCTGAAATGAAGACAGATTCAGCAACTGTATGGCCTATTTCTCTCTTCAAATGTTTTCAGAAACAATTAAATCAATTAACTTTTTTTAGTGAAATATGAGATTGTATTTCAAACAAGAAGCCAGACCCACGTGACGCGTTCGTTATTTCCGGTTTTCATTTTTTGGGCGACAATACAGATTAGCGCTGCCTGCTGTTATGGAGACATATTACGTCTCGCGCACGTGCAGAATGTACACTCAAGTCGGCGTCGCTTTGGTGTATTCCAAGGCACTTTTTGGACCTCTGGGAGCCGACTGATCAGTCCGACTGCCTTTTCTGCCGACGGTCGGCCGTCGGGTTGGTGTGCCAGGGCCTTAAGGCAGAGCTACCTGCATCAGTGTATAGTCTCGCTTTGCCAGACCATCCACGCGCTGAGGAGCGGAGGAGGGTCTGGCTAGTCCACACAGCATTCCGGGATGGGAGAAAAACGTGCTCTGGTTTAATGGCATTTCTTTAAACCAATCACAATTGTCATGGGCGTTGCTAAGCGCCGCACGGAGCCGCTGCAAAATAGTGCAAGACAAAACTCAGATTGGACAGATAGTCTAGCTAGCTGTCTGGATTTACCCTGCAGAGATCTGAGGAGCAGTTAACCATAGTCCTCAGAAATCCACCAGAGTTTCAACAAAAAAGAAAGCAGAAGGAAACGGATATCGGCAAAGACATGCATCCGACGGAAATTCCTGCAGCACCCGAGCAATCCCAGAAGTGGAGCATCAAGGATATAGACTAATCACTGTACAACTGCAGCAGAGCATGAACCTTACCGTTAACTCAACAGTTACATTTTTGTTTAGTATGTGCGTGGCTCCTTCTCCAGAGCTGGTGGCAGGTATACGTAAGAAACAAATGTGTAGTATGCAGCTAGAGAGCTGTCCTTAGTCAGTAACCATATTAATCTGGTCAGGAAGGATTTTCACTTCCTAATTGAATTGGTGTGGTTTGCTGCCTCGCTAACTTCACCATCTCTGTCTCTCTTTTCTGTTTGTTCCTCTGGTAGTCTCCTTCTCTCCCTTTAAAGACACACACACACACACACACACACACAAACACATCTGTCAACTCTGCCAAGATGAATAATGCCAAGATGTTTATGGTAATTACCATAAACAATATAGATGCATCTGGCTCACATCTGAAAACACACACAATATAAATTCACCATTAGCAATCCATATGTGGTTCACAGCTGCTACATGTGTCTGTCCAGACCCATAAGTCAAGTTAATGTCCAAACATGCATCTGTTTTGCCAATGCAATAATATCCTATGTAAATGATGTACATTCACCAGTGTTGGGGAAGTTACTTTTAAAAAGTAGTGTTTGCTCATTACTCGTTACATCTTAAAAAAGTAATCTGTTACTTTACTTAGTTACCCCCTATGGAAAGTAACTTTTTACGTTACTTGTTACTTTTACGTTACTTTTAAAAGCAGGCGTCTCTGGCAGAGACTGAAGTTAATTATACAAAAACTATCTTTGACCATAAAGCTAATCTTTGGTTTATCAGTGTCTGAACTACACTGCAGGCTGGATTCTCTACTCACAGAGTGACGGCTGATTGATTATGAACGAGTCCAGCGCGGGTTGAATGCACATCGGCAGGTCATCAGCGTTACACGGTGTTAGTGTATACTATGTTATGTAATGTCTGTATCGACTTGTACTGGTCGAGCAGCCACGATGGTCCGTGTATTGTCGTAGACACATGCACGGACCTTTTCGGGAAATCCTTGCATGTCCGTGCAACCGACACAAGTCCACAGCGGTCCGCTGCATGTATGTATGAGGCCATCTCCACCGCACCCATCTGTGAGGTTGTCAGCTTTGCGTCTGCCTGGCTCAGAGCGCCGTCCAGCAAAAAGCCACGAAGCTTAAAACGCTCTCAAAAGTTAGCTTTGGCTGCTTCTCACTTGCCATGATTGCTCTGCTACCAGCCTCTGTCACGTAGCCTACCATGTGGAGCTTGTGAGAAGGCAGTGTCGCTGTCAAATCTGTCCCTGGGAAAAGTAACGTTGCGCCGAATTGAAAAAGGAACTACGTTTCGTTACCACATTTTCAGTAGTAGCACGTTACACTACTTTTTACCCGAAAAAAGTAGTTACGTTACTGTAACGCGTTACACACAACACTGACATTCACACATAAAAAAATATTTCTTAAGTTAATTATGTCCATTCAGAAAGATTTTTAAGAACATTATTTTGGTGATATTTTCAGTAGTTCTGAAACATGGAGGATCTGGCCTCTGAATGGGAGATGGCTCATTTTCATCGGAAAGATTTGGACCTAAAAAGTAGCAGGGCTTTATTCAATTTCACACTTTTGTTCTTGAGTATTTTCAGATTCACAAAGCCAAATTTAAGACTTTCAAAAGTCTTAAATTCAGTCAAATTACATGTTGCTCTTGTTAAAATGTAATTTGACTGAGCAGCATTTAAAATGAAGGGTTTTAATAATCTTGTGAGACATCCATCAAAAACTGATGTAGGTTTGGAGACAAGACCCATGGAAAGCAGACATTTTATGAAGTTTGAAAATGGAACATTTAAATACCAAGTGTTTAAATTGCCAGAGATGCCACTGTTTTTGCCCTCTTTCAACAGATTCTAGGGTTCAATTCCTCCAGATGTTCATATGCCTGATGGTGCGGAGCTCTGACACGTTTAGAGTTTTACAGATCCTGTAAGCTGCTCAAAGTGTGCACAAAGATTCTCAACTTTGTAATCGTGATCAGCGTTCTCTATTTCCTGTAATTGGCAGCTTGATTTCTCACATTATTGAGATATTATTTTTGGAAACACAAAGAGGAGTTTCTCCTCGCAACGTTTTTAAAGGTCACCTGTGACGTGTTTGAAAGTTAGGAATAATCGAGGCATCTTGGTGCCAATATTGAGCGGTGCATGTTGCTATGGGTAACACTGCGGTCTCTCTGCGATTCTCTCTGACTGGAATTTATATGTATGAAAAAGAAAGAAGAAAGAAGAGAAAGATAATCTGTTTTTGAACTCTTCCTTCTTTCATTCTCAAGCACGCACACACACACACACACACACACACACACACACACACACACAGACACACACATACACATATTCTGTCTCTCACGGCCTCGTCCCTTAGGGTACTTTCCTCTTTCCCACTAAAAGTGGCCACTAAATACCATGTTTACTAATGGCAGTCTGGCTGGTAGCTGTGAGCATAGTTGGAAACAGATGGACTTACTGTCCTCCTCAGGCCTCAACACCAACCGGTCAACATGTCAGTAATCAGATTAAATGCTCCCAGTAAGCTGCTGGTATCATTCAGACAGCCGGGACAATACTGTATGTCGCAGAGTGACAGCACATGTGCATGTAGGTTAGACAGATGCTGTATGTGTCAATATTTCATGTAAGAGAATGGTCATTTGTACGTTAAAAATAATATAAAAAAATAACAGTTTTGAAGCTCCTTTTTGGGAAAACAACCAGGTAACTGCACGCACTGCACTCTTTTCAATCAACATGTTTTGGCATGTTGTGGTTTTTTTGAGAATTGGTAAAGGCATGGCCAGTATATTCACAACATGGCTGAGTCTTTATCCATTAAAAGACAAGGATGAAACAGAAACAGTAGATGGACAGCATCACCTCCAACATAGACATTTCATAACAAAAGTATCAAAATGCAAAAAAAAACAAAAAAAAACGGCTCGGTCCTTTTGTAAGACCTGATTAATAAAAACAACAGCCCGTCCTCACCCAGAAAACGACCGTTTGGGTAGATTATGCCTGCTCGACGTGTCATTGTGCAACTGCTTCCTAGCACCAGAACAACTGTAGAAACTGATAACATGTTATAATTCAGGATGTTGTCATGAACCATTTGTACATCTAGCTGTGAAGAGTAATGCACAGTAATGGGTGAATCCAGACAGCTAGCTAGACTATCTCTCCAATCTGAGTTTTCTGTTGCACGACTAAAAAAACTTTTGAACGTACACATTCCACCAAAACAAGTTCCTTCCCGAGGCTATTTTGGAGAGGTGCCGTTGCGCCGTGCAGCGTTTTGCGCTGCCCAAGACAACTGTGATTGGTTAAAAGAAATGCCAATAAACCAGAGCACGTTTTTCTTATTTCCTGGAATGCTGTGTGGACGAGCCAGACCTTCCTCCGCAGCGCTTTATTACATTACATTACATTTAGCTGACGCTTTTATCCAAAGCGACTTACAATTGCTATATATGTCAGAGGTCACACGCCTCTGGAGCAACTAGGGGTTAAGTGTCTTGCTCAGGGACACACTGGTTGATGTATTGCAGTGGGAATCAAACCCAGGTCTCCCACACCAAAGGCATGTGTCATATCCACTGCGCCATCACCACCCCCTGACCACCTGCGCTGTGGAGGAAGGTCTGGCAATGCGAGACTATAAAACACAGGGCTTTCGATACTTTCACCCATGAAACACTTGTCCCGGGAGTACTACTTAAGGGTAGCAGTGTTTTAATTCAAACATCGATTTTTTTTCTAATCTTAACCATACGTTTTGGTGTCTAAACTTAACTGTCGTCGCCGCATGATGATCACTTTTTGTTGGCTAAACTCATCTGCAACGGCTTTGGAAACAACCAGCACCTCACGGTGACCAGTACCGGGCTCACAGTCATCTTTTCTCGGTTAAATGTTATTGTAAAGACTGCTGAACTTAACTGTCATGTGACTGGTCGTCACGTGACCAGCGTTCGGCACAATTTCGTAGGATATCATACGAATTGTTGTGCAAAGTTTACGTAACATATCATACGAACCCGTTTATGAGAAAGCATTGTTTAATTTGTGTACTGCTAGTATATCTTGTTCAATGCTCCTAAGTGGTCAAAAGAGTTATTTTGCTCTCCATTTGAAATTGTCCCTTTATAAAAGATGACATTTGTTTAGTAAGCCCTAGTTGAGAGCGGATGAATAAGAGGCTACGGTCTTAACCACAGTGTGTGTTGGTGTGGAGTATAAATGTGTACTTCTGGCTCTCTTTGAGTGCATTTGTGTGCATGTCCACTCATTAGGGCTCCTCAGCATTTCGGCAGAGGACAGCACTGCTAACGGGCATCTGTCATTATTCAGGCAGTCTCTTCTGAAGTTTGACAGAGGAACTGATTCTGTCGCCAGTCAAGCAGAAAAAAACAACAGCAAACATTGGTTTTAAAACCCAGAGGACCATGGCAAACATGAGCTATTTACAATAACACAGCAAAACAAGTGTTTAGAGCTCTTTTATAAAATACCCGGTTTTAAGATTATATAACTTGATGGTTGAGTTTGTCTCCAGTCACGCACGCAGGAAAAAAAGAAGAAAAAGGACAAACATTGGTTTTAAAGTCATCGGAAGATTACAGGTACAACAGTTTATAGTGAAATACTGACAAGCTCTTTTATAAAATACCCAGTATATTTTTAGGAAGCATTTATTGAAACATAAAAAAATGTCTAAGTCTAAAAGGACAATATTAATCATGTGCTGATGACAAGTGACATTGGTTCTCTCATGGTGCGTCATCTGCGCTAAAGATTTCAAAGAAATGAACATCCAAAATGTTTTATGTTTTAGTGAATGACTAATGCTTAATATGTTTCTCTGAGACCACTGAAGATTATGACAATAAGATGCAGTCCCACAGTACACACTACAGTCATAACTGTTAAGTCAGCTCTTTGTTGCCTTATAGCATTTTATCTGAGCTGATGTTAGACAGTAGGAAGTGTTAATGTAATTTACAGATGATGCACTCAAATTAACTCATGGCACATTTTGAGCTTTTAATGAAAAATACATGGCTGACTTTGTCCATAATTGCTTAGAAAAACAAAATACTGAAAATGTTTTGGAGAGCAAAAACAATGTTGGAATGGATGACCCTGAACAAATGGATGTTTGATAGAGGTAGAGCTAGATTTAGACTTTTGCAATTTGAGGAGAATTTGATAACATATTGGGAGAGTTTTAGCTCAAATTAGCATGGATGGAAGAAGCATTAAGATCCTTACGAGCGTTAATGTTTTTAAAGGGACCATGTGGAGTTTTTGACCACTAGAAGTGCTATGGAGCCATGTTTTTATTAGTGTTTTGTCCGTTCTGGTTTATGTGCATGAGGATGATATAAGATGGATACTTAAGTTCATTATAACTAAACATCTAACGCTGCCCCAATGGAATGAAACTGTACACACTTCCTGTCTCCTAGATGGGCGTGTCCTCATTTGAAATTGTAGTAAACGTTGTGTGGATGGATGAAAAGTTATATTTGCATAATTTATTCATGTTTTCTTTTGTCAACATTAGATATTTACACAGCTAAAAGCCATATTTAGCATTAAAGGTCCAGTATGTAACGTGTTTAGTTGTTCATTATCAAAATCTGTGTTGCCCGTTAACAAACCTTTTTCATGAATATTTAACACCACCATCAATTCCAAGTATTACTTTTGGCTTGACATTTTACATTTGCATTTGCATGAACTGGGGTATTTGCATTGTGCATTTGCATGTGACATCGTTTTCGCTGTCACATGATAAACTCACAGGTGCTGTTAATGCTGCTAATGGGTATCGTCGCTTCGCGGCCCCGGCAAGTTTGAAGAAGGAAACATGGAGGACCACACGTATTCAAAATCCAAATTACTTCTTCTTTGGCCAGAAAAAGAAAAATTATACTGAAAAGAGCAAGAGACCAGCTTTTTGAAGCGTGAAGGCTACCGTAGATGTAATACGTACTTTGAACTGCGTGGTGCGAGAGAGTTGATTGCGATATATGATCTCAACGCTAGATGGGAGAAATTCCTACACATTGGACCTTTAAGAAAATTTGTTTTGTTTCGACGTTCCTGAACCAGATCTCATGAAACAGGTCTCGAATAAAGTAAATTTTCTCCTGATGTGTCCGTCTGAAAAAATGCCATTTCAGTGTCAGAATGTTCTGGAGATATGGCTTGTGTAAAATGGGTCCAACATTCACTTTGGTGACTATGGGGCGAAATAATCAGTCATAATCTGTCTTTATGTTCGCTTCTTTCATTGGAATCAATACACTCAGGATATTTAGTCTCCTAAAGAGGCGTGGCAGTGGCAAAACCCATGTAACAAAGATACAGGAAACAACTGAATTGGGGCATCTTGGTTCTACAACATCTCTGCTTTAATGAAGTAAAAAAATACCACAATACTCCTATATAAATAAAAGTGTGTATTTTAAATTTCCCTTCCCTTAAGTAACATTACAAATGTATTACAGAAGAGAGCTTCAACAGGCGGTCCAGGACCCCTAGGGCGACCTCAGAATCACTGCAGGGGAGCCTCCAAATTATTGTTAATATTTGAAAGTTTTTTCAGAAATTAAAATGTCTTAACATGAATCCAACGTATTATTAGCAAATATAAATCCCCACTGATGATAGGCTTACTGGCCCATGGGTAAGGTAGTCACTAAGGTAGCCATCCACAGATACAGTTCTTCCTAAGGATTCACTGTGCCAGATGTATGGTTAACATTAAAAGATGATTTATAAAATCATATTATTTTAATAGCTTAGTATTCTATGCACTAAAAAGGTATGCATAGAGGCTTTAGGCCGCCCTACATTTTATTGTAGGCCCAGTTTTATATGCAACTTCATTTTTTACAATATTAGTATTAGGGGGTCCCTGCTAGGTCTCTCTTTCAGTTAAGGGGTCCTCTGCTTATAAAACTTTGAAGAACCCTGTATTACAGTATTAGCAAAGTAACAAGTAGCAATGCATGTACATATTGTAGGCTACAGCAGAAGGGACTACAGCAATGATGTGCACACACAGCCGCTCCTGGCCCTGCTTGAACCTTGACCTGGTTCAAACCAGAGCCATGCTGATGCCTCTGGCCTGTTGCTTGCAGTCTGTGCAGTTCTTTGCAATCTTCTCCGCAATCTTCCCGTGGGCGTTTAGCTATTAAAGTGTCAATGTGAATGTTCTCCCACCAGAAAAAAGGCAGAAAAACCTCTTTTGGAGGATCTCATTTGACCAGACAACCAAACCGATTGGTTAGCCAACAAGAAATAATGAATATCAAAAGCAGCGATGTGAAAATAAAAAAGGTTTCATTCCTAAAAGCTACATTTCCATTTTGGGGAAACATGTTGTCATGTGTTAAAGTGTGCTGTTTGGTAAACACACAGAACTGTGGGGATGTTTTGGCCACAACTGTCCTGCAAGTCATAATGGTTGGTATTTTTGCTAATAATATCCGTCATTAACTCTGAACTTAATATGTTATGGAACCACATTAAGCAATTTCATTATATAAACTCAATAAAGAAGTCTAAGTAATTCTACTTGTGGGTTTGGATTATTTATTAAGTATATTTCAGTTTATTGTTACTTTATTTATAGTGTGAGTTTGGACATTTGAGAATATTGTTTATTTTGGTTCAGTTCCAACTATTTGGTCAGGGAAAGAAATTACTCAGAGAAATTAATGACAACTATTTTGGATGCCAGAAAAAAAAGAAAAAAAAAACTAACTTATTCCAAACACACGTTACAAAAAATTAAAGACACTATATACAAACTACGTGCAGCATGTTACATTTGCAGTTTTCATACAAGTAGACAGGCTTTCTTACTTTTTGTAGGTTTTGATTACAATAATCACCTTGGTTAGATCAGTTATAACTCAAATCTCAAATACATAATTCCAAACAACTGCTGTCGACACGCCTTTGTTTCAACAAAGGCAATAAACCATCAACCTCTGGGACCTGTGCGGTAGCTGTAATACAAGGAATTAGTCTATGCTAGTATTCGAAAATCAGAGTCAAGTATGAATAAAAAGGGCTGTTTAGCAGAAGCCTGAATTCTCACACGTAGTCCACTTCTCGATATACACAACTTCCATGCAGGTATGACACTTGCAGTCACACACACACACACACACACACACACACACACACACACACACACACACACACACACACACACACAGTAGTGGTATCTCCTCATTCCAGTCATGTAAGCAATTAGTTAAGGAATGGTGCATTGCAGGCGTCAGTCATCCAGAAATAATCAAACCTCTGATCCACTAAGAGCCAGCAGCACACTGAACTCATTCTCAAAAAAAAAACCCGGCCCACTTTACCTCGAAGCTTAGTCTACTCCACATGTGTATTTTGGTGCAGGATTCTCTTGAGGAAAACTCCTGCTCGTTAAGGATTCAGCTCAGATACTCCTGTTTTGATGAGTGTGTTGACCACATGCTGTATTGTACTATGCACACACACACACACACACACACACACACATATGCACGTACTGTTGACGCGTGCATGCATTTGTGCTTTGATGACTTCCCCACAGGCCCGCCTGCTACCTACTTCACCCTCATGCCTCGGTGCGTGTGTCCTGGCTAAATCCTGTTTTGATGTTCTGAGACAAACAGAGCAGGGGGTTCAGTGTTTTCAGCCTCAGTGCTGCTCAGCTCAACGCTGCAGGTCAGCTCAGTACGCCTACAGCCATCTGAGAGCACACTCAACAAGAAATGGTCACTGTATAGCTTCCAGAAAATGGTTCTTTAGGCCAGTAGCACAGGCAGAAATCACAGTGAGTGGGCAAAGAGCCCATCCAAGACCAATCATACAAGGGTCTGAAACACGTGTTAACGTAAATAGGCCATTACAAAAACAATTCACATTATGAGAGGTATGTTACAGGCACCATTTATAATTTGTTATATACTGAATGTACAGACCAACATTTTTTTTCCAGGATTCTGGGTGGTCATTGGGATCTTTTGTTAACTGCTGTGAATCCGCTATCCTTCACTAAGGAGCGAGCTACAAACTTTCAGAGCCGCTACAAGCCTACAGGGAGCGAGTAAGGACCACTGGTGTAGAGAAAATAGAAAGTGGAAAGCTGAAGAGAAAAAAAAGTCAGCCAGAGACAAAGTGTTCCACTAGAGAACAGCATAGAGTGCCACCAGTCCTCATATATGTATTTGCTTTGTGCCAATCATGTTGACTGTGTAGCGTCCCTGTTATCAGTAAAAGGTCCATTTCCCGTTGAGCTGTTTTTCTCACAGAGATAGCACCCCTTTCTGCACTCATAAAAGCTCAGTGGAGGACCCAAGCCTGATTGAGCCCTACGGGCCCACAAGCTTAAAACCTCTAAAAAGAAAAGGAAAGTAAATACATAAGATAACAGGCCGAATTAAAGTGTCCATCTCAAAAGCTCTCCCTCAAGTGCAGTGCCTTGGTTTGAACCCAGAGAGGCCTCGCCAGGGTTATGACGGACACCCTCCGTCCCCTGTCCCTCTCTCTGAAACGAAGCTTGAAATTGCAGATGTTATCGCTGTGACAGAAAAGGGAAGGACGTTTTTGTTTGCAGAGAGTGGCTCAGCGGGGGAGGAGCTGGCTGTCTTAGATCGAAGGAAGTTGGTCGGGAAGACGGGGAAGACTGTGACGTTTTAAATGCTGGTTGGCAGATTAGCTGAAGTAGCGGCTTGCTCAGTAGTCAGGCTCAGAGTCCCCTCAGTAGTGTATTAGAACTGCATCAAATACTCACCTGGCTTTGTTTTGTGTGTTGTTGTTTTTTGCACACTGCAGGACAAAACATGTCACATTGATGAGGTACTTTTAAAGTACTAATCCAAGTAGAGTTGACCAAAATTGAAATAATTTTAATGTTTGCTCTTTTAATTTTTATGATATTTTTTGGTCTCGGTTTGTGCACTGCAAAGGGGGGCAGCAGGACATTTTGCATAAAATGCTAAGTTTTACACAATAAAGTATATGCATACACATTTACCTTCCTGTAAAGTAAAGCCCACACATTTTTAGTTCAATCTTTTTCCAAGTTTGCAGTGGGGAATTTAAAGCTGAACTAGAGGTTCATAAAGACAGTTTGATGGGAGTGCACAGACATGTCATTGTCTAAATGTCGTCTAAATTAGCTATTGAGGTAACTAACTACCGAGTGAGGCAGAGCAACATTTACATCCCACAAGAGCCATGTTTCTGTGCACCTGTAATTTCATTTTAATTTGGTTTCTACAAACCCCTGTGAAAAGAAAAATCTGGCTCATAGCTGTGAGATGTTTTACTTGCTACACCAGCATTGGGTTTACACGGTTCCATTTTTGTGCTGCCTGCAGCTGTTTGTCACTAAAAGCAAACTATTGACATTACATGTAGGCATTTGTTCAATATTAACTGTGTAGGAAATATTGACTCATGCTTTAAAGAGGTATGTAGAAAGTCACACATTTCAGCTTTAGCTGAGGTAGAAATAATCTTTTGATTTAGTTTTTTTGCCCACTATTTTCAGCTGCTGTGGGGTTTTGATGCCCTATAGCTTTCGCTTCAATAATCTTTGTGCAAAGTTTTGAGAAAAGGTATACAATTCGCACTTCAGAACCGGTTTCTCATTAACCGCCCACCACCTCCATTCCTCTGACCATATATGCAATGTTCATGGGGCTCCATCACTGTGGAAACAGCAAGATCTGTGCAGCCGCATTCCTTCAGCATTTCATCTCTTTGGCCTTTTTTTCTGTTTGCCTGGTGCAGATTGGGTGCAGATTGGCCCCGGCTAAAAATCTCTCAGCTCTCCCTAATGCTTTCTGACGTGTCTTCAGACCTGCCTTATCGAGCATGAGAGGAAGAATACTAGCCTGTAAAATGTAATCCCATGAAAGGACATCTTTCTGATTCTTTCAGTAGACCTGGTGTCAGCACTGTTGCTTTAGCTGACCAGCTGAAAACTTTAAGTTAATCGTTTGGACTCTGGAGGCCCGATCAACATATTTCATTTATTGTTGGATCTTCTGCCTGAGTTTTACTTGTACTTTATTTTACTCAGGAAAGGACGTGTGCAAATAGACGTCATGACTGTGAACATACAGTACAAGCTAAGAAATGTCTGTGTATTAACAGTTGTATGACTGTTTAACAGAAATTGTCCATAGAACATGATCTGCAACTTTTGTCAAGCACGGAGGTTGGTTTTGGAGAGATTACAGAAGTCCATGTTGTCACTTAATTTGAAGTTTGGCGTTTTTTACGACATTTTGGCCGTTTTTTTACAACATTTTTGTTTTAGTCGCTTTTTTTGACATTTCTGAAGGTTTTTTTCAACGTTTTCAGAAGTTCACTAACTGAGCAGCTTTGTATGAGATAATTTTATATAGGCCTAACAGAACATGTTCTGTATTTTAACTGTAGCTACAAACATAATTATTATTTTTTTTAAAGATTTTTTTTGGGGCTTTTTCCTTTATTAGATAGTGACAGTGAATAGACAGGAAAGTGGGGAGAGAGAAAGAGGGGATGACACATAGCCGCAGGTTGGATTCGAACCCGGGCCGCTGCAAAGGACTCAGCCTACATTGGGCACACGCTCTACTGGGTGAGCTAGAGGCTGCCCCTATTTAGTTTTTTTTAATCACGGGGCAAAGTCCGGGTATGACCTGAGCTCCCAGGACCTTTTCTGTAATTTTACGGATTTATTTCTTACGAGTGTAGCTATGTAGCTAGGGCGAAAGATTGCAAACATGAAAACTTCTTGTATTAAATTATTTCAGCTTTTCCTTTTCCTCTTTTTGCCCTCTCTCCTTTCCTCTTCCCAACCACACTGTAACAGAAACTCTAACTCAGTCTCACTGTAATTGAGGTGATGACACTCGCCTTTTTCAGTGAAGACTCATGATGATTTTGCTTACAGTACCTGTGCACATGTTTTTTTATCTTCAAGTTGCAAACAAACCTTCCTTTAAGGTTAGAGGAGTGCAAAAATTGAGTTTTTTTCAGAAAGTCATTCTGCTCGTGGCAACATGCATATTTTTCTTTTTTGTTGCTGAGCTACAAGCAAACTTTCCTCGTGGGAGTAAACCTTATAAACGTTTGCATAAAATAATCTTCTTCCTTTTATTCTCAGTGCTGTGTAATCTCTTTTCTATTCAAATTCCGGTCTATTGTGTTTATCTCATATTTATCATCCTTCCTCTGCTCCATCTCGGCTGCTATTCTGACCTTTTCAATAGAGAAGTCCCTCCACCTTTCCGATGGACCCTATGGAACCTTATTTCGTAAAAAAAAAAAAATAAATATATATATATATATATATATATATATACATATGGTAGTGAACAGCAAGAGACAAATAATTGTTTGATCCTGTTTGAATTGAGCCATGAATTACACAAATGATGTTTGTCAATTTAAAAGATAATTTTGCAAGTGGAGAAACTCTGCATCTCTCGTCTTGCACAATATACGTCACCTTGCTTGCTGCTCGGCTTCATCGCTAGCTTGGTTAGCTATGTTCAACAATGCTATCTTTCCCTCAGCCGGGAAGCGAAAGAATTAGCAAGACCCGTCGCTCGTGTAAGTAATGTTACATCCCGGTATGAAACGTTATGTGACTTTGGGGCAAATAGTCTGTGTAATTACATATTTTCAAAGTCTTATACAGTATGTCTAACAGTTTTACTTTCTTGACTTGCAAAATGATCTTTTAAATTGACGAACGTCATGTGTTTAATTCATGACTAAGTCTCACGTTGCCAGACCTTCCTCCACAGCGCTGCGGAGGAGAGTCTGGCTAGTCCACGCAGCATTCCGGGATGGGAGAAAAACTCTGCTCTGGCCGTTTGGAAATAGCCTCGGGAAGGAACTTGTTTTGGTGGAACATCTTTAAAAGTTGTTTTAGTCGTGCGAGAGACAACTCAGATTGGACAGATAGTCTAGCTAGCTGTCTGGATTTACCCTGCAGAGATCTGAGGAGCAGTTAACCATAGTCCTCAGAAATCCACCGGAGGTTAGAACGCCAACACAAAGAAAGCGGAAGGTAACGGACATCCGGCCGAAAATGAGAGACATCCGGCGGAATTTCCGGCGGCACCTGAACAATCCCATAAATATAACGTTGTCGATATAGACTATTCAGGACTCAATTCAAACGGGATCAAATAATTACTTTTCATAACACTTTACATACATATTTTTTCTGAAATAAGGTCCCATGGTGGTCCACCGAAAAGGGGAGGGACTTTGCTTCTCTGTCCTCATGCCTTCCCCTGCTTCATCAACTTTCATCAGCATCACAGTGGCTTGTGAGCTCTCGTTTCTCAGTCAGGTATTTTTGCCTCGAGTGGCATGTGGCTGAAACAGGCGACTTGTTGTCTTGGTGACCCGAGCAGAAACAGACAGCTGACACAGAGCAGAGGAAAAAAAAGGAAAACACGAAAGAAGAGGAAAAAAAGGAAAATACAAAAGAAGAGGAAAAGGCTTCCTGATTGGGATGATCAACTATTGCACTTCAGAGTGAAAGACTCTGAGTGGGACCATCAGAAGAAGTGAAGAGGGAGAGAGAGATGCTGAGTAGGTGATGAGAGGGTGAGAGACGAGAGTGGTCATCAAGAGAGAGTGTGAGTGAGTGGGGGACGTTGGCCGCCCAGAGAAGTGGAATATTAGATCTCTTTTGGAGAAAGGGGTTTAAAAAAGATGCAGTCACATTTTTACCAACTTTTACCAAAAGAAACATTCAAGCAGGCAAATTCAGGAATGTGTGTGTTAGCAAAGATTATTATTTGAGATTCTGCTTATTTGTAGGCTAGTGTAAACATGTGTTCAATTCTGGCCCCGAAATCACTAAACATGGCCATCAGAAGATGTGTTTTTTGGTAAATATCATTTTCTTTCACAAAAGATGATAACACATTAATTCCAGCAATTTAATGGTGTCATAAACCTCAAGCAGTCTAGCTTTCAGTAAAACAGGTGTCAGAAAAAGCAGTGTGTTTTGCTCAAAAGATATCATCACATCACATATTCAAGATTCAAGAAATGTATTGCCATTTTCACAGCTACAGGACAGTATATGCTCTTAGTACCTACTTTAAATGTGACTTTACAATGGGTGGATAAAGCCCGCTACCACTGCAGTGATATTTACACTACATGGCAAAAAGTTTGTGGATACCCAAACATTGAGTTTTGAACACGTCATCCTGGTAAAAGTGGGATATATTTTGCTGCAATAACAGCCTCTTTTCTTGTTTGAGGCTTTCCACCAGATGTTGGAACTTTGCTGCAGGGATTTGTTCCCATTCAGACACAAGAGCATTCGTGAGATGAAGCTCTGATGTTCCGCAATAAGGTCTGGCTCGCAATCGCTGTTCCAGTGTCAGATGGGGTTGAGCTCAGGACTCGGTGCAGGCCCGTCAAGTTCTTTCACAGAAAACTGAGGAAACCATTTCTTTATGGATATGGCTTTGTGCACAGGGAAAATAGTCCAAACCAGAAAAAAACTGCCCAGATCAAAAGTACACGTACGTATATACAGTGGCATTCACATCTTTTAAATACATTCAGTGAATCACCTATCTATGATGTATTCAAAGGTATTGAGTGGATTGAATACCTGATAAATCAAGGTACTTCATCACATAATCTCGCTTTGCCAGACCATCCACACGCTGTGAAACGGAGGAGGGTCTGGCTAGTCCACACAGCATTCCAGGATGGGAGAAAAACGTTCTCTGGTTTAATGGCATTTCTTTAAACCAATCACAATCGTCATGGGCGGCGCTAAACTCCACATGGAGAAAAAAGATTGGACGTAAAGTCTAGCTAGCTGTCTCAATTTACCCTGCAGAGATCTGAGGAGCAGTTAACCATAGTCCTAAAACTGTCGTTTAAAATTCCGACACAAAGAAAGCGGAAGGAAACGTACATTGGCGAAAATACATGCATCCGGCGGAATTTCCCGCGGCACCAGAGTAATCGCGCAAGTCGAACTTCAAGGATATAGACTATTCTTCACATGCAAAGCAGTCCCTCATTGATTTACATCATTGGCCAAGTGGTCAAATACAACCAGAGATATTAAAGTGTATATCTTGATATTATCAGGTGTCTAAGGCTTCCAAAGTTTGGCTTGCCCGTGCATTTGAAACTACTTAGCTAAGCACTGCTCCATCTTCTGAACAGCTCAGTCCTTGGTGCGGCGTCGATCAGCGTCGACACTCCGTTGATAGTTCATTAGTAGACATTTAGGACACGGAAAACAGGGGGATTTGACCGTCTAATGTTCCAACATATAGAAAACACATCCCTTCTCTTCCTACTCGCTCTTAGTCTGCTTCACTTCCACTCTGTAAGCTCTGTGACACAGGTAAGCCACACCCACAACAGTCTGGCGGCCAATATGAAAACGCTTGTGTGTGTCAAAAGTGACAGGTGATAAAAGTCTTTTCCAATGACTATAGGTGCCCTTTAAAAAGGTCCCCAAACAAGCTGCTGCTCCTGTAGTGAATATGAAAGGAATTTGTTCTAACAGAAACAGGGAATAGTTAGAAAAGATCCTAGTGCTCAGAAAAGGGTGAATCAAGGTAAAACATTACATTATGATAATACTGTAAAATCAGCCTAATTTGTGCTGTGGGCAAGGAATAGGTAACCGTAAACAATAACTTCCAAAATATAAGTAGGGTGTATATTTGTTTATGTCTCTGTGTAAAAGAATGGAGAAAAGAAAGCCAGCCAGGTGGATATTCATGACTGTAATAACTAATCCTTAATGAGTCACATTAATGTGTTGGAGAGAAGGAAGGAACTTTCCCTTTTAAAACACTCTCAAATTGTATCGAAGAAGCAGAAACAAGAAGCGAAGAAGCTTTACAGGTGTGATATACAATGTCAGTGCTCTGCCAAATAGATTCCAAGTTATAAAATACATATTTCAATGCCCCCTGGACTCAAAACCTTTTAAATCTTCATTGAAGAAATCTTCTCTTTTTTTTCCCCACGCCTCCACAGGAACATCAGACGTCAGGGTCAATATCTTGCTAAAGGGCACTTTAGAAAGATGGATGTTCGCCACATTGTTGCCCAAAATACGTAGAAATGTTTAGTCTGCTCGTAATCCGGGCCTTCTGTCTCTCTTTCCCCCGGCCTAATTAAACAAATCTCCATCCTGCTGTTGGCTCAGCTGTGTACAAACAAAACCACAAATAAACACAGAAAGGATGCAGCCACATGTCCTGCTCCAATTTTTTTTATTTTATTATAAAAAATGCCCCAAATGAACACACACCAGTTTGCAGTTTTCTGTACGTTATTATCCATGTTTCGGTATGTTACATCAGTGATTGCTGCAGCTTTTACTTTGTTCTTTACTTGCTTTCATGTAAAGAGTTTGTGCTTTTAATGAGGCTTTTAGAAGTTTTCTGTAGTTTTTCCTTCTTATTTATAATTTGAATTGCAAATTAGAACTTTGAACTTCAATCTGGTTTACTTTATCTTGCATGTCAGTTATATTGTAATTAATATCAAGTAAAGACTTATTTTCTACGGCTATTGTGAATTTTGGCATGACCCTCAGTGTTGTTGCAGCTCATACTAACATACCAACTTCAAGTTCAGGGTTGGTTTATTGTTTAATACTATATGTCACTGCAAAGCAAAGATTTGAATAGCAAACTAATGACAACAATAAGGGGAGAATTGATTATTTGTTGGTTCAAACCACATCCACCTCTGCGGAAGCTGGGGATAAACGTATGCAGATACAAATGGTGGCACATTATACATATATAAAAAACAGCCGTTTAAAAAAAAAAGGGCTACGACTTATAATCGAAAGCATTCTGTTTGTTGAAAAGCTAATGCATTTTGTGTTAACCATGTAAACTGTCCAAATGTGAACTTTTGAGAACAGTAGAGTCTGGGACTGGCAGACAGTTGTCTGAACCCACAAAAGAGCATTTAACCTTTCAGTTCATCTGAAAATCCTAAAAATCACACAGCGGCAATAAGCTGATTGCACCAGCCCCGCCCATTCTAGAAACACCATTTGGTGTGCTGTCACATCCATTCACAGATGGCAGCCTCATTTATACCATCATTTGGAATCATTTTAGTGTTGTGAAGCATGAAGCACTTAACGATGAATGCAAAAAGCATCAAAGTGGTACAAAGACCATAACCGCTTACAGTACATGGTGCACTTGATTTGATGTTTAATTAGCTTGTACCTAATTGGTGTCATTCCCCCCCCCCCCAAAAAAAAAAAAACTTTACTTAAATAAAGATATTTGCACCATAGCTTGATTCAGAAAAGGCACAAATTGTTGCCGAAAAACTCACCAGAATGCAGGAAATGAAGTGTTTGACGCTCAAAATTTCAATTTTGCTCAAAAGTGGAGATCTCAACGCCCCCAATGTTGAACCCAAAGTTACGCCCTTGCGAGACATACAAGACTGAAAACATATGTGTTACTGGGATTTAATAAATGTAAGATCAATAAAAAAAAAAATCTATTTACTTTCCCCAGCTCTCCTTTCAAACATGGCTCTACAACATCTTTGTTTCCACCAAAGAACATGAGCAGTGACACCGTCCCACTCACAGAACCACAGTGAGACCAGCTGAGGGTTTAATGCTGCAATATGGCAGCAATTTTGGGTTCTGCTCTGGCGAGGATCTGTAGCTGTGTTTCCTTTCGAAAAGCCCTAAATGTTCGAGGCTGTCTGGAAGGTAAATTTCACGGCCAGTTCGGCAGCAGGAAGTGTCTTTGGTCAGGGTGTTTGTGTAAACAGCTCGTAATGGTTTTAGCCCGCGGTGAGGCCTCTGTGGTGCACACACACACACACATACATTTGTACATATACACAGATGTGTCTGCACAAAATGTGCATAATCATTCACCGTACATATCCACACACACACACACATGCATCCGTGAATACCTGCATGTGTACCACAGACATTCATTCTTCTCATTCAATTGCAGTGAAGCCTATAGACTGTATACAAATGAGACCCATTACGCCTTACGAATGAGTTTCTGTTGACTTTAACTAATGTGCTCCTAGCTCTTGTTGGCTGTGATTGTGCACTAATGTCACATTGAAATGTGTTTGTGCAAGACTGTTTGCCTGAACTAATTACAGTTACAGTATAGTTGGGCATGTAATTAGTCTCTGTGTCATCTTCATCCTTTGTGCTTTCTGCTAAATGCTTCTTTTGTCAGATTAGAATTGCTTGCTTGAACAAATTTGTGTAAAATACAGCATACAAATGATTTCTTTTTATCATTGTGTTTTGCTAAATGTAGCTCTGGCCTATTTCATAGCAGAGAAAAATGTGTTTGTCATTTCAGTCAAGTGTGATTTTCCGTAATGGCAACCTTGACTTTTATTTAACTGTATTTTATCACTGTCCTGTGAAAGCCATGCGTCTCTAGCCAGGTACTGTATTAATCTTTGTGGAAAATCCTTTTGGACATAATCCAAAGCAATACATCCTATTTTAAATGGATTATTTGTCTGAAGAAGTAGATTTTTGTCAACCCATGAAAAGAAAACAACTTAATCCTTAGACAACTTTTGGAGATACATAGTTTTTATTGGACAGTGACATTATGTATTTGTCAATTTGGAATTGCTTATCTCGTAAATTAGCGTAATGCACTGATTTATCTCCTGATATTACACTTATTTTGCTCCATATATTTCTCAATTTTCTAAGCTGCTTATCTTATCTACCCCTTCACTTTATTTTTCATTTTGTTATGTGGCAGCCTTATCAATCTGTAATCAATACCCCATAATGACAAAGTGAAAACAGGATTTTAGAAATGTTTGCAAATGTATTAAAAAGAAAGAAACTGAAATATCTACAGTAATAAGTATTCATACCCTTAACTCAGTACTTGTACTAAATGTAGCCAAAACAAAGGACATGCTCATTGATTTTAGAAAAAAAAATCCAGACACAAGAAATTACATCAATCAAAGGTCAAACTGTTCAATATGTGCAATCTTATAAATACCTGGGGACGATAATAGACTCAAAACTCACATTTGAAACTAACTGTGAAGCTGTGTGTAAAAAAGGGCATCAGCGCCTGTTGTGTTTGAGGAAACTGGGTCGCTTCCACATTGACAAATCCATCATGACCCTCTTTTACCACGCCGTGGTAAACCCACCCTGAATCAGTTTTATCATTTTGCGCTAGCAGCCTGGTTTGGGAACCTCTCTTTGAAAAATAAAAACTCACTCAACCAAATAGTAAAGTGGTCTAGCAGGCTGATTGGTGAGCCACAGCTCAACGTGGAGACCTTGTACACAAAACAGTTACAGCGCATAACTGGTTCAATTTTAAACGACAGTTCCCATCCATTGAACACAAAGTTTCAGCTTCTCCCCTCTGGGCGTAGGTTTACGATCCATCCCTAGGTGTAGAACAAAAAGACACAAAAACAGTTTTGTCCCTGCAGCCATTGTACTGAGGAACAAGTCATAGCTATACTTTGCTCAGGTGTTTATTTATTGTTGCTTTTATGTATTTATTTATTATATTTTAACCTTTATGTATGTTTTCACAAGGTAAACTCATTTTTACTGATTCATTTTGTTTTACTTTCTTTTTATTATTAGTATTTAGTTCACATCAATATTTAAGTATAATCTGGACTGGTAAGAACTTTTTAATTTTAAAAATTAATTTTCTTAATTTCCACTGTCTTAAGTTGAATGATGTGTGATATGTGCCTCTTTGTTTATTCCCATATGCATGTATGAGGAGTCTACTGCAAACAAAATCTACCTCTGGGTACAAATAAAGTTGAACTTGAACTTGAACTTGAACTTGGTTGAAGCTCCTTTGGCAGCGGTTACAACCTTGGCTATGACGGGACAAGCTTTGCACACCTGGATACTTTGCACATCATCATCCTTTTGCCGATCTATACATTTAAAATGATTTTACTATTAGACTCAAATACGTCTCGCTGTATCTTTAAATTACTAAACCATACAACAACCATTAAACAAAAAAGATTGGTTTGGCACACAGGCCTTTAGACTTTTCATCACATCGTAAAAAATAAAATACAAAAATTTGATAGATTACAATTCAAGACAGGATCAGTTCAGAGAACATCTGTATTTCTACTCGGCTTGTATTTTGATTTTGAACACATTAAGTGAGCGTGGATCCAGCCATAGTGTGTGTGAACCATTAAAGCATCTCTGCCTCCTCTGCTCCAGTTTACTGTCACTCTTTCCTGTACCACTAATGTCTCGTAACAAAGTCAACCTGAGGTCAGCTTTGACAGCTTCTCCCGATCGCCGTCTTGTTACAAAGTCTGGGTAATCACTTTTCCAGTAAGCAGAGATCAGACTACGCTGAGAAATGACTCACCAGGAGACTGTTATGAGGCTTTAACTAAGTGTGTTATACATTTACAAAGCACTATCAAGTCTGAACTGTTTGGCAGTGAATATACTAGACGAGGGCACCAGGTCTGATACTGACTGTAATGTTGGAATATAAGCTTATTCTACTGTTAAAGTTCAGTCTGGGTAACAGGGGTAAATGTCAGCTCCAGCTCATGTGGTTTGGAAAACCTTGGCTTTTTAAGAATGAAGTGCTACTTTTGTACTTTGCAGTATCCCACAACACCCTTTCAGACTGCAACAGCAGCCTCTTTTCACCTCTATTTAATTTGACGAAAGCCGGGTGGTGGCTTTAACCCTCCTGTTGTCCTCGGGTCAAATTTGACCCGTTTACAAAAACTTTCTATATCAGAACTATGACAAAAGAACGTTGAAAAAAGCGACAAATGTTGGAAAAAGTGACAAAAAAAACATCAAAAACATTGCCAAAGGTGACAAAAATCGAAAAAAGTGAGAAAAAAAAAAACATCAGAAAAAATGACAAAAAAATGGACAAAAACATAATAAAAAAAACCCCGCCAAAAACAATTGACAAAAAGTGACAAGAAAATTTGAATAAAATCGACAAAAACGTCATGAAAAGTGTAGAAAAAGAACAACTAAATGTTGAAATTTCAACCCAGAAAAACACAAAGTTGCATGGTCGACGGGAACAACACAAGGGTTAAAGCAGCAGAGGACATGATAACAAAGTTCAGATGTTCAATTTATTTCTACTGCAGTTTGACCGTGTCAAACTTTTGGGGGCTTGTTACTATGTTTTTATTCTAGAGACCCTATACAGCTACCGTGATGCCTGTGGCCTACGTAAAGGCCTAAAGATATTTGTTTGAGACACATGAGAGCTCTATGTTTTAATACAGTAACTGGTTCTTACTGTGCAAAATCAAATGTCTGCAGTATTGATAACATCGGCCCCTATTTTAAACAATAAAGAAAGTAAGATCTTTTTCCAATACATAGTTTAGAACTATTCTTTCTGGCAGAATTTATCATTATGATCAACTTAATTATTTCCTGGATGTAGGAGCCACATATTGTACGTTGTTTATGGTCTCATTTGTGTTATTTGTTGATTGTTATATACTTATATTGTAGGTGGTGGGCGTTTTCATCGCGGTTTCAGTGGAAGTGATAACGTATTTGTTTGCTTCACCTGTTCACCTGGGTTTTTTGGGCTTTGACAGAGAGGGGGGGAGCCTGGGAGCCAACACTTTCTGTTGACCGCCGCACTAACGCACTTATTTCGACTCACAAAGTAACTTTACATTTGGTAACTGCAGTGCTAGTTGTATTTTACGTGTGGAGGAATAACTCATTGCAATACAATCATGAGCGCGTCACAGTGTGTTTATGCATCTCTCAGTGTTAAGTCCCTCGCTGCAGCACTTTGTTGGACTGCTTACAGCCACAACACTGGATTTTGTATCACCATAATCCCTAAATGTATGTAGAAATGCAGGAAATGGGATTCAAATCGATAACATTTGTTATGCAGTATTCATATATATTGTCTTTTTTAAACATGTCATTAAGGCTGCACAGGCTAACAATTATTTTCATTATAGTTTTTGTCCTCTGTTTTCTCTCTCAGGTATTCTGTCCTTTCGAACGGGAACCACACAGAGCAGAAGAAAAAGTCTCTGCACACCGCCACAGAGTCCCACGAGTCCTGCTTGTGACCAACAACGACTCCTCAGTCACATCTCCAAAGACCTCGGCTCGAACACCGTCACCACAGAGACGCTGGAAACACACCGCAGCCTTCACAAATTCAACGCAGATGCCACAAACTCAGCAGATCTAAAAGAAAAATAATAAATAAATAGAACAGAGCCCCAATGGGACTTTAGGGATCTACGCGAGGAATGTGACATTGCAAAGGGTGCATCTGGTTTTAAAGTTCAGCTGAAACTAGTGGACTGGAACAAACCCAGTTCCCAGTCTTTCTGATGCTGTTCTCTGTCATGCTGGTTCTCCCATCCTCTGGCCCTCAGAGACTGAGCTGTCCCAGTCGAACTGAATCAGAGCCAGATTGCGACGGTGATCCAATCAGCAGGCCTGCTGGTAGCTAGCTGTGAAGTCCAGCTTGTCATGTGGCGAACCGGCAGCTTTGGTGGAATGTGTAGGAGAATTTCACAGCACGAGATGTGATTAATGACTGACTAGGAAGTGAAAATTATGTTGCCAAAGCTATTTGATATTACGTAAAAAGGACATTATTGTGATTATTATAAGATGCTCCCTGTTGTTTTCCAGTACAAAATCAGAAAGATTGGCGGTAGAGCATAATAAGGTGACAAACAAAGCTTTTGAAACAAGTGTTTTTCATGAAAAGAGGCAGAGTTTAGAACAACATTTCCTTTGCTAAACATCACGTGTTTGAGCCTTGACACAAAACTAAAGAACCTTAATGTCTCCCAGGTCAAAGTTTTTCAGCTTTTCTAAATCCTCACTAAGCTGAAAGGAAAATGTGGTTGCAAGGCTGCGTTAAATCTCTGAGCTGAACTGTCGAAGTGCATTATTATAGAGGCTGCTAGCTCACGCTCCCTGTTCATCACTCCTCAAGGCCCCGTCTGAATCATTGTTTTTTTCTCGCAATAAGAAGTTAAAGGATCACAACGCATTAAAAGCTGCTCATGAATGATTCAGGCGTTGTGATGATGTTGGAGCAATACCTGCATTGTTATGATGTGTGTGTGATTACATTTTCAGTTTTCTGCAGTCTGTGTGCGTATGTATGTGTTTCCATGCTGTTAATGTATGTTTTCATACAAGCGTGCTTCTGAGTGTGTGTGTGTACAATACATGTCCACATGTGATGTAAAGTTCTGCTCCATCTCGACACGCCATGAGCCCATGTTAAAGAATGTACCAGAAATGTTTCCATTTGTTCATGTTCATGGAAACGGAGAACACAAAAGCCAACTGTTTTTCCTGTACGCATAATGAACCTGCTCCTTTAAAAAAAAAAAAGTTATAGTTCATTTCCTGCCCTCTTTGAGTCCTCCAGGACTTCGTTCATCCAAAAGGCTAGTCCCAGATAGGGTGAATCTCACCAAATGATTAGTCACCAGTTACTCTCCACACAGTTAGTAATGCTGCTGCCACAACAGAATATTGTAGGAGTATTGTTGGAATGGAGAAAGGATAGTGCATGAGGGGAGGCTGCATAATGTATAATGGCAACCCCTGTTTGCTAACCCTAATCCCTATTTTTGTATTCATTATGGATCAATGACTCTGTATAATGTGAAGTGCTCACTCCCAGTGACGAACCCATAGAGAACTAGAAAGGCACTCTGAGAGCGGAGAAACCTCCACCAAGGACAAATGCCCTATCTCCCCTATTGTTAAAAGAAAATTAAAAATTATTTGTATCCGCTCTGTGATTCGGACCCGCTCCAAAATGTAATGTGTTCTTCCTTGGCCCGTGCTACACGCTTCCACCAAGTTTCATGAAGATTGGGCCAGTACTCCTAGGCGACGGTAATTAGCTCTGAAAAGTTTTGTAGCCTGTTTAGCTCATTATTTTGTTATTACAGCACACTTACTATTTGGCTCAGTGGCCTCAGTGCTCACAAGCAGCTGTGTTCAGTAAACATGCTCTAATAAACCAAAATTAAAGCTCCTGCCTAGCAGCTAACAGCACATAGACGAAGCATCTTGATCCTGATCATTTTCTAAGGAGTTGATGGAGACCAAACCAGATCTAAAGGCCCTGACCCACCAAGCAGATGGCAAGAACTAGTGGCGACGCAGGCCGACTGTGGTGTCGGCTCACGTCGCCTCACTTCGCCTCACATCGCCTTTGTCTTAGCCAAAGGTTTGCACTTGAAAACACCGCAAAGACGGCCAAATACCACGTACGTTCTGCGCCTGCGGGAGAGGAAATAACTCTCCATGCCAGCAGGGGGCGGTAATCGTCATTAGAAAAGGGAAACCAGATAAAAACGTTGCTATGATACCCACAACTAAGCAGCGTTTGCCTGAATCAGCAGCGTACAGCAAACAGAGACTACGGTCCCTCTGCTTCACTCGCCATCAGGAAGACAGCTGACAATGGAAGATGGCTAACCAGACTGTCCATCTACCGGGCTGTCATCCGTTCTCTCTGCAAAGAAGTCTCCCTGCGGTGGGGAGCTGAGGGACTGTGCGGCCGTTGGCTAACGTTAGTTAGCTAACGTCAGCTCGCTACTTCCACCCACCCAACATGCCTTCATGCTGCACAGAAAATCAGCCGGACAAAATTGTCACTCTGGCGATAGCAATGTGCTTTCCTAAGATGTGACAAAAGGGAGTGAATGAAACATGAAGTTGTTACATATTACTAATTTATAGGCCGGCCGGCTAGTTAGCTTGGTTCGTTTAGCACCAAGCACGATTTAGAGAGAGGTCTAGCATTTTTGGTCTTAATATTAAATTTCACGGTATAGGATATTAGTTTATAAACTTTTTTAAGAAAAACGTATTTTGTCGGTATATGTCAATCTTTTAAAAAACATTTTTATGTTGAAATAAATACACCTGAACAGTTGGTTCAGTTAGTTATGTAGCTGTTTTACATACTACGTTTGCCATCTTATGGACATAATGTGCAAAAATAGATATTCCAATCATTCAAACCTATGTGTTTTCTAGAAGGAACATTCAAACCTAATTTTTGGCCAGTTTTGACAGCTTTATGTGTATTGGATCGATCAGATGGGATGAAAAATGAGAAGAGCCTTCTGTGTGCGCTCTCACAGTTGTTTGTTTGCTTTCCTCACTACTGTTTTTCAAACTGAACAACAAATCAGATGGATTGGCCATTTACCCGACGAATCGGCCAAAAAAGGTCGACAAAAGCCGACGCGTGGCCACGGTGCGGGACACACTGCAAAAACTCACCGTCGGTACAATTTGGACCAACAGTCTCCATGGTGTGTCAGGGCCTTAAAAAGAGAGTTAATATTAGACTTAACAATGATCAAGTGGACCAACATGACTTCAATGATAATGTTGGCTATCTACTGGATGTGCAAACACGCTAACACATTAGCCATACCAACATTTAAAAACGTTATGACATGTCAGGACTGTGCCTGTGCTTCACAGCTTTTGGTTTTTGTGGTCAAAAACCATCAATGCAGCTTAACAGATGACTTTATCAAGAGCATTATTCCAAGTTTGACTTTGAAAAGATGGAACCAATGTGGTTATAGATGTTAAGATGTGAAAGAGAGACCCCAAATTACCATTTTCTAGTAATACCCAACAAAGCATTGCTACCCAACTTTTCATGGATCATACATATAGATAAACTTGAGGACTGAACAATCTTTATGGGTTCAGAGAATTCACCAATTTTCTTAGGGTGTTAAACATTCTTAAACTCTCAATCAAATTCTTAATTTGTAATCAAATTGATTATCTCAACAAAACATTGTTAATTATTTTAAAACAAGGTTGTTTTTATTTGGTTAATGAAAAATTGACATTTTGGTAACACACCGTTTTCAAGGGGCAGCTGTAAAATATAGACAGATAGTAAAAGTGAACATTGTGTCTCCCAGAGCCAAAGCAGGCACAGAAATGCTCAGTTACGTTATAACATTGGTTCTCTGAGTGAAGAGACTATCTCTCCAGCTGTAGGCCGCTCGGAGACGGTTCAGATCAAACTATCAGTGAGTCCACGCCAGGACAGGTGCTTTATAAGAAATAGCATAGGGCATGGCCGGGCAAGCCGGTGTGTCTTAAAGAAGTATCCATGTACCTGACCTCAGGTGGATCATCCCCGTACATATGGAATATATAATGGCAGAGAGATAGTCTCGATACGATAGAGAACAGAAGTGAACCTTCTAAAGAAGAGTTGCATAGTGTAGGAGCAAACACAGCCCTCTCAAATCAGTTAATCAGATGAAAACACCGTTGAGCACTGATTCACTGGCAGAAAGAAAAGCCCAAAAGCTCTTGACTAGAAACACTGGGTGGCCGAGGTAATTACAAATCCCTGCAGAGACGAGCCAATTGAGCTTGACTTAGCAAGTCAGAGTTCAGAGGAAATATCCAATCTGAAACTCAAAAATGACACCAGCACTCATGTTACTCCAGATACATAAAGATGAGCCTCAGACATCACAGATCCGAGAGAGAGTGAGAGGAGGGTCAGCTGCTTCAGTCAAGCCATCAGACATGCTGTACAGTTCTGTTCACTTCTTTACCATCATGTTACAACATTGCACATTGCAGATGGTGAAATCTCCACATTTTTAGCCATAAGATGCAATTTTATAAGACCAGAGAGTCAGCATTAAGGACAGAGCTTACTTAAATTGATTGATCCAAAATGTAAATTTTTAATATACAGTGTATATATATTTTTTTTGTCATTTACAAGGGACAATGTACAATAATTGAAATAAATATTGTCGATGCCATTGATGTATTGCACCAGTTTTAACATAGAGATAATTTTCATCTGCAGGCAGCTGTTTACCATGCTGAAGTGCCCTTAAGCAAAACATGACTATCCATGAGATTTTGAAAGACACTTTTTCCAAACTCTATTTTGAGTATTGTTCACATTCTGAGCTGCTGCAAGAAGTTTGTAGTTTCATTAATCAGCTTGGATTATGTTGGCTACAATGGATTGAAATGGTGATTTATAGTATTAAAATGTCCACATTATTGTCTCAAAACATCCCTGCAGGATAATCCAACTATCTGCTGCCCATCTGTATGCTTCCAAAGAGTGATTTCTTTTCAAAAAAAGATGGTGAAAGACAGGTTCTGCTGAGGTGTCGGGCTATGGATCAGTAACAGAAAAGTGGAATATGCTGCTGGAATGGTTTGAAAAGTTTCTATAGACGTTTTTAAATATTTTACTGCTATGAAAATTGGAATTCAGACCACAGCCTGTCTGAAGGAGGGAGCGATTTCTTAACAGACTGCTTTTAAAGCACTAGTGGTGTGTTTGATACTCTTTGCGGAATACATATGTGGGATGGATAATTACTTTCAAGCTCATGGGGATTCAGTGTTTTACTCAAGGACACTTTCTGGTAGCCCGACATCCCACCAAGGGCGAGGTCGAAACATGACGTATTCAAAAAAACTGCTGTTCACTTGGTTTTTACACCAGTTGATAAAAACACACTTATATGATCCCAGACGGTAGTTATCCCTGAGTTCATGATGTTACACTTGACTTTCCAAGCCTGGCAAACGGTTAGCTATATCAGATATCAGAAAAATATTCCCCCCCCCCTACCCATAATTCCTTGCAATTTCAAGTAATTTCATTTTCATTGGTTCAGATGATGTTCTTCACCTCAGTGCTCCTGGAAGAGAGCTGAAGCTTAGCTTCTCAGTTGTCAACACGTCTAAAATGGTCAGTGTGACAGAATGGGTTAGTAAAACTGCTCGACTCGTGAAAAACTAAAAACTTAAAGTAAAAAGTTCTTCTGTATGCCGAATGTTAGTGGCTGCTTCAGTATTGTTGAATTTTTTTGCAGTACAAATGAATTTTACAGCATCAAACAATTAGGCAGAAAATGGGAAATATTCCCTATTTTCTCAACACGTTATACAGCTATACATTTTTTTTTTTTGATTGTTTCTTTTTCCAAAACCGACTCTTTCAAACTGTGACCTCTCCATGACTGAAGCACAAGCACTTTTTTTGTGATTTAAGGAAGGATCAATTTAGCGCAGTTAGTCTGAGATATGTCAGGAGTTTATTAAGCCCAAATAGTGTAATTCCTTAAAGGTTCAATAATCCCTTCCAAAAAAACAGATCATGGATGTTTTTTTTAGGTGAATTTTAATATTATATATTTCCAATATATGTCAAAATGTTGTTAAGATAACCAAGAGGTACATTTAACTCGGATCACCGATCAGTCACCTATCTGTTCCCCCTCTAATTTTTCAATGAACATTTTTATTATATATATAATTATATAATTATAATTATTATTATTATTATTATAAAATAACATCATTTTTGATATTTAATTTCAAAAGCTCGAAATCATGTATATTTGTATCAGTTACCTGTGACGTAATATAGTGAAATAAGAATTTCTCATTTCTCTTTGACTTAGATGGTTAACGTGCTATATCAGTTAGTTTCACTAAAGTTGTCCTAATATGTTTTGCTCTCAGAGAAAATTAGCCTTTACTTCCTGATGATTTTGGATTTCCAACATTGTGTAAATGGAGATAAAAATGAGTTAGTAATAATGTGCTCTAGTGGCAATAACTGTGTGTCCTCATGAAGGACTTTACACTAACGTGACCTCTTGCTGCAGAGTGAGGCCACAAACATCTGTAAACAAAGATTATAAACTAAATAAAACTGTTCCACGCAGACGTTTTCAGCCCTAAGAGGTTGCAAATTCAGCCTTTTTTAAAAGCAATCACACTCATGTTTTCAGCATCTTTAAACCCACACTTTTCTTTTCAAACAAACATATGTTTGTTGTTTTTCCATAAGTATAAAAGGAGACAGGCTTTGTGGCTTTGACTGTCATGCATTTTTTGTTTTTCTATATTCTGCCTATTTTGTCGTTACTTTGCTGTTCAATAGCCGCCCAGTTCCACGGCTGCAGTTTCCATGACATCCGTGTAAGCTTAATGTCAGGCAGTGTGTATGTCCATTCTTGTGGAGATGTTTGTGTGTGTGTGTGTGTGTGTGTGTGTGTGTGTGTGTGTGTGTGTGTGTGTGTGTGTGTGTGTGTGTGTGTGTGTGCACTGTGTGGGAAGCTCAGTCTAGAATTAGGAAAGTCAATCTGTCAATCTCGCCTACTTTCATGGAATTTAATGAGCCAAAAAGTGAAAGGAAGACCATTTTTGGAGATGGTACCAAACACGTCACAAGATACAAAAAAATCAATCTGAGCACGCTCGAGTTAGGAACCATCTGATATTCACTACATCTTGTAGCTATTTCAGGGAGAAGTGAGAAAATGAAAACCTTGCTGCCACTTTCAAGTTAGAAATCTATATTTTTATTTTCACTTGTTCAAAGAAACAGTTATAGCATCTGTCCACCTGTGAAGAAATATGAATTCAAGTTTTGTGAAATCCATTGCCAGTCTTCAAACTCCCCGGTTCATTAGTGGGATTTCGAGCCTCTTGTTGCTTATCAGTGGGACTCAATACACAAAGTTAGCGCTAAAAACTTCAGGCAAATTGCACTTAGAGTGCTGGAGGTGAGCTGTGGTCAACTAAAAGAGTTTGCGGAATTCTTGTTCATTTATACAAAGCAGAAGAATGGTTTAGAGCCAGAAAAGCAGCACTGCCACAAAATGCAATATGTAAGTCATCCACTATTGGTGATTGGTGAGGGTTGCATTGTTGGAAAAATCAGGAGGATGGAAGATAATTAAGGTATTAAATTCCATTAACAATCCATTCTTTTCCTCTTTATCTTAAGCAGAATCAGTAGCCTTTAATAACCTTTTGCCACCAAAATATCCCATGATGCAGTGCGTATGTCAAATTGATTTCCAAAATAATGTTTGTGTTGTTTTTTGTTTGTTTTTTGGAAATTATTCCTGTCGTTGGTGATTCAATATTTCTGCAAATACAAAAACTCCGGTGAACAAAAGTTTATCCAGAATAATCGCCAACTTTCTGGTTTTATTCATTTTAGCACATAATGCTGGATTATACACTTCATGTAACCGCCCAGGTAATATTGGTAATTGAAGTTCTCAGCACAGCCTCTTTGCCTTTTTTTATTTGCAAAATGAAAATGTCCGTTGGACATGTTTTTAACATCTTACCTGCCTTTTTTCAATGTCAGTTGCATACGTTCTCATGCAGCCACTGCATAAGTCTTTCTTTGTGATGCATTTCAAGTAATAGTTTGGTATCTTCTGCTTGGATTTGCAGGATACAGGGCAAGTTTGGACCTGAATAATTATTCTACCAATATAAATGTGGAGCAAAAAAAAAAGCAGGATTTCCACAATGGCTGCCATTTGGGCAACTTCCTGAGTTGTACTCCATGTCATTCTCTGTGTCCATTTCATCTCTTTTTTTTTTTATTTATTCATTTATGTTTTGCAGCTTACAGCATGAATGTGTATATAAAGAAAGAAAACAAACTCCCACAGACTGTCTAAAGGAGACAAAAAAACAAAACTTTTATAAAAACTCTCAGTATTTATTTTGACAGAACAAAATGGGTATTTTCATGTATTAAACGGACTTAAAAGGCTTCTCTTTCAGGGAGCTGAAATGTGTATGACTTTTTTTCTGTTGCTATGTGACAGTTCTGATAAAGGCTAATTAAAGATTACAAAGATGTTGAAAATCCTGGTGTTGACTTTCTTTTTTGACTTTGAATCAGCGAGCGCGTCGGCTTGCCTCGCAGAACTAATCCAAACTCTCTCTTTCTCTGTTTCTATTCTATTCTATTGATGACTTGGAGGCACTCAGGAAGATTATGACCGCCGTTCAGAAAGAAAAAACTCTTTAAGATAAGGCACACAAAGGGCTTCTTCTTAGCAGAGATACTCTGTGCTATTGGAAGGAGCATTACACACCACCTCAGCTTTGTCTCACACTATATTGTTATTTATAATTTCTGATGTTGCTCTCTGTGGACCTAACGAGAAAAAAACTTGTTAACTCATGCTGAAGGCTGTGAGCAGTATTTCCTTTCATTAGTAGCTTTACTGTATTGATTTTTATTGATTTTATTGATATTGAGTTTTTCATCCTAAAGCTTTAGTGCGTAACTTTTTTATATTAATGAACGTCCGTTACATTCAAGCCATTGCCAAATGAGTTACTACAAAGCTAATTAAGACTATCAGCTCCACACAACTCTCTCTGGATTTCTCAGTATGACTATGTTCAGAAGATTGTGTCGTCCGGTGACTTTCCCGCGCAGAAACTCGAGTGAAGATAATGACCTCTTCTGAAGAGTCCATCTTGTGTTTTTAATCCTCCGTGTCCTCCTTGGCTACTAGCAACTGTGTGGGCGAGGGCAGTGCGCGGTCACGGAAGGCTTGTATCATGTGGACACGCCGACAGTTTTGTTGTCATTACTTAGAATTCCTCATGGGGGAGACAGAAACTACGCACTATAGCTTTAAATCTTTAGGTCACCTGGATGCAGGAGTGCATTGTTTGGTTATACTGTCCTGCAATTTTATATAGAAGAAAGTGGGAAGAAAATTAGCACAGGCACAAAACTATGGAAGGAGCATTACACACTAAATCAGCTTTGTCTCACACTATATTGCCATTATTAAAAATGTTATGATGTTGTTTCTTGGCCCTAATGAGAAAAAAAACAACAAAAACTTGTTTATCTCATGCTGAGGGCTGCAACTAGTATTACTTTTCATTATGAGCTTTATTCTATTGGTTTTGATTAATTTTATTCATATTGATTTTTTCATCTTAAATCTTGAGGCCACCTGGATGCCACACAACTCTTTTTTTCATGCAGGAGTGCATTATTTAGTAATACTGTCTTGCAGTTTTATATGGAAGAAAGTGGAAAGAAAATTAGCACATGCACAAGAATAGGCTTCCCAAATTTCCAGTTATAAGCACATAAATCAGAGCTGGTGAGTGAGCTGTTAACAGCTGCTGCAGTGATTAAAATGGAAGCAGATCTCTTAGTTTGATGGATAGCTGAAAATATGCGGCTGGATGCGTCCAACTCGTAAAACTCTGGCACACATAGGCAGACATGTTCCTCACAACAAACAGCATACTGATTTTTTTTTTTACTTCTTGAAAGTAGATCCAGAGGAAAGGTCGAGGGGGTCATTTAAATTAAAATGCTCCATCCTTTTGGGTGCGTCAGTGTGCAGAAATAGGATTTGTCTAACGTCAGTGGCACTGAACTGGCAATTCTTCAAACTAGGCATCAAGTCAAAACACTTTGATGACAGCTCCAAGGGAGTTAAAGTATTGTAATATACAATTTCTAAAACATTTAATGTTGAATGAGTTGCTGTTTAAATTTTTATTTTCTGGCACCAATAAAAAAGAAAAGCAACATTATCTCCTAAGTGTTAAAAAATGCAAATGTTGATTGTCCTAATTCTGCATTCAGTTTAGTCTCCAGCCATGTGAAGAAACAGCGCAGACCAGGCTGTACTTCCATAGGATGTGAACTGATAATCCTAAACTATAAACTGGTAAAATAAATAAAAGGGTTAGCCACGTCATTATTTGTGTTAAGTAATAAATTATAGTTGTGTAATCCTTCACTGTCTCTCTGATACATTGGTATCCAAGAAACATCCCAGCCAGTGTGTTGGTTTGAATAACTAATTGGCCTTCAAGGTGAATAAAATAAAATAACTATTTTCTTATGAAAACTGAATTCATCACTATATCCCTCAACTGTCTTCTTTCAGTGTGTGGCCATTAATCTTGAGGAACGCTCTGATGAGATCTGCAGGTTTTAAGGAGAAAAAAAAACTCACCAATAATTCTTGACAAGACCAGGTATGAATCCTCTATGAGACCTCATCTCACTAATGTCACATGACTTTACATGTCAGTAATGAGTACGCACAGTGGTACAGTGGAAGTGCTCAGATCTTTTTCTTAAATAAAAGTATCAATTCCACAGTGCAGAAATACTCTGTAATGCATTAAAAAATTCTAAAGCAGAGGTGTCAAACTCATTGCTTCTGCTCCGACAGCGTTCTAAGGCCATTGTAGAAAAAAAGAATAATGTTACGGATCCAGGAGAGAAGGGTAATATTTCAAGAAAAAACTCAGAATTTTTAAGATTAAAGGTGCAATATGTAATACTGACAGCTAGTATTTAAAATAGTTACTGCAGTACAAATACTGGAGAGAGTCATCTCCCCCGCCCCCTCCTCCACAGACTCAAAGTTCACGTTGGTTGCCAGGCTGAGACCGCAGCATTCACAACAATGTTGCTAGACGCTTGTCTCACATAGCCAGACATTACTTCACAGCACAGCGGAATAGCTAACGTAAGATGCCGGCTATATTGACAGTAAAAAAAAAACGTGCTCACTCGGAGCTCTGTACCCAACTGACAGACACACTTTCTTGGCTTAGAATTACGGTATGAACTGCTAAAACACAACAACCTTGCCGTCCTTTCCACGCGACTGAACACACTTTATTGGCTTAGAATTAACAGCAACAATCGCTTCCCGAATAAATAACTCACCATTGCAGGCTACACGTTGTAAACATCCGTAACGTTAGCTTTTAGCAGGGTTAGCAGGGTTAGCAGGATCACTTTACTGGCTGTGTCTCAATTGTTTTTGCGAGTAACCAACTCGGTTACTCAATTCAATGTGAGTACACAAATGTTGAAATGACATAAAAAACTGGGCAGTTGATAACAACACACAGGCCAAAAGACAAAAAAAAATTCAAAAGGAGAAAATACTGGCATTAGCATTGTTGTCAGAAAAGATAGTATTTAAACTTAGCATGTTTCCTTAATATTTGATGACGCATTGGGGTCATTTTTGGATTTATTACAGTAAATATATTACATATTGGACCTTTAAAGTCGTTAATTTATGGAAAAAGAACTTGGATATTCTCTGAGATTAAAGTGGTAAATTTGGAATTAATTACTTCTCTGCAATTTTCACACTTTGCAAAGTCATCCAGCCTGATTGGACCCTTTGTTGGGCCGGTTCTGGCTCACGGGCCGTATGTTTGACACCCCTGACCTAAAGTATCAAAAGTACTTCTTACACAAATTGGAAATTTCAGATCAATATATAATATATTATGGGATTATGTTGTTGCATTATCTATGGTTTTGGAATTTTGGACACATCTGTGTGAATGCAGTCTCAACACTGAGACCCACGCAGACCAGCATATGAACACAAATACACATACACTGATAAATATTAATGAACATATACACAGACTACCATGAATAATACTGCACAATAAAATAATGATGAATAAATACATATATCATATTCCGGGAATGAACTTTTGCCCGAAGTTCTACGGAGTGAACTTCAGTTCTAGATTTACGGCTTGGATTTCAGCTTCAATTTGCTTTGGCAGCATGTTTTGGATTCAGACTCTGTTCATTCCCATTGACACTCAACCTTGCAGGATCCTCAGAGAAACACACATCATCCAGGGCAGCACTGTTTTACAGCATAAAGTGGTATATTGTGCTGTGGTTCTTGGAGATGTATGTTTCATTTATTGCCATAGATACATGCCTAAAGATTTTTAACCCTTAAAGGCAAGGGCGTAACTTTGGGTTCAACATTGGGGGGGGTTGAGATCTCCACTTCTGAGCTGAATTGAATTTTGTGTGTCAAACACTTCATTTTCTGCATTCTGGTGATTTTGTTCGGCAACAATTTATGGTGCAAATGTCTTTATTTATGTAAAGGAAGTTATAATAGGTTTTTGGGGTGGGTTGCACTGGCCATTTTTGATTATTGGGAGGGGTTGTAACCCCCCCATCCCCCGTGTAAATTACGCCTATGCTTAAAGGTATATTAAGTGATGTTAATCCAATACACTTTTTGTCAAAATCAGTGAATATCTCCTCACAGTCACCTAGCGCTCTATTTTCTGTGTGCGTTAAAAACAAAATCCCTTGCTGTGGAAATGGGAAACAAAGTGCAAGAGCCACATCACTTTGTTCCAGCCAATCAACAACAGGCAGTGACAGTTGATAGTAGGGAGGGGCAGCACTTGAATATGCCAGTAGTTCTCTGTCTGTGAATCTCGGGGTGGTGTATTAGTTTGGCAGTTGAGTTCAAGTATCAACTATTTTCGCGCAGAATCACTTATTGCACCACAAGATAACGATCATTATTGATTTAGCTCCACAGTGAATGCAAGTTTTGTTTATTGGTTTTATACCACTCATGTGTGCTATCAGGGGTATCCCAGCTGCTACTGGCTTTTTATTTTCAGTGCACAGCTCAGCTGCTGATTGTTCTGCACCATACTGAAAGATAAGAAGCCAAAAAATGTTGACCCGTTTCCCATTCTGTGTTTTTTGCAACTAAGTAATTCATAATAAAAATATGAAAACAGGCGCTTTGAAATGGCGTGAGAATACCAGTCGTTGCAATTTTAAAGAGAATTTGTTTTTTCCATGCAATTTCAGGATAACAGTCAAACCTCTCACCCCTGTACGTTGGCTTCTCTCATTAACAAGTTACTGAAATCCATCAGAGTAGGTGAGTTTGTTGCATTTGACCTGGAAAGTCTCCTCTGAGCAGGTTCCCCTCGTTCTGTGGTCTATCAAGGTTGAATAGACTATTAAAAAATTCCGTAAATTCTGGCTGATATTCCGTGTTAATATGATGGAATTTTCTGTAATGATTTTTCACAGGTATTTTTCCGTATTTAGATTTTTGGATTAAAGCTATAGTGCGTAGTTTCTGTCTGCCCCATGAGGAATTCAAAGTAATGACAACAAAACTGTCGGTGCTTCCACATGATACAAGCCTTCCATGATCGCGCACAGCAGCCACCCCCCCCCACGCAGTTGCTAGTAGCCAAGGAGGACACGGAGGATTAAAAAAACATGATGGACTCTTCAGAAGAGGAAATTATCTTCACTTGAGTTTCTGCGCAGGAAAGTCACCGGACGACACAATCTTCTGAACATAGTCATACTGAGAAATACAGAGAGAGTTGTGTGGAGCTGATAGTCTTAATTAGCTTTGTATCAACTCATTTGGCAATGGCTTGACTGTAACAGACGTTTATTAATATAAAAAATGTACGCACTAAAGCTTTAACAGAAATGTCCGTTAAAGGTATAGAGGATATCCTTTAAATTTAGAGAATTGTCCATATTTGGATTAACAGAAATGTCTGTAAACTTAATGGAAAAGGTAGTGGTAATTTCCTGCCAGGAAAGTATCCTTTTTTCTACGGATTTATTTCTTACAGTGTACTGTGTACAGTCCGTGGTGTTTGCATTGGGTCCAACTGTCAGATACCTGTGTCTGCCAAAAAATGACCCATGTAGGCACAAGTAGGCATGATAAAAAAAAAGTGAAAAGCTACAAGGGAGAGTTTGCTTTTCATCCTGCAAGATGTAATCCAACTTTTAACATTTGTCTGTCCTTGCGCACTATATTTTATATATAGTAATATAATCACACCATCTCTGAAATAAGACTGCTGTAAAATGCATAAAATACAATTTTATATTTAACTAACTTTAAACTGCACAAAATCAGTTAAATGATCTAAAAAGATGACTTAGTAGCAGCAACCTGGATGCTGTAAAAAAGGATGCTGTGAAGCCCTTTCTGAAATCTCCAATGTCAAAATTATCCCAGTGATGAATTTCATACAGTATCGCTAACATGATTGACAGCTTTCCAGCTTTTTAGCAAAATAAAACTTGCAAATGAATGTTAACTCTTCAGGTATACACTGGAAAATGATTGGCAGTAATTTAAATCATATGCAATCGTAAGATAATCTATCAGTTAATCAAAACTGATTAATTTGATACTGCTATGCTTTCTTTGCAAACTGAATCCTACCCTATTTATATTGTTTTTCCTTTTGGCAGGAAGTGTTTTTGTATTCTACAGCAATAAAGCACCTCCAAATTAGAAAGGGGAGAGACAGTGACATAACCAACAAAAGAAAGATGGACAGAAAAGATATAGAGACTTAAAGACAAGAAGTGCAGACAGAGATAGTGAAGTTAGCAAAGCAGCCAGCCCACACGTCGAGCCGATTCAATTAGGAGGAGAAAATCCTTCCTGACGAGAGTATAATGTGGTTACCGATCGAGGACAGCTCTCTGACTGTTCCTTGCCTGTGGCAGAGACAAACTGTCACCAAGGGAACAGACACCAAGCTAACAAATCATGCTACAGCAGTCCAGCTTAAAGTCCAGCCACAGCATGTATCTTTCACACGGATTAAAAACTTAAATTGTCATTATCAGTTGTATTAGGAATCGTTTCTGTACAAAATGATCTGAAAAACGACAGACGTTTGCCTCCAGTGTTTGTCTCCAAATCCGACGTGGCAAATGCAGCAGAAGCCAGTTTGCAATGGTTGTTTCAAGATTTAAAAAAAAAAAGAATCCTTTAATCCATCTTCACCTGCCTGAGTTAATATGGAATATAGCTGAGTATGAATGTACATAAACCCGGTCTGCCACATTTTGTTCCCACATTTCTAAGGATTTTTTTTTCATTAAAAATTAGGCCCTATGTTCCAACAGCCCTATGTTCCCACAGCCCTATGTTCCCACATTTCTAAGATTTTTTTCAAAATTAGGCCCTATGTTCCCACATTTCCTTTTTCATAAACTTGTATCAGATTTTATCCCCCAAACCCTAACCCCTAACCCTAACCCTAAAAAATGTTGTAGGAGGATAGGGCTTAAATTTAAAGGAAATGTAACACAAGACCTAATTTTGAAAATGTCCTAGAAATGTGGGAACATAGGGCTGTGGGAACATAGGGCCTAATTTTAAGAAAATCTTAGAAATGTGGGAACATAGGGCTGTGGGAACATAGGGCCTAATTTTCAATGAAAAATAAAATTCTTAAAAATGTGGGAACATAGGGCTGACCCCGTGTGTAAGACTAGAGAGAAACATTATTAGTGTTTGTGAAAACCTTTCTATCCTTCTCATTGCTCCCTCAGGTCATGTTCCACCTCAATAAGCCAATGTTTTCTAGTCTCTCTTGTTTCCACAGGGAGTCTATTGACCTTAACACTGAGTTGTGGAGAAGGTCTAGTGCAACACTTAGGACTATATCCTCCTCAGGGGAAAGAGACAGTGGGGGGAGAGAAAGGAGAGAGGAAAGACACAGTTAAAACAAACCTGTTTAGAACAAAAATCAATTTGCTTCCAACTTTTGTGACATTGATATTCCAGAAATTTAGTTTGCATAACAAATGCTCCGCCATAGTCGTGCAAATGTGTATTCTCAAACCTAAACTGTTTTGCAGTTGTCTTGGCCATCACACAAGCCCTAGTTTATATCCCTGACGTTCCACTTTGGGGATAGCTCCGGTGCCGCCGAAAATTCCGCCAGATGCATGTCTTTTCAGCCGATGTCCATTTCCCTCCGCTTTCTTTGTGTTGTAATTTTAAACTCCAGTGGATTTGTGAGGACTACGGTTAACTGCTCCTCAGATCTCTGCAGGGTAAGTCCAGACAGCTAGACTATCTGTCCAGTCTGAGTTTTCTGTTGCACGACTAAAACAACGTTCACATGTTCCACCAAAACAAGTTCCTTCCTGAGGCTATTTTGCAGAGGCACGGTGGCTCCATGCGGAGCTTAGTGCCACCCATGACGATTGTGATTGGTTTAAAGAAATGCCAATAAACCAGAGCACATTGTTCTCCCATCCCGGAATGCTGTGTGGACTAGCCAGACCTTCTTTTGCAGCGCTGTGGAGGAAGGTCTGGCAAAGTGAGACTACACAAGCCCTACAAATTCAATTAGTTCATTTTCCTTTCCCCCATTACTATCATGTCCCAGTGAACTGTGTTTTTATCAAATTATGAACTGGCTTAGATACAGAATACAGTAAAAGGACTGTTATACTGTACTATGGATAATTGTCTCAAAGAATATAAGGACTTATTAGCACTGGAGCAAGCAGCTTATGCCCTCCAACAAATTCATACTGGACAAAGTAAATTGTAAACACAGATAAAAACATATACCATCATAAAGGAGAAAGAGATGCGGTAAGACATAAAGTGCATTCAAGTACATTCAACACAGCCCCTCATTTCACACCCTGTTTGTGTCCTGAGATTCACTGATAGAGGGTTGAAAGAGTTTTTATACCTATTCAGGCATCTTTTCCTGTATTTAATTGGAACCTTATTGAGTCTCCCTCAATTCCGCTAGAAAATCTGTCGGATTTCACTCATTTAGGCCGGCTAGCCGTTGCCTTGGGCTTCCTTTGTGTTGGCATTTTAAACTTCTGTCGATATATGGTTAACCTTTTTTTAGATCTCTGCAGGATAAATCCAGACAGCAAGCTAGACTTTCTGTCCAATCAGAGTTTTGTGTTGCACGATTAAAACAACTTTTAAACGTACACGTTCCACCAAAACAAGTTCCTTCCGAGCCTATTTTGCAGAGGCACTGCGGCTTTTCACCGGTGCTTAGCACCGCCAAAGACGATTATGATTGGTTTAAAGAAATGCCATTAAACCAGAGTAGCCAGACTCTCCTCCAGCGTGCTTTGGAGGAGGGTCTGGCGAAGCGAGACTACACTGATGGTAGCATTTTGTATTCTGAATACAGGACATGGGATGGGTCTGCAATCATTTTCTTAGCCTGTTAAACTATAGTCTTCATTTATGTGATTAAAGTCGATTTTTAAGTGTTAATGTCTGTAAAGAAAGAAAGAATGAAAGTATGGAAAAAAAGAAAGACAGCCTTAATGAAGTAATTTAAAGTACTAATGTCCATGATGGTGAAGTTGTAGAGTATGTGGGTTAGAGTTTCATCCTTACAGAGGAGAGAGACAGCGAGACAGCACACAATGAGACAGATCGAGGCAGACAGAAACAGAGACAGATTAGTCTACCATTATAACCTGGAGCAAATTAGTTTTAGGAGTGATTATCATCTCTGTCTGGGCTTACTCACAACAGGTTTGTAGACGTTGAAATCAATTACACATGTGAAGACATGGTATTTGTTTGCTAATCTATTGTAATGGCATCAAGTTCTGGCACAAAAATAATGGAGCAGCAGTCCAAACCGTGGGGATTCATTAAACCACAGGACATGTGTTAGATTACATTGTGGCTGCATGGGCTGAGAGATGAAAATAAGTTAATTCATAATGTTGTGTTATGAATGCTGAGATGGACAAGAGGTACATGTTAGGTTGAGTGGTACAGTCATAGCCGAGATTAGTATTTATTTCTGTCTTCCTTTTTAGCTGGGTGATAATGGGTGGTGATGGGACATTTTTTAGTTGGAATGCTGTTTGGACTGCCCTTCTGTACGTGCACAGATTGAGTCTAGGGCAAAAAATGAACTTTCATTCTCTGGTGCACAGAAAACACTGTGGCATCTGGGCGAATTGGATCTGCTTTTGAAGATCAATTGTTGATGATCGAAATTTCAATGTGGTTCAACGGTTTGGGCTTTGCCAGTTCTTACAGGCTGGTGCTACATTGTTGCACATGGAAGTAGGGCTGGGTATCGTTCAAAAATGTTCGATACCAGTACCGATGCCAATACTGTAACTTTGATACCAGTTCCTGAATGACAGAGGCGCAGGAAGTAGGGGTGCTGGAGGTGCTGCAGCACCCCTGTTGATGCTGCAGCACCCCCTGTTGGCAAACTGCGATGACAATAAAATGATCGTTTATAAATATCTCTGGTCATTGTTTCTGTTCCACGACATTTTGCATGTCATGTTTGGGGTGTTGGATGAAGAGAGGGATAATTTTAGTAACAAGAGGGCTTTTCACCGAGGTGGAACAGCTGATTCACTTGTGCCTCTGTTTACCAGTGTCTACTGCTGGCTCCGAAAGGTCTTTCTCAGCTTAGAAAGTAATATTCAGTTGGTTGTCATATACAATTTCACCACTAGATGGGAGAAATTCTTACACAGTGTAGCTTTAACAAAAAGAAATTACAACATTATACATTACGGCAAAAACCTTTTTATTTATTGTTCAGCTACTACTATGTGAGCCCCATTTCTGTGCGTAACATAGTTTTTCCTGTAACGTTAGACAGTTATTAACCAGCATTATTAGATCTTGGTTAGTCTACATCGACGACGTTTAATTTACGGGATTGTTCAGGTGCAGCCGGAAATTTCGCCGGACAGTGTTGTATTAGTACTTTTACATAAGTAAAGGATCTGAATACTTCTTCCACCACAAATCTGCCAATCTGTCGTTATTTTCTACTTTGTTTCATTATGTCCTCTAATGATTTTTTATTATTATGTCATAATATCTGTCTAGTCTGTTTGACCTCCTGCCCGCCTTAGTCCCTTTGCACTGTTGCTTGTTTGGACTAATCTCCTGTGGCAAAACCCCATTTGCTTGCCACTTGACCAAGTAAAGGCTGCTGCATCGCCCACACCTGCCTGTGTCTCTGGGTTCTCAAAAGTACAAAATTTGGCCTCACCTAATCTATACTTGATCCTGGTTTATTGTGACCCAGAAAACCTCTGTATTGTATCTTAAGAATACACCTGCCGTGACCACTTCTTCTCCATGTTTGACTTAAACTGCCAATGAGCTCCTCATTAGTTGTTTTTGTTTTGTTTTTTATGGTGCTTAGTTTGTACAAATTTGGATACCTTTTCCTGTTTTCCGCCAGCTTTTAAATGTGAATGAAACATGAAAATGTAATGTGAGCAAAGAGCAAACCAAATACCTAGAAAAACTATACCATGTAAATGCTTCTTTGAGATCTGAATATCCTTTGAGACGCGGTTTCAATCCTCTTAATAAAACATCTATTGGAAACGGTCCCCACAGCTTCACATGTGAGCTAAAAGTAGAGGCAATAATCATTCTTTCCTTTACATTCTCTGTTGATAATCCATCAGACAGACTGACAGTGGGCCATTATTCTTTTCATCCACACAAAGTCTTTTCATCTCTAGCTTATGTTGAATGGATTTTCACTCACAATGTCCTTATGCAGCCCCCTCTGTAATTGTTCTGGTTTGAGGAGGCTGGTAAAAATTATTACAAGATATAAAGTGGAAAAGAAGACAATCACATTGTTGTTCCTTGGCCCGCATGTCTGGCATTTAAGGTCTGGTGGTTGTGATTGGCAGACGAGGTAAACAATGGCACAAAGCGCCTGTGTCGTCTAAAAAAATAAAAAAATGGGGGGATAAAGTCACACACTGTGCTGTCTGATAGTGACATGTCCTGCGTGGTCACAATGCAGAAGAAAAGTGTCCTTCATAAGGACCAGAGGTCTGAAAACACAACCGATTGAACTTCAACTATTTCCTACTGTTAAGTCAAAATGCAATGATTTCCTCACCTGAAGACACATTTGAGAAACATGGAATTTGAGTAAGACATTTTACTGTTACATCGAATGTATTTATTTTCCTAAAGGAAAGCATCTCCTTCATTCTGTCCCCCTCCTGTCATTCTTGGCAAACTCAAATTGAGTTTATTTTCTTCAATACCCCCCTGAAAATAAAGTGAAAAAAATAAATCAATTTGATTTTGACTCTCAGTCAGTTTTCTTTTAGATTGACTTCAGCATGGGGGTTGCCTCTCCACCTCTCTAGTTCTACTCTATCCTCACCTTTCATTTCCCACTGGGAATAGATTCATGTCCAACCATGTCATTTTGCATTTTCTCAAAAAGACTCGAGAACTCCTAAACTGGGTCTGTTTGTGTTTTGAATCTCACTGTGGCTCTTTCCTTAAGCACTAGTTGTCAGATACACACACACACACACACACACAGACACACACACACACACACACACACACACACACACACACACACACACACACACACACACACACACACACACACAAATCACACATCTCAGAGGTCCGGTCGGGCACGGGTCGGGCTCGGGCTTGGGCCGAGAATCTAAACTCTACCCAGAATGCTATCTGCAGTAACGTTACGGATAGCGGATAACCAGTCAATGCTAATAAATGTGGAGTGACCGTGTCACGCAACGGAATGCTAGTGCTGAGGATGTTCATGGTAAGGAAGGTTGAATAATTAATTACATAAATGGTTAAGTCATACAACGTTAGCTTAAAAAATAAACTACCACCAAAATATGGAGGTGTAGGCTACATTCATTAGCTAGTTAAGCTAACGTTACTACTTAACAACTAACAGGTTATAGCTAGCTAGCTAGCTTAATTAACTAGCTAATGTTTGGGCTGGTAGCTAAAAGGTAAAGTTAGTTAGTGCTACAGTACCTATAACTATGTATTGTATTTTTGTGTTGACATGTCAAAACTATGTGAAACAGTAAAACTACTAGATAATAATCACAATTCTGAGACAGCAGGTAAATGTATTAATGCCAGAAGTGAGACAAAGTAATTGATTTGCAAGTCAAGTAACGTTAACACCTTAAGTCCTCACTATTAATCCTTGCCCACAAGTCCCAACTCAGTGCAAGTATTAAACTTTGTTTTCCAATCCTTAAACAAGTAATTTTGTGCACTTCAACACAAGGTATTGTCATTGAAATGTGTAACATATAGACCTCTTTCATAGCAAATTTGTTGTATTTTAGCAGAATACTGAAGGCAGCAGAACTGAGTACCCATCGCAAGTTATATTGTTATCGCGATATTCAACATTATCGCATATCGCATATTTTCCTTATAACGTACAGCCCTGTCTTCTGTGAAAAAGGTCCAAATCATTTGTAATATCTGAACTGAATGTTTTGCATGTTGCCATCTGTGTTTTGTTGACAAAGTCTATGACATTTGAACGATGATAATCACTGCACACTTGACTTTGCACACTTTCTTTTGGGGGCTTTTTTCCCTTTGTTTCAGAGTGACAGTGGATAGATGGGAAAGGTGGGAGAGAGATGGGGGATGTAGAGTGTGGATCGGGCCGCATTTTTCTGTCCGAGCCTGACCCGAGCCCGACACAGTTAAAATCTAATTTTTTTCTCATACTAATGACACATGTTGCCTACGTTTGTTTGTGTGGAAAGCCCGCTTTTATTGAGCAACTGAAGGCATTCGGAAATGTCAACAGATGAGCACATCAGCGCACACGGAGCAACAAAGAGCACGTTAACACAGGCGCGCACCTACATAATAAGCTTTTTTAAATTTCAAATGTTCAGTGCCTTATTGCGCTGATATGACCGAGCCCAACCCGAACCTCATTTCTAAATATCTGTCCGAACCCGGCCCGGCCCGTCGGGTACCATTGGGCTCGGTTCGGGTATCCATCCTCTAGGGGGATGACAGGCAGCAAAGGGCTGCTGGTCGAACTTGGGCCGCTGCAAAGGCCTCAGCCTACATGGGGCGCACTCTCTTACTGGGTGAGCTAGAGGTCGCCCCTAACTTGACTTTTTAATCTATGAGCTTGAGAAGGATATTCCCTAAGTAATTCCTAAGTCAAAAGGCTAAAGTCCATGTGAAGTTAAATTAAAGTGAAGTTGCTACACTTTGTTTTTTTTGACAAGTCTAAAATCATCCAATTCATGAATCAGGTCTATGTAATCCACACCTGTCACCTTGATATGACATTCACATCTGAGCAAAGCTAGGTTCCATATTCTAATCTAACTAGTAGGCCTAGTATTTTTTCAGTGATGGCATGTGTCCCATTTGACTTGAAATGCAAATGTTTTCTCTCCGCAGGAATTGATTGAAATAAATGGATTGTGTCTGATGGCTGCAAGTCGAAAGAGAAATGCAACATGATTGGTCCATGGGAGGTTTCGGCCATGGCCTGCCTGGCAGAGATTTCACAAACATCTGGTATGATTTCACCATTTAATTCAGTAATTACAGAACAGAAAAGACAACAACTCGCAAGATTAGGAAAGAGTGCAATTAGCTAATTCCTGTTATTAAATGACATGAAATGAAACCACTGCTCCTCTAAGCAGCAGTGTAAGCACCAGATACAGTGGGGAGAACAAGTATTTGATACACTGCCAATTTTGCATGTTTTCCCACTTACAAAGCATGTAGAAGTCTGTAATTTTTATCATAGGTACTCTTCAACTGTGAGTGATGGAATCTAAAACAAAAATCCAGAAAATCACATTGTATGATTTTTAAGTAATTAATTTGCATTTTATTGCATGACATAAGTATTTGATACATCAGAAAAGCAGAACTTAATATTTGGTACAAAAATACTTTGATCTCTGTAATTGTTTGCAATTACAGAGATCATACGTTTCCTGTAGTTCTTGACCAGGTTTGCACACACTGCAGCAGGGATTTTGGCCCACTCCTCCATACAGACCTTCTCCAGATCCTTCAGGTTTCGGGGCTGTCGCTGGGAAATATGGACTTTCAGCTCCCTCCAAAGATTTTCTATTGGGTTCAGGTCTGGCGATTGGCTAGGCCACTCCAGGACCTTGAGATGCTTCTTACGGAGCCACTCCTTAGTTGCCCTGGCTGTGTATTTCGGGTCATTGTCATGCTGGAAGACCCAGCCATGACCCATCTTCAATGCTCTTACTGAAGGAAGGAGGTTGTTGGCCAAGATCTCGCGATACATGGCCCCATCCATCCTCCCCTCAATACGGTGCAGTCGTCCTGTCCCCTTTGCAGAAAAGCATCCCCAAATAATGATGTTTCCACCTCCATGCTTCACGGTTGGGATGGTGTTCTTGGGGTTGTACTCATCCTTCTTCTTCCTCCAAACACGGCGAGTGGAGTTTAGACCAAAAAGCTCTATTTTTGTCTCATCAGACCACGTGACCTTCTTCCATTCCTTCTCTGGATCATCCAGATGGTCATTGGCAAACTTCAGACGGGCCAGGACATGCGCTGGTTTGAGCAGGGGGACCTTGTGTGCGCTGCAGGATTTTAATCCATGATGGCGTAGTGTGTTACTAATGGTTTTCTTTGAGACTGTGGTCCCAGCTCTCTTCAGGTCATTGACCAGGTCCTGCCGTGTAGTTCTGGGCTGATCCCTCACCTTCCTCATGATCATTGATGTCCCACGAGGTGAGATCTTGCATGGAGCCCCAGACCGAGGGAGATTGACTGACTGTCATCTTGAACTTCTTCCATTTTCTAATAATTGCGCCAACAGTTGTTGCATTCTCACCAAGCTGCTTGCCTATTGTCCTGTAGCCCATCCCAGCCTTGTGCAGGTCTTCAATTTTATCCCTGATGTCCTTACACAGTTTTCTGGTCTTGGCCATTGTGGAGAGGTTGGAGTCTGTTTGATTGAGTGTGTGGACAGGTGTCTTTTATACAGGTAAAACGTTCAAACAGGTGCAGTCAATACAGGTAATGAGTGGAGAACAGGAGGGCTTCTTAGAAGAGAAGAAAAACTAACAGGTCTGTGAGAGCTGGAATTCTTACTGGTTGGTAGGTGATCAAATACGTATGTCATGCAATAAAATGCAAATTAGTTATTTAAAAATCATACTGATCATACAATCATGTGATTTTCTGGATTTTTGTTTTTAGATTCCGTCTCTCACAGTTGAAGAGTACCTATGATTACAGACCTCTACATGCTTTGTAAGTAGGAAAATCATGAAGTGGAACTTAGAGATGGTCCGATACCATTTTTTGCTTCCCGATACTGATTCCGATACCTGAACTTGTGTATCGGCCGATACCGAGTACCAATCCGATACCAGTGTGTCATATATTTATTATGTTTTAACAGCTGAATACTATCATCTGCATGGATGTGATATTATTTCTATCTTTGTTGTCGGTCTGGCTCAGGTTAAACTCTTTGTGAAACATGAATGCCACAGAACTTTCTTTTATTATTCAGTTTGACAGTCAATTATAACAGAAAAAGAACATAAATAAATTACCTTAATGTAGAATTTACGTGGTATCGGATCGGTGCATAAACTCCAGTACTTCCCGATACCGATACCAGCGTTTTAGGCAGTATCGGAGCCTCGGTATCGGAACATCTCTAGTGGAACTTAAAGTTGACAGTAAATCATCATCAGAAAAATGTTTTTGTATAGATTTGTTATCCCTTTCTTGAAGGTTCTGTCTTTGTATATAATTTCTTTTGATAGGTTATTTATGTTTGGATCTCTTAAAGGTGCAATATGTAATACTGACAGCTAGTGTTTAAAATAGTTACTGCAATACAAATTCAAAATACTGGAGATAGTCGTCTCCCCCGCCCCCTCCTCCCCAGACTCAAAGTTCACGTTGGTTGCCAGGCTGAGACCGCAGCATCCACAACAATGTTGCTATATGCTTGTCTCACATAGCCAGACATTACTTCACAGCACAGCGGAGTAGCTAACGTTAGATGCCGGCTATATAAATATAAAAGCCCGTGCTCACATGAAGCTCTGTACCCAACTGACAGACAAATATGTTGGCTTAGAATTACGGTAAAAACAACTAAAAACCCCACAACCTCGCCGTCCTCTGTACCTGACGGACAGACACACTTCCTCTACTTAAATTAAAGTAGGAACCACTAAAAAATACCACTACCTTGCCGTCCTTTCCACCCGACTGAACACACTTTATTGGCTTAGAATTACGGGAACAATCGCTAAACAAACTGCAAACTCACGGTCATATCTTCCCGATTTACAGCCTCCCTCTCTTGGCTTAAAATAACTCACTCACGGCTACGCCCGCTGAACAGGCTACACGTTGTTAACACCCACGGCCTGCTTGCCTGGTCCTCCGGTAACGCTAGCAGGGTTAGCATGGCAGAGTTAGCCAGGACCAGTCTGGATCACTTTACTGGCTGTGTCTCAATTGTTTTTGTGAGTAACCAACTTGGGTACTCCAGCTCAATTCAATGTGAGTACACAAATGTTTAAATGACATAAAATGCCCGTCCCTTGTAGCCGTGATAAATTAGCCTGAAGCTAATGCTTAGCTACCTGTTCAGGAGGAAATTAGCCAACTCGGCATCCTTTTGGGTTCTAAGCTATCTCCATCTTTCAAATACATCTACAATATTCACCCGGGGTTTGTTACGTCTCTGGTCACGCAACGGTTAGGTAGAATTTATCTCCGTTGATCCTGTTTGTTTGTTTGCTGCTATCATGGCTGTACTAACGTTACTGTAGCACGCTGGGTTTACGTTTTTACAGGTATATCTGGCAACCCGGCCTGGCTGACAAACTGGGCAGTTGATAACAACACACAGGCCAAAACACAAACAGAAATTCTGTCACGGAACGGAAATTTCAAAAGGAGAAAATACTGGCATTAGCATTGTCTAGGAAAGATAGTATTTCAACTTAGCATGTTTCCTTAATATCTGATGACGCATTGGGCTCATTTTTGGATTTATTACAGTAAATATATTACATATTGGACCTTTAAGTGTGTTGGATGTTTAATGATGTTGTTAGTCAAGCTTCCCCTTGTGTCTGTGTTGGGCTAGTCCATGTTTGTGTATAATCCCCTTGTGTGTCATTTAGTTTGGTTAGGTTGTGTGAGGTTGAAGCTTTAGTTTTTTGAATGCTTACTGACCTCCTTTCAACTTTTCTAGCTATTTTTTTTTCTAGCTTCTCATATTATATTGACATTTATTCTTCTCATATGTTACCAAAATTGGAAACTTTATTTTTTTACAAAGAGTTTTTTTGTACGCATTTGTCAGTCTGCTTTTCTTTCTTGGTCCCATGGGAAAAGGTTTTCATATGAGAGTGTGGGGTCACTGTGTGAGAAATTTTGTGTTAAACACCACCTACATTATATCCTGAAACACAGCATCAGCAGGTGTACAGTCCCTCCAGAAAAACACGATTATGCGATCGCATAATTCAATGCATAATCAGCAAATACGCTGCACTTTCACCGCATAAATTGCAGATTTCTGCGCAAATTATGCGGGGTTTGCATGATTTCATAATCCTCACATTTTCGTTGCAAAAAAATCACATATATCTTAGCAGAAAGTTGAAAAATGTTGTGTTTACGTCACACAAGAGCAGCCATTTTCCCCTGTTGCCATGGGAACATTATGAAGTGACGTAATTACGCCACGTGAACATCATCGAAAAGCTGCAAACCCCGCGATGAAGCCATGATGAAACCACAGTTTTTGCAAGTTCCCGCAATTTTTGCAAGTTCCCGCAATTTCATCGCATAAAATTGCATAAATATCCCGCATATTCCATCGCAACAAAACGTGCCACATAATCAAGCATTTTTGTCCGCAACAATCACAAAAAAACTAATTTTTCTGGAAGGATTGGTAATACATCATCATTATGTCTTTCCCCATCTGCCAAAAAGAAGCCAAAAGTGTAAAAAACAATCTTGATCAAATCCCCAACTCATTTCTATAGTGATTTGTTACAACTATCATTACATTCCTACAACTGTGCCTCTAGATTTACACATACAGGTCTATTTTAAGTTCCTGCATTTTAATTGAACCAGCAGTATTAATATTTTAGCAATTGATCCGGATAGACTCAAAATAGACATACCACCAGAATAAGGTTTTCCTGTATCTCTAGCAGAAAAATGAGGAGTCAAGGGCTGAAGTAACAGTCAGGCCTTTATTAGACGCAGAAAATATTTCTATTTGAGATTAAATGTTTGTTGGTTTAAAAAAAGACAATAGGGTTATTAAAACAAAATGTCAGGGAATCCTGTAGGTGTGATCATGTTATAAGATTGGAAATTTTGCACAGCTTTTGTAATGTAGAGTTTTTCACGTTTTTCAGTTTGAGTTGAACAGTTTTATTGGCCCAAGTAGACGGGGAATTTAGTTCAAGATTTAGCGGCATATCTTGAATTCATGTTCTATTTACATTACAGACATTCTGCAGAAGATGCTGAAAGGTGAGTATCAGCTTTATATTGGTAAACTCACCGCATCAGTAGTTTTTTTTGTTCTCGACAGCACTGACTTAATATCTCTAATGGCTGCCTTGTGTATTGTGGCAATGCTAATTTTGATGAAAGCATGTACATGTTGGCATGCCAAGCTGTGTTTACAGTAGAGAAGCCTCAGCTTTATATTTTTCTGAAGACAAAACTAGTCTGAGAGGGGTGACATAGAGGGTAGAAATACATTTGAAAGATGCTAAGGGCCAAAAACCGAAGACAACAAAGAAAAGAAGAATCAAATAGAGGGAAGATGAATGTACACAGATAGAATGAAAGACAGAAACAGGTGAGGGTCGGATGTCACACTGAGATAGCAGCCATTTCTGCTAAATTATATCTAACGAACGAGGAGAAGAGAAGCATTTCACATTAGACATAGTCATTGTTCTTGTCATAGATTATTTTGAATCTCTGAATGTGATCACTCCCAAACCACAGTGGAAAAGTTTACTCTGTTGCATGTTTTTGGTTTGTTATGGTTCATATTGGCTAATTGCAAACAACCCGGAGCTTATAAACACAATTAACATGGACTCTTCCAGTAGTGTGCTTATTGTGTGGAGTTTGGGTTACCTGACCTCTTGCCAGGTTAGAGGTTTTGGCAGTGGCGGGGAGTCTAAACACATTGTGATTCCTGTCTCTGTCTTTTGTTTAGCATATTACACTTAATCTTTTACACGCAATTTTTTGTGGTGTTCAAATGAGTTGACGTTTAAAAAAAAATCATCAGACTTTTGACAAACTTTAACTTCTGGCCATCAGATGTCAGTATATGAACAATATCAACCCAATCACTTTAGGATGTGTTCTGCACTGCTTTTCAAGATTTGACATTATATATAGTATGTATGGATGTTGTTATGGAAGTTTAGTAACAACAAAAATGATGGGTGGGTAGAAAGTAAAATTTGGGGTGTAGCAATCTGCAAGATTTGTAAGCACAGAACAAGCTGAAAGTAAGCACAGCCAGGGATACGTGATCACTATTCCAAGCTTGAAAGATTAAGTGTGTCACCACTGAGTGAGCAGTAGCTGGGCTTCCTCTGCTCGCTGGCATCCAAGTTGTCTACTCTCAGTTTTGGCAGTTTATATTCTTTAAAAGAAAAACTCAAACTGAGAGCACAACAGACTCCATCGGGCTGCTTTCCATTGTGATCCTTTTGCATTTTTATTTATCCAAATGTCCCTTACTGTGAAAGAAGATGTGACCCAAATAGGCATATTTCAGTTAAAGAATGTTAACTCTAAATTGTTTGCAAGCACCCTCTTGCATTCGGAACTGCAAAATCTGCGACACAGAAACAGAAAACTGAAAAAGCTGATTTGAAAAACGAGTTAGGATTTGACCCTTGTTACTTTTTTTTGCTTTTATAAACAGTGTGTTTGCATTCTCTAATCCCTCCTTGGAGTTTGATAACTGGTTGGATATGTATGTTGTCTCTGCGCATTTGATTTGTTGTTGACAAATAATTGCAGGTCCAAACATGGCTGCAATTACATCCGTCAATTCATCAATGTACTGGCCACCGCTGATGTAAAGGGCCAAAAGCAGATATATATATATATATATATATATATATATATATATATATATATATATATATATATATATATATATGTATATATATATATAGAGAGAGAGCTTATGTGCACAGTGTTAAACCCACACCTTTAAACCACAAACACACAGACATATAGTTGAGTTGCATGACACAAGACTTGCACCAGTATGTGACACTGACGGCTATACATGCTGGTTGGAGGACCATTAGATGAGATCAGACACAGACGTCAGTCCAGCCTTTGAAATTTTCTGGCTTTTAGACTGTTAGACTTGCAGAGTTATTTCGAGACAAAAGTTTTGCATAATGCTGGTATCAGACTTGCCTGATATTCAGACTGAATTAACATTAGCTATGTAGGAGGATGACATCCCCATTCATCAGCCATCAGTAGGCACAACACCAGAACTATTTGAATCGCAGAACAAATCAGAGATGCGGGTGGTGATTCAGAGGTCTAAAACCAGACTAGGATCTGACGACAATAAGTACAATAAGTCTGTCCAGATGGTTATTATCAGATTAGGTGCTTATTTTTCTGCCATGACTTGACTAAAGGAGATGTTGACTTAATGTTAAACCCTGACCAATATTAGCACTTCTTCAAGACTTGCTAGACTTGCAATGTTGATTGGGCAGGGACAGACCTTTAAGATCACTTATCATTTTATTTTTCTGTGTCTACACATCATAAGCAGTCTGAGCTGCATTTGCCAATAAGATGAGCCTAATTTTTGATCTAACACCGGAGGCATTTCAGCCGTGTTTTTCAGTCATCCATCTCACAAGCTTCTGGAAGAACAAATTTGCTTCTTTTTTAAACTCGAAACATCTTTTTTATTTTATTTTTCCGAACTTAACTACAGTGATTGTGTTGTTGTGCCTTAGTGTGACTTCTGATACTACTTTGTGTTTTTGTGTGTGCAGACTGTTGTTAGTGGAGGCTTAGCGTGAGAAGAAAATATATAATTTGAGAAATAAATTCATTATACATCTGTTTTTTCTCAAGTGCAGAATATGTAACGATAATTTGTTTCACATGATTTATACATACTTCTGTGATTGCCATCTTAGAAACCCCATCACAGAATATTGCCTACATATATCATCCTTTAGCTGGCTTCCTTCTAAATATACTGAAATTCTACATAGAGGAACCGCATATAAATTGCCTTATCTTACTCAAGTGCTGCAAAGTAGCATTGCAAAGACAAATCTTTTACAAATGCTGCTGCGTAGACGTGGACAGCAATGTTAATGTTTAATTCCAGCACAGTCTCACAAAACTTCTGAAATGTAAAGTACAGTATGTGTTGACACAAACAATTTTAAGTTAATGTTCCTCTGCCACATAGAGATGAAAAAACAACACAACCTTGAGGCAAAAGCTATATATTATATGCATCCTCCAACTTCCACTGCTTTACTTTTCCCTGTGCAAGTACTAAGTATTGCCTGCATCGGAATGACTTTCTCTCACTTTGTGCCCACAGCATGTTATTTGATTGTAAGATTCATTTCAAGATATTTTAGACTAGGGTTAATTGCCACAATACTCTAAAATCTAATTAATAAGAAATGCACAATTGCCATACTCTCCATTAAAACATAAAATGTGTTTGCCTTGGATATTTAATGGCTACTTCCATACATTTTACAATATACTTGACTTTTTATTCCTGTCCTGTCTCATGTTATCAGAGCTACCCAGTCTTCCACTATGGGCCAGTGAGCAGCTACACTTGAGCAGTGTGATGTTTGGTGCTTTGCTCAAGGGTGCCTGACGTTACCTGCTCAGGAGGGAGACAGAAGGATTTTTTCTTTAACAGCCCAGATTTTCCAAGTTGATGTAGAGGCAAGAAATCTCAATTTTTCTTCTAAAGAGAGACATCATTTTAGAGGGTCGGAACCTTCTGTGTGTCAACAAAGAGCCTTTGTGCCCTATGTGGGTGTGTAATCCCCTGCCAATAACAGCGTTCTCATTTCCAACCGCCACTTTGCCCCTCGTGTCTCATACCGACTCACAAGTCTAACTGGCGCAGATACGCAGAAACAGACCAAATAAGGCTTTGCATTTACTCATACTCCGGCAATGTGGCACCCTACCAAGGAGGAGTGCGAGTTTTTATCTGTGCTTTAGAACATAACCGCTGCACGACATTGAGGAAAGAGCCTTTTATACCCGATTACTTCTTTGTTCGGCGCTCCCTCTTTGATAGCCGATACTCATTATTCTACCTTTCAAATCTCAATAAAGCCAATCTCACAGCACAGCTGCTGCCATTAACCTGACCTTTTCTCACGATAATCATAAAATAATAATTTTAATCTGCAACTCAGCAGCTCAGGATTTACTACGCATAACATATAGTAGTATGAGCTGTGATCAAATTTTATACTACTTCCTTTGTCTGACAACAGAAACAGAAAAATACGTAAATGAGAGCAACGATATTGTGTATTCGGCTGTATATGTAACACACACACTCCATTTAACCCTAGTTTATATGTTTTTTAAGTTTACATCAATAAAACTTCAGCTACAACTAAAAAGATCCTAAAACTTTTCGGAAAACTAAAATCATGAAAGTACAATGAATTCCAACTAGCCTAAAGCAAACTGAAATTTCAGATCCAAAACTACCATAACTACATCTTACCCAGGAATTAAACCCCTCCTGATGTCAACCAATGCTTGGTTTTTGGGAAACGTACATATCTCATCCAACCTGAGGTGAAACCTTTTCTGATATCTAAAACATTTGTTACTCATTTGGCATTTAAGTCACGAAGCAGCACTTGGTGAAATAAACTATTTTTGAGCAGCTTGCTCATTTGATATTGCTCCATCTACTTTGGTTAATAATGACCTACTGACGTGCATGTTTACTGGCAAGCAAACGCAACATTTCAGCTATTTCATTGAACCTGAAATACAAACCGAGAACTCTGATGAAAATATGCAATCCATTTATTAAATAGTGATCTTTAATGCCACTTGAAAGCACAACATTACAGGAGTTCACTGGGAATACTCAATTTAATTTTAATTATGTTACTTTTTTTTTGTCAACTGTGTGACTGGTGGAGTGAATCCAATGCTCCAATGCCCTCACGTTTTCATTCAGTTGTGATTTATCTGAGCCAAATGAGCCTTGGTTTCCTTACTCGGCACTTTTTCAACAAATCAATCACTAATGGTCAGGGGGGATTTTTACTGCCCTTTTATACTTTTGTCCAGTGGCTGCCTGTGACCACTCAATCAAATTCAAAACTTCCAGTAGTGGATTTGCCCTCAGGATCTTATTGCCATCTTTAGTGCTGTTTCAATAGTCTGAAAACCTGAGAGAATTTCTGTGAGATTTCCCCTTCAAGGGCTGAGGGAGAGGGTGAATGCAAAGAGAACTGTAGAGGTGATCTGATTGCATACACAGTTAGCAGGAAGATGCAAACAGACGTGGATTCGCTCTGTGCAGTGCAAATGGAAGGTGGAATGGAAGGTTTGTAGGAGTTGATGTACAATGCAGTGTAATATATGGTGCCAATGTGTTGCAGAGTTAAAATACTACAGAGAAGTTCCATGGGTGTTGGTGTGCAAAGTTGTGTGTCTGTGCAAAGGAGCACCAACCTTTAACTCAAATATGTGGCACCCCTTAACATCAGAAATTAAAGATTCAGCATTCACAAATACTATGGAGAGCCTCACAAATTCATCCTTAAAGTTTCTAAAATGAGCAATCACTCTGTGAACAGTGGCGACACATTGGTAACAAAAAGTAATTTGCTACATTTAAGGTGTTGCAGGTAGCAGGTTCGTTCGTAATCACACAAATGACCTTCTCAGACTGGGTTGTACAATATAAGGATATTGAGTGAGGAAAGTCACTGTACAGTATGAATGGTCCATTTACACCAGACGGATGACTATTTTAATGCCCCAAGTGGAAAGAAGCAACTGTGTGCTGAGCTGAAGAGATTATTGAAAACGATGCTCCTGGGCTCAAGGGGCATCTACTTAGCATCTGTTCAAGTCATTTGTGACAGTGGCTGAACAAAACACACCATAACATGTCATGCTCTTGGTGATAGCTGAGAGAAGAGAGAGCAGCTGTCGCACCTTACAATCAAATCTTAGTTTTCCTCTTCCCAGTCTTGCAGAGTCAGCTTGTTAAGTTTTATTGTTAAATGTATTTTTGATGTAAGAGAGAGCGTTTGCTGTCAGATGTGACTGACAGTCATTGATTCAGACTGCAGATAGGGACTAAAACATTAACACATAAATCACCCTCCAGACATTCTACATAGCTAAAAATCTGCCCATACAGGATGAACTTTCAGAACTTTTACCAGAAAAAATGAGATGTCCTCAGAAGTTTGGAATAACGCCGCTCCCCTCGTAAAACACATTTTTTGATTTGACGTGGGACCCAATGAAGAGGGGGGACAGAGAGACACTGAGACACTGTACAGAGATACATTGAAAATCACTTCACTCAGCTTCTGGTAAAATATGAAGGGACTTGATGGTTTCACATGTCTGTCCTCACCACTTTTCTCCTGTTCTCATTCCTACGACATTGCTCTCTGCAACTATTCATTATTTTAAATCCAAACCACAATTTTCAAGTGTGTAATTTTGAAACAGGAGGAGCCGCAATTTTAATAACGGCTAGTTTTCTCAAGTTTAAGAAGTGAATCTTGTAGCTGCCCAACTATTTTTCTTGCTGACAAATGTAGCATTTGTCTGTAAGTTTGCCAAAAAATCCTGGTTGCCTTCTGGTGCGTCAAAGTCGGAAACGCCGAAAAAAAATCCAACATGGCTGCTCCGTGCATCAACAGTTGTGAAAGCTGTAGTAACATACAGTTATAAGCACTTCTGTGTTATTTGTGTCCTACTAAATCAGTCGTACACGCAGCGCTGTCCATATTCTATTTGTGGACATGTTGTTACGCTGTTTTTTGTGATGTGTGTAATGCGTTGTTATCAACTGTTATTGCTAACAATGGCTGACCTGGCTAGAGCTAATGAAAACAATGAAAATCTGACTTGTAAATGGAACGCATTCAACTCGGGTGTGACGTCATTCCCAGCTTCGGCTTCTGAGTTCCGAGGTAAATGGAACGCGATATTTACACTTAGTCAAAGATGGAAGAAGCCCATTATCCATTGTTATATTTGTGGACAGAGTTTTGTGCGTTGTAATAAGAAGAACAGTGTTGTCAGTCTTTTTCTTGGTAAACAACCTAGGAAATCAACAGCGGCTTGCTAAATGACCAACAGGTCACCTCTCTTCTTCGTCCATTCTCACATCTGGTTCGTAAACTGCCCTGGCTCTTTCACCCCTCTTACCTCTTTATCTTTGTCTTGTTTGTTTTTTCACCGTGTTTGTTGTACATGTTTCTACAGCAGTCTTTCTGTCTTCATCTAAAGTAAAGAGGAGATAATGAGACAGCTCCTCTCTCATTAGCTTTATCTACTTTCCTCCATCATTTAGGTATAATGGCTGTCTCTTCTATTCAAGAGCTACATTATTATGATGGTAAAATAGATTAACCTTAACGATGCATAAGAAAGGCAATATACCCTGAACATAACTCAGTAAAACCCTGTTTGCAGGAGACATGATTAGATTTTAAATGCCGAGACAATCTGTGATTTTGTTTTATTTGCTTGTCTATCTCATGCCAATTAAGATTTCACAATAGTGTGAAATGTTATCCATTGCCCTTTTCCCCAGTAATGATCCTAGAGGTTAGACATTATAAGCATAGCCTATATTGACAATAGATACAGTATGACAGCATATGACAGAATACAAATAAGTTGAAGTCAATAAATAAAGTTTACAGTTTGGTGTACATGGTTTTATGGCATGATTTGTTATGTAATGAAATATCTAATGAATAAAATTGAATTTTTTATTGGACATATGGGCTCTCTAAATCTGTGTTTTGAGAGTGCTGGCCAAAATGGCAACACAATTTAGCACAATGACTACTAATGCAGTATGGTGATGTTGTATGGCATGAACTACCTCTACCCTTTTACTTCTGATTATTTTAAAATATAATGAGTTATTGCTGCCACCTGAGTGTGGTTTTGTGTTTGACATTCAGCAATTGTCAGTGCATATTATGTTTTTATGCAAGTTGTGTGCAGACCATTTTAGTAATTTAATTTAAATTTCATCAAAGTTGTGTCGGAAGCTAATGAGCTGAGAGCAGACAACTTTTCATTACAGAGTCTAAGGGCCTGTGGCAAAAACACGTTCATCAAACTAGAAGAAACATGCAGTACATTCATGCCACCTTGTCAGCTCTCTGAGCAGATGGGCAACTTAATCTTTCTTCTTGATTGTTTCTTTTTTCCCGTGTGTCCATCTCCATTTCTTTCTCTCTCTTTCTCTGTCTTTGCTTGAGGCAGTTTATACTCTTAACAGCTAATAGATTGCTTCAGATCGACAGTCTCGTTTGTTAGAGATGAGCTGAAAAGACGGGGGAAAAACTGCCTTTTCAAAATTAAGGTACACTAAAATAGCAGTTGACATAATTTATCAAAGTAGGCATGCAGATGGCAGCAACCCAGCAGGGGAAACTCCCAAAGCTTCTATTAATAACAATGTATCTATCAAACAAATGGGTAGATTTCAGGAAACTTTAACTGCAACAGCGTCTTTGTATCTCGCTAGTCCTAACAAATTCAAAGGAAGATAAAAGTCAAAAGGAAATGGACACATTACGTGGTAGCTGCAATCAAAGTAAATGTCGTGCTGCAGATTCCATTAGCATCCATAATCGCATCAAGGTTGACCCAGCAAAACACATAGGCCATATTGGTAACAAAATGCTTTTTCTTCTTGGAAATGGAAACAAGGATGAACCAAAACGCAGGGTGATTTTGGACAGAGGGGAGATGGACAACTACTCTGTTTTACATCACCCATCTCTTTGATTGGAGGAGAGAGAGTGGACATTTATGAGAAGTCTTTGTCCATTAAACAGACATCAGTTGTAGAGGTCTTCTGAGGATTTGACGATCGTAATTTTGTACTAACACTGATATAATGAGCAGTTCTATTTGCTTGAGTGTGTGTGTATGTATATATAGGTATATATATATATATATAAAAAAGTATGAACTTTTTTTTTTTTTTATGTAAAAACAAATGAGTCATATCTCCCTGGAAACCTGCAGGAGTTAAGTATAATTTTAATGAACTAACACAACAAGTTCTCTGGCTGCTGATCTTGTGTATGCAGTGAATGGTTGAGGCCTCTTCATGTTGTCCCACAGGCATCAACAAAGCGCCAAGCCAACGCACACTGCCAATCTGACTGTCATTCTTTAGCTGGTATGTGGCCAGAGCCTCTGGTGGGCGACTGATAACGTGTGTGTGTGTGTGTGTGTGTGTGTGTGTGTGTGTGATCTCCAACTAATCCACTGATCCATTCATTTTCAGTCAGTGGATGAAGCACTGTGTTTGGTGTCGTGTTAGGGGCTCAGAAGGGTCATCATCCACGTGAGACCGACACTTGTGCATGTATGCGAGTGTGAGTTTGTCAGTGTGTGTCGCTGCCCTCGGCCTTCTCCGCCATCTGCCCACTGCAGTACTGAGTGTCCCCTCCAGCTCCCTTCAGGTCACTTTAGCGAGTCCAGTCATGGATCAGAATTAATATTGCGCATAATGGAAACAGTGAAAGTTCTGTTTGCACATATAGATGTCAGAGGGATGTTTAACAACAGGTACAGACAGAAATACCATTGTGTGGATGTAGGATCATTCAGTAATGTAAGTACATTATGTGGTAAATGCTGGGTGACTGTGGCTCAGCAAGTACTGTAGAGCAGCTCGTCCTAATTAGTGTGTAACTGTGAAAAACATTTGAGCATTTCATTTTGAGCCTTGAGTTCAGACACTGAGGTTGGCCAAATGCACGGATTAGCTGAATTATGATGTTAACAAATCTGTATGAGTGGTTAAAGGAACACGCCGACTTATTTGGACTTTAGCTTATGGTAACCCCCAGAGTTAGATAAGTCCATACATACCCTTCTCATCTCCGTGAGTGTCGTAACTCTGTCTGACTAGCCTAGCTTAGCACAGATCCTGGAGTTAACCGGCTCCATCTAGACTACTGCTCCCAATAAGTGACAAAATGACAAGGGTATGTATGGACTTATCTAACTCTGGGGGATACGGTGAATAAGCTAAAGTCCCAATAAGTCGGCGTGTTTCTTTAAGAGTGGAATACAAAACCTTGACGTAGCAGCTTCTCATTTTTAGCCTACTGACCATCTCATTCCAGCTCTCGCCAATTAATGTTGTGTTATGTTCTGACAAGCCCAAATTCAATTTGTTGTCTGTTTAAGATGCTCCTGCAGCTGTTGTCTGTAGTTGGCCAACGGTCCTTTGTGGAGTAAGTTTTTGTAGTTCCATCAACAATACTACAGAGCGATACGCCGTCTTGTCAGTTTCTCGTGTCACTTCAGTGTCAGGAGTGGCATTGTCAAAGACAAACGTTCTCACAATGTTAATAAAAGTGACTCCAGAAGTTCTGCATGTATTCTGAATAAAGGTTTTTTTCATCATGTCTCCTCTAAACCTGCCAGATCTCTGATCTTAGGACTTGATTTACTCTGTTTTCAGTATCAACAATATTAATGTACAGAATATGGCACCCAAAGGGCTGAACAAATTGGTTTAAAATAAGGTTCATGGCAACAGAATCAAGACAGAAACAAGTTGAAACTTTTGACAAGACAGCTCAAAAATAATACCAGTTCAAAGGTTTGAAAGCAATCTACGTAACTAAAAGCAAGTGGGACTAAAATACAAGAAGCTCTTTTCCCATACAGTGAAGGCTTCCCTTGTGAGGAGTGAAAATGCATAGAAATATTGCTTTTCACAGACATAAATGTTTAATATTGAAGGCATCATCAGAATATAGAGGTATTTATCTAAATAGAAATCACATATGCCGGTTTACACACACAGGCCACTGGTGTTACCCACTAAAACCACATTCTACCAAAGAAAAAAGTACCAACTAGAACAGCAGTCGGAGAGCGCAGACCTCGCTAAGGACTGCTTTTTCTCACAATGTTAATGCAATGTGAATTTTCCCAGGCGTGATCTAATTTTTCGGATTAGTCCGACACCATATGAATGCAGCACAAACACCCTATCTCGCAATGTTAATGAAAGAGAAAAATAGTTTGTGTATCAGCCCTGTGAATCAGATCCACTCCAGCATTCAATGGGTTCTTCCTTGGCCCATGCTCCGTGCATCCCCCAAGTTTCATCAAAATCGCGGCAGTAGTTTTTCCGTAATCCTGCTGACAGACAAACAGACAAACCAAGCCGAAAAACATGACCTCCTTTGCGGAGGTAATGAAAACAGTTCACAGTGCAGACTGTGGATTATCTAGAGTAACGGGAACATTGTTTCTGAAAAAAAAAACAAGACTGTGAGCTGGAAAATAGTTTAATTTACCTCCATTGTATTGCACAACAGTCCAGTTTGTCCCTGTTAGGACAACACAGTGTTTGCCAGAATATTAACGGTATTAGAGCAAGGTCTGTGAAAGGCACTTCAGTGTACATCTCTGTGACTGACAGCTTTTATTACACTGTTTGACACCTTGTGAATTTTGGTATGACTGTGAAACCAAACCCACCCATCTGGTGCTCCTGTTGTTATGTGAGAACCTATAAGCCCCAATTTCAGTTATTTTGTACAACTCTAGCAATGACATTATTTCTGTATCTGAAAACTACCTGTACTACTACAACTCCATCCTCCTATAACACTATTAGTTTTGTAAAGTAAATTATATGAAAAATAGTGGTGAAACCTACATTTTTATTCACAATTATGTCACTAAACACAGCACTATACTTGACGGAAATTTTGACTTTCCAGGTCGGTCGGCTGTATCTGAGACAAAAATTTGATTTGAGGAAGACAGAAAGTCGAACTGATGCGAGAGAGTGATAAAACAGTTTTTGACAGCAAACATGAAATGCCTGTTGGCTTCCTCTGTCAAAACAGTGAAATATAGAGATTCCCCTTCATAGAACATTGGGGTTTTGACAACTTGAAATAATATCCCTCTGGATGACAAGTGCTTTATCCATAAGCTTTTCTTTCCTGAGACCTCCCTTTCTGTCTGTCTGTCTGTCTGTCTGTCTGTCTGGCTGTCTGTGGAAAAGCAAACAAAGAAATGGTGGCAGTGTAAAGTCGTGGCATTTATGGGATGAAGCAGCTTTTGTTCACATTGCAAATAACAATGTTGAAAATATAAAGATGAGCAGGGCCACAAGCTGCTGAACTGTAGTCAGAAGTTGTTTGAAATCCACTGTGCTCCCACTGAAGCTCCTCATTGTCCAGACTCCTGCCTGCATTAACTGAAAATGGAATGTGCACTCTAGTGGCGTAGGAGTTTAAGTCTGGCCTGGGACTTTGTTGCGTGTAGAGGTGCAATGATGAATCGATTAATCGATTAGTTGTCAACTATTAAATTAATCGCCAACTATTTTGATAATCGATTAATCGTTTGAGTCATTTTTTTATTAAAAAAATACGATTTCTCTGATTCCAGCTTGTTAAATGTGAATATCTTGTAGTTTCTTCTCTCCTCTGGGACAGTAAACTGAATATCTTTGAGTTTTGGACAAAACAAGACATTTGAGGACGTCATCTTGGGCTTTGGGAAACACTGATCCACATTTTTCACCATGTTTTGACATTTTTATATCAAACAACTAATTGATTAATCGAGAAAATAATCAACAGATTTATCGACCATAAAAATAATCGTTAGTTGCAGCCCTAGTTGCGTGTATTGCCTCCTCTCTCTCTCGCCTTATTTTCTGTTATCTCTATCATAAAAGCATTACATTCTTAAATAATAACTAAAAACACTCCCCATCTGGGAAAACTAGTCATGCCACATTTTGTCATTCAGTTTGTCAAACACTTTTATAGAGCTAACAGGTTAGATTCAAACAATATTTACTGTACATATCCTAATCATATCCCTAATAAAATTACGAAACACTGTATTATGCAAAGTATGCAGCACAAACAAGACCTCCCTGAATTAAGATCTTTTTCAGTTGTTCAAGTTTTACAGGAATCTTGTGAGTTTGAGGACATGATGGTACATAATGTTAATTATGTACTGTATGTCAGTGCCACAAGAGCACACCGTTCAATACATATAAAGTACTGTAGATTGTTTTTCTATAGCGGTGCATGGTAGCATATTAGAACATACAGTATGAAAGGTAAACAAATTGAACATAATGAATTACTTGTTAGCTGTGTATCGAATTTCTCAGCTTCAGTTCAGGAGCCAAGCTAACTTGGTAGTTACAATGATCAGTGCTATTGAATTTGTTAAACTATATACATGGATAGATACATAAAGGAAGAGTGCTTTTGGTAACCAATATTGGAAAAGTTAAAAACATGGTATAGACATACTTAAGGCTCAAGTTGAAGTTGGTCTAGGTTAATTTTGGATCACCTTAGAATAATTCTTGCATCACCTCCAGAGCAAGAATCCCTGCAGTAGTTCTCATCTCTATTCTCAATTAAGAAAGTCAGTGTGGGATTTGGCGATAATAAAAACATATGCAGACTGGAAGTGAGATGGAGTGTGAATCTGCTCCCTTCGTCCTGTGCGGGAGTTTTCGGTCGTGTACCAATCAACACAGGTGCCATTCCCCTGTAAATGCAATTTGGGAGAGGCAACAAAGCGTGAAAGAGACTATAATCACCTCTGCTTTCCTCAACTCTCTGCAGACAACTGCATCTGCATCTCTTCACCCGTCTGTCCTTTTTTACCTGATTGAGTTTGCAGGTTGCATGCATACAGAAGACAGTCAGCAGCTAGAGGTGACTCCAGAAGTTCTGCAGTTTTTCTGAATAAAAAAAACAGGTTATTTCATTTATTTGGTGCTCGATTTATTTTATCTTGCGAACCACAAATCATGTCTCCTCTAAAGCTGCGTCTCTTGTTGATCTCTGATCTCAAGACTTGATTTGCTACAGTTAACAACACATGGCACCCAAAGGGCTGAATACACTGGTTTGAAATAAGGGTCATGGTAACAAAATTAAGAAAGAAACAAAACTTGTGACAAGACAACTGATCAGAACTAATACCAGTTTAATGGTTTAAAAGCAATCCATCGTAACTCAAATACAAGAACCTCTTTTCTCATACAGTGAAGGTTTTCCTTGTGAGGAGTGAAACAGCATAGAAAAGACATATTTTATATATATATATATATATATATATATATATATATATATATATGTTTTATATCAAAAGCATCATCGGGATATAGTAGTATTTATCTAAATAGGAACCTCATCTCTTGGTTTCCTCAATTTTACTTGATTCTTTACCAATGCTGCCCCCTGGTGGCAAACTAAAGTCACTGCGTCTGGTGCTTCACAGTGCAGAATATGCCAACAGCAACCTAAAGCACAGAGACTGTACTGAGACTTTATACTTATTTACTTTACTTTAAACCTTCCATTTTCTTAACTATTTATTTATATGTGTTGAATGTATTCCTCCTGTTAAATCATACTGTTACTATTCTGAAACATGCTATATAAATAACTCTTACTCCTCAGCAAAGTATAGCAAACATCCCTTCTTGACCATTGAGATCTCACTGCAATACTAGCTCTTCATCATACAATAACAATCTATTGATTATGGAGATAATTACAAACACATTGACACTCTCTGTACACACAAGGTAACAAACACTAAGCAGTCCTTCCAGAAGAGAGTTTTTTTGTGATTGTTGCGGGCAAAAATCTTTGATTATGCGGCACGTTTTCTTAAAAAATGCCATGGAATATGCGGGATATTTATGCAATTTTATGCGATGAAATTGCGGGAACTTGCAAAAATTGCGGGAACTTGCAAAAATTGCGGGAACTTGCAAAAATTGCGGGAACTTGCGAAAACTGCGGTTTCATCATGGCTTCATCACAGGGTTTGCAGCTTTTCGATGATGTTCACGTCGCGTAATTACGTCACTTCATAACGTCACTTCATAACGTCACTTCATAACGTCACTTCATAACGTCACTTCATAACGTCACTTCATAACGTCACTTCATAACGTTCCCATGGCAACAGGGGAAAATGGCTGCTCTTGTGTGAAATTAACGCAACATTTTTCAACTTTCTGCTAAGATATGTATGACTTTTTTGCAACGAAAATGCGGGGATTATGAAATCATGCAAGCCCCGCATATTTTGCGCGGAAATTGGCAATTTATGCGGCGAAAGTGCGGCGTATTTGAAAAAATGCGGCACCCGCATAAATATGCGGACTTTGGCTGATTATGCATTGAATTATGCGATCGCATAATCGCGTTTTTCTGGAGGGACTGATACAATAACAATCTATTGATTATGGAGATAATTAGAAACACATTGACACTCTTTGTACACACAAGGTAACAAACACTAAGCTGAGCCTCTATAATTTCTGCTCAATGTCCTAAACACACAATGATTCATCTATTTAGCATTTAATTGGGTGACTAGGGGCAGAGGCCTAGGGGAAAATGCGAGAAGGATGAAGGGGAGGAAGAGGATGAGAGCAGGAGATAAAGGCAGGCCCAAAACTTCTAATCATTAAACTCTTATCTTCTCCACAAGTTTACAAAGAGCCAGACTGGTTATTGACTAAAGCATCAGAGTACAGACAGGGCATCTAAGGATCTAAGGAATATTTTGTATTTTTATCCTGCCAAGCAGGGTCCTCTATCACCTGGGAGAAGCCACAAGGACAATGGAAGAAATCCAGGATAAAAGTACAGTTTAAATTTGTTTTCAAGTCATTGCAAGCTCTTCTGTAGAATAAAATAGAAGTGAAATTGTAGTAGTTGAGTCTAACGTTACTTAATCTAACTATACCTTGCCGTTTTTTCTAAGTGACAAACACCTTCAAGTAATTCAGGTGGTTCTCACCAGCACTCCAGTTGTCAGAGCACATTTTAAATCGCATCCGTTACTGAGTAAAAAAAAAAAAAGGAAATAAAAAAGGTTGCTTTTACTCTGAGTAAATTTTAAATGATGTACTTTTTACTTTTGCGTGAGTAGATTTTTATACCGGTCATTTTACTTGTACTTAATTAAAAGTTTGTCAAAGTAATAGTACTTTAACTTCATTTTTTTACTCTTTCCACCACTGCTGCTGATGGGGAATGCAGATTACGCCTCATTTTCTTTAAATGGACAGACTGATTGGGATGGGAGGCCATTGATATGACAGATGAGACTGTTGAGTGAGAGTGCTGTGTCCACTCAAATTCAAATCAAATCCTCTCATACAAAGCATGAAATTCAACTTTGCAATGTCGTACTGTACTGTGGTGGGATGGGTGCGGTCAGTTTCCCTGATATCCAGTTCAAAAAGCCTTCTCAGCTGGATTCTAGCAGAAGTTATTTTAAGAGGGTGGGGTTTAATCGTTGTAAAAAAACAAAAGTACAGCAAGTGCAACAAGTCCTAACATTTCTGTTACACGGAACAACGTTCCTGAACAACAGTTCATGATTGTCAGAAGTGTTTTGTAAATACAGAGCTGCATTCACTTTGTGACAGTTTAACTATTTCATATTTGTACAGTTGATAGTCCTGGGCCATTAGGCTGACAATGGGGCTTTTGATACTACTCTTTAATAACTGATGATAATACATTATAAACATAAATTCAGTAACGCCAAGGGGGTAAGCTCATAGACAGTATATAAGAATGGACCAACAGATCCCGTTACTCTGGACGGAGACCAGTGAAGGATATTAGAAGCACTTTTCCGGTGAGTGCTGAGTGTTACTGAGCAGCCTCCAACTGAGAGAGACGATGTAAATGTGACGTGAGCAACCTGTCTGAAAGTTGGAAGTCTTCTGGTAGCTGTGCCAAGAGAAATCTCAATCATTCCCAATCTTGCAGAGACGGAGAGCGTAGGTATATGTAAGGAGATAACATAGGTACAGGCTAATTATTGCTAACTAAAATGCTAGTTAACATTAGTAATTACACTTAAACAGCTAATGTAAGTCGAAACTGCCTGCGAGCTTCTCCTGTACTATACGGTAATTCCTCTACTATGAGACAGTAAGTCCCATGGTTATGACACAATCGTTAGCCTATTTTTACAAAAACGTCTGCTATGGAGTCATAACGTGAGGTACAAGGTAATGGAGCCTTTTATACATTGTCGTGTTTCTTTAGAAATAAACAATGGACAAATAGAGTCTTTAAACTCTTCAGATGTAAAGTTATTCTCTGTCAAAGTGACGTCAAGATGAATGGCAGTCAATTGAATGCTAACGGGGGGTGAGTGCTTATTAGCATCAAAATGGCGCCATAGAAGGTTCGGGTTGTGAGGAGACGCTTACCCCCTTGAGTAAGCTTCGCTTCAGAACTCCAACCTCCTATGGCGCCATTTTGATGCTACCAAATGATCACCTGACGTTAGCATTCCATTGACTGCCATTCATTTTGACGTCACTTTGACAGTGAATAACTTTACATCTGAAGCGTTTAAAGACTTTTTTTGTCTGTTTATTTCTAAAGAAACACGACAATGTATAAAAGGCTCCATTACCTTGTATCTCACGTTATGAGTCCGTAGCAGACGTTTTTATGAAAATAGGCTAACGATTGTGTCATAACCACGGGACTTACTGTCTCATAGTAGAGGAATTACCATATAGTACAGGAGAAGCTCGCAGGCAGTTTCGACTTACATTAGCTGTTTAAGTTTAATTACTAATGTTAACTAGCAATTCAGTTAGCAATAATTAGCCTGTGTCCATGTTATCTCCTTACATATACCTACGCTCTCCGTCTCTGCAAGATTGGGAATGATTGAGATTTCTCTTGGCACAGCTACCAGAAGACTTCCAACTTTCAGACATGTTGCTCACGTCACATTTACGTCGTCTCTCTCAGTTGGAGGCTGCGCAGTAACACTCAGCCATCACCGGAAACCGGGGCTTCTAATATCCTTCACTGGTCTCCATCCAGAGCAACGGGATCTGTTGGTCCAGTTTATATACTGTCTATGAGTAACACATACACTTGGACACACCAGACAAAAACAAGCATTTCACTGTGTTTTATTTAGGCACATATCCTTGTTCATATTTTATTCACTAAAAATACTACAGCATGATATACAGTATATTGAAAAACATGAAAACACATGTTCAGCATATTCTAAATGTAAGACATATTGAACAGTGAACTTTGAACAGTAAAGAACAACAAAAAAACTGATATTTTGCATAATGTTTTAGTATATGTAAATGTATTGCAATATAATATTGTTAATATATAATATTACATGATAATTAAATGTTCTAGTTTTCAGTAGTCTGGGGTGCTGTTGTGCTTTTACTTGATGCTGTGAAACTTCAAGTGTAGTACAGTAGGACGATTAACCGTCATAAACATGTAGAAAGGTTACATTAAGAAAAACAGACCTGAAACTAGAAAAAAAAAAACCTGTGTACATTCAGTTTAGTTTCAGGATCAAAGCTACTGTAACCCCCAAACCAAAGTGAGCAGCCTTTGTGTATAAATAAAAAATTATAACAAAAACTACTATTGTATACTGCAAAAGGCTACACTAGTTAGAATAGTTGTATTTATATTTCACACAGCAGTGTCAAATGTCACTACTTTATAAATGCTATATACTTATAACGTTACTAGGCAGTATCACGTTTGGTTACAGAAAGAACTAAAGCTACAAACACACACAGACAACATACAAGCATCCACTGACTTTATCCCCAACAGGTATCATTCTCCCTTTATTGCTTTTGTGTAATGAAAAGGAAAGGCAAGGCAGGTATATTTCTAAGCACTTTTCAACAACAAGGCAGTTTAAAGTGCTTTACTTAAGACATTAATATAAAGAGAAAACTCACTCTCTCGTCTTTTTCAAACACAGGTGTTGTTTTCTGAATTAAAGTCCATAGTCGGGGGACCGCATTGAATACCTCTTATTTCCAAGTTCTCATGAAAGGCTTCAGTGAGGACTGCGTTATAAATTTGCACTGCACTCGACTCAGATGGCTGAGTCAATGCCCTGTAACAGTATTTAACCTGCAGAAGTCCTTGAGCAGAACAATTCCCTCGAGCTCCAGAACATCGGATGTTTTTTTAGGCATACCTACCTGCCTAACTGACTTTCAACACTGCTCCTCCCAAACCTCATACACCCTCCAGCAAAGGCAAATGCAACCAAGCAAGAATCTCCTTTCTTTTCTGCAGTAATGTTGGAGACGTTATTTAAAAAGTGCCCTGCGGATTTCTTGAATCAAACAAGTTTATATTCTTTGTTAAAATGAATTGTCCTTCAGGTCCAACAAATGTGAGTTGATTTCCTTCCTCATAAACAATCTGCAAAGCCATTGTTTTGAACACAGTCGTCTTCTCCCCTTCCTTTTGCTTGTGGTTTTGCGCATTTTTAGCAAGAATATTGCATGTCCAATCACAACAGCGTTGCTCGAGGTCAAAAACTACACAGGGTACCTTTTAACTAAGAACATAATCATGTAGCCAACCCTGAGCATTCATGTATTACAAAAATAGAAACAAATGGACCTCCATAATTTAAATAATGTATTTAATAATACATTGGCTTGTACTTTGATAAGCCAATGTCTTACACACAAAGAAATGTGCTGATTTGAGGTTTGACTGGCACAGTTGGACATTACATTTAACAATATCAAGTCAAGGCTGTTTTGGTGTAAATATCACACAGCATTCACTGCAAGAAACCGTTCTTTAACTCAAACTTTGCCCCCATTCATCACATGACAATTGTGTATTTACCAAGCTATCTCAACAGTAATGTTGTCACTCTAAGCAAACATGGATTGTAGACAAACATAAAGTACTATATCAAAGTGACATATTCAGTATAGGCCTGCCAGGTTATAAAAACACACCAGAGCTGAGGAGATTCGATGCAAAATAAAGTCCTCCATTCAAAAATCAAAACCTTTTGTTTTTATGTAATAACCCGCAAAACCTCTAAAAAGTTATGATAACAAGACAATTGTGAATCATGAGCGAACAGTACTCTCTGGAAGAAAAAGAAATCCTTAAGTTGTCCAGTTGTGACAGTAAAGGGTGACTGGCATTCATATGTCAAAGGACCTGATATTAAAACATTCACAGTATATATATATATATATATATATTTGTACAATGTAGGCATGGTATAGTCATCACTAAAGGCACTGCAGTTTTGGATACATAAAGGCTGCAAAATGGGAAATAGACAGCTGCTTTATGGCTTTGTTAACATGACAGGTCTTTCCCACGGTACAAAAAAAACCCCTCTCCCTTGGTTATCACTGGTATAAGAAAAAAAACCGCATAATGGACTACTTTTAGTTACAGTACATTCATGAGGACAGCATGTGGTGATTTGTTGTCAAACTGTATACATTAATTTAAGAGGAAGACCTCTCAAATGATTACTTGTGAAGCCAGAAACTAAACCAAAATTTGGGTTCTGAAAGTTCCCTTATAACGGCATTTCTCAATGACAGACTTTTTGCACATATCCCAATCTATAACAGACATGATCTGCCCCGAGAAATCATACCATTACACTGTAATTCCCATGTTTTCCCCGTTCCAATGTATGAACAGGGGCTACATGATAAGGATGTATCATTTTAAAAACTATGGTCCTTGCTGTAGCAGAATTAAAAACTATGACACATGATTATTCAAAATGTACTGTGTTGTACAGTGGATTTATAAACCAAGGGTTAATGGTGTATGTAGTATTGGTGTGTAATTTGGTAGGATGTCTGTGAGCAAAATTTTCTTTTTTGCACCAAGTGAGGTACAGATGTAGCCATTGTGAAGTTTTCACGTATTACCCAGTCCCTCCAGGAATTTGCGATGTCGCGATCACAACAACTTTTCTGCAAATTTGACCAATAACCATTGTTTCCCACGACTTCAACCAATCCTAGCAGTCCCACGTGCCAGACTTTGCACCAGTATAGGACTCTGAGGCATACTCAGAGCCACTGACCAAGCAGGAGTGGGACGTGTGTGACTCGGAACATCTCACATTTACCAACAAAACGTACAGCGAAAGACCGTGCAAAACATTTCAGACCGTCCTGCCAACCTGTGTACATTCTAACATCAACAAAACACACACAAACGCACACGGTGGATGCAGGAAAAACCAGAGATGAGACGACACAATGACCTAAATTGAGGACAGCTAAGCTCATTATTGTAAGTGCAATGATAAGTTAAAGTCCAATAAGTGCTTTATCAAACCGTATGAATGTGTGTCTCAGCCCAGGTTAGGAAATTAACTAACCATGTAAAGATCAACAAGCCACTGACACATATGTTCAAATTTGATTCATTCAATAAATTATTATTTTTTGTCTTAAATCCACCAGCCATTTTCATATTCTACCAACATTTGGAGCATCCAGAGCCTTTTTGGTAAGGTTCCTAGGAAATCTCAGCCCAGAGTAGTTTTATTCGGCCCAAAACAAGTTTCCTTTTTATTTTTAAAGAAGTATACCAAAAATGTTCAGTCTCTCGCAACATTGCAACAGAAATACTAAAGACATCACAACTTTTATCAAAAGCTCCCGCAAAATCAGGCATTTTGGGCCGCAACAATCTAAAAAAAAAAAAAAGGGCTGCGAAATCCTGGAGGGACTGATTACTACTAGTACTATGTACTTATATTTCTATGAGAAAGATTTAAAAATGCTTTGAGTATGTAACTACTGAAAACGGAATTAAATAAAGAATTGTCTTCCGCAATTATGTAACAGTTTTTCTGGCAGGTTCAGGCAAGCTTATTAGGAAATTGTGCTAGTATTATTGCATAAGGTTGGCGTTTTGCACTTTGATTGGTTGATTAAAGCGTATTTGATCAGACCTGGCAGTGCAGATTGGCTCTCATAACAGGTCAGGTGGGTGCAGCTATTAAAAAAAAAAAAAACCTGACCCACGCATCACTAGTAGTATTTCAAGGCACATTCTTTGGATTATGTGAGACTGACAACTGCATAAACGCAGATGATGACGCAGATGGGATAGATAGATCTTTTTTAGCATTTGCTGTCATAATCTCCGTTAGCTGAGAGGCTTTGGACGTAGCGGACGGCATCTGCGATGGTGAAGAACATGATTTTGTTTTCTCCTCCATCACATCCTTTTTTGATTGGGTAGTATCCCCCTCTTTCCAGTGCGTCCAGTACTGAGATATTACACCGGGCCAGAACAACCTTGATCCCAAGTTCTTCATAATCTTTGAGGACCTCTTTCAGAGCATTCACTCCAGCAGTATCTAGAAACAAGATGGCACTGCAGTCGATCACCAAGCTACGTAAGCTACGGGAAGATTTATTGTCGAGCATTGAGGTTACAGTCGCACCAGCTTCAAACCCATCCTCTTTACCTGCACCCTCCGTATCCCCTGAATTTATATGTGGGACTCGTGCAACCTCTCCCTGCTGTTTGTTCTTCCTCTTGAACTTCATAAGCCGGGTTTTCTCCTTCACAGGATCAAGCCCTACACACCTGTAGAGAGATTTTTTGAACAAGCTCTGGTTGGCGTAATAGATTGGAGCCTCGTATCTAAAAACAGCCACTCCGGGATGTGTCCGAAGGCCGCGGTAAGACAACAGGTCATCATAATGATCCCTGGTTGTCGCCCGGCCAAGCTCCAGTACCTGGGCTCGCTGGGTTCGGCCCAGGACGCACAGGGCTGACACCAAAACCCCCACGAGCAGACCCAGCTCTGTGTTGACCAGCGCCGAGGTTGCCATTGTGATCAGCCAGATAGAGGTATCGACACGGTTGACACGCCACATGTCGGGAATGTCGGTAAACTTCCGTAAAGCTCCGCGAAGGTTAACCAGGATGATGACGGCTAACACACATCTGGTCAGGAGAAGGGAGCGAGAAAACAAACGGGAAAGGGCAAAGGTTAGGAGCGTCACTCAGTGGTATTCATGGGGGAAAGCAATTAGTCAGTTCTCCGGAGAATGAAAGCTATAAAAGGTGTTTAAAAAAAACGATTCACAGTATGTAAATGTAGTTACTTTTCCCATGTGATTGCAATAGACATACAATAAAATATATATATGAATCGATTTTTAGAATTCTATTATTATATATTAGAATCGATTTTGAATCGGTAGAGCTTGAATCGCGATTCAAATATGAATAGATTTTTTTGCACACCCCTAATTTGCAATATGAAAACTTAAAATTGACACACAGCATTTGACGCTTTAAGACTTTTAAATTGCCTGTAATCTTTTGCCATTCAAACTGTTTCAGACAGACAGAATCAGCTCAAGACACCAAAACGCTACACAAATGGAGAGGGATGAGGGATTATAAAAGAGATGAGGAACAATGATAAAAACATAATCAGGCCTCAGCAGATGTGACACAATTGATGAAGACGTTCCATATCATCAGTGAAGCAGCAAGTGTGTCTGTAAGTGCGTTTGTGTATGGGCGTGTAAATAGATTAAACCACGGGCAAATCAGTAGCAATCACCAACCACAAATCAAGGCATCTTCCGGTTTATCTCTAGTTGGCAATGTATTCTTTCCTTTAATTCATATTTCTGATCCTTGCTCCTCTTTATTCCATTTTTTTGTATTGTAATATACAATGGTAAATGAAAGCACTTTTGAAAATATATCTACCTGCACTAAAATGTTGTTACCTAAAGATATTTGAACTAGCACAGCTTCGGCAGAACGAGCAGAGTCAGCATTAAAGGAGAAATCCGGCGCAAAATGAACCTAGGGGTTAATAACACATGATTACCGAGTCGACCGTTCTCTGGGATATGTTTTCATGCTAATCTAATGTGACCAGTTTTAGCCCAAACCGCTAATTAGTTTATAACGCTAGTCATCGGGGCACGGATAAAGTAATAAGAAATCTCTATTTCTACACCACTAACAAGGCTCAAAATAGCACCACACTTCCACGGTAGCATAATGAGGGTCCCTACATGGAAACCGAAGCATTGAGAACTTTGTAAGTGTACAGACAGTTTATAAAAAAAAAAAAAAAAAAAAAGAGTTTAGAAAGACCGTACTGTTCACGTATACAGGCGTGCGCCATCTTGAGAAAACAGTCACGACCAGTTGAACGACGAACTGTCACTTGAAATCTCCCATGGTCCGTGGTATATTTTAATAAACAGATATAATTCATGCATTTCCATGTAATTACATTTCACAAACGTAATTTCTATCGACCCATTGGGAAACCACGGACCATGGGAGATTTCAAGTGACAGTTCAGCTCACGTAGCACGGCGTTCGTCTTTCGACTGGTCGTGACCGTTTTCCCAAGATGGCGCCCGCATGTATACGTGAACGGTACTGTCTTTATAAACTATCTTTTTAATAAACTGTCTGTACACTTACAAAGTTCTCAATGCTTCGGTTTCCATGTAGGGACCCTCATTATGCTACCGTGGAAGTGTGGAGCTATTTTGAGCCTTGTTAGTGGTGTAGAAATAGTGATTCCTTTTTACTTTCCTCGTGCCCCGATGACTAATTACTAATAAGGTAATTAGCGGTTTGGGCTAAAACTGGTCACATTAGATTAGCATGAAAACATATCCCAGAGAACGGTCGACTCGGTACACATGTGTTATTAACCCCTAGGTTTATTTTGTGCCAGATTTGTCCTTTAAAAGGTGCACTATGAGTTCCTGCATGGTTTCAGCATGATTTCATTTTTGTCTCAAATCGTAGGCATCTCTCCTTGATCCGCTAGCTGCCTGCCCCCTGAACACACTGTAAAAAAGCCTGGTCTCAGGAGACAACACAGGGGTCGTAAATGTCAAACAAACACTAGAGGTACAGGCTGTGCATGAAAATACAACAAACCACTCCAGCCAATCACCGACAAGATGGTTGGGGGAGGGGGTGGGGGTTAGTGACAGTTACTCAGTTATGGCGTTTTTCCATTACATGGTACCTGCTCGACTCGCCTCGACGCGACGCACTGTGCGTCCGTTTTCCACTGCAGATTTTAGTACCGCCTCAGCGTGGCTGGTCGTCTTATATAGCAGCGCCGCAGTAAACTGCCGTGACCTAACGCGACACACACACAGAACGTGGAAGGTGTGTGGCTGTTTGCCAGAAGACACATTTTGTTTCAAATGAAGCTGGAGGCAGAAAAAAAAAACACAGCTGGCTAAACTATTTAAAAATGGCGGGTTTGTTCAGGACACCCCCGTCTGTCGCTTTCACGTCACCTTTTGGTCGCGATCGCCTCAGCTCGCTTGGAACCTCGACTGAGGTGGTACTAAAACAAAAAGTACCTGTTAGCAGGTACCAGGTTTTTTTCATAATGGAAAACCAAAAAAGGCGAGTAGAGTCGAGCAGGTACCATGTAATGGAAAAGCGCCATTAGTCGTGACAGTTACGGAAACATGGGGGGAGGGGCGAGCTTGCTCTGTTTTGTTTGGAATTTACTTAGAACGTCAACAGAAGTGACCACGCAGGAAGTCATAGTGCACCTTTAAACCTGAACTACCGGTTATCTGTATTTGGTTAAGTCTACTCTTGAAACAAACACATTGAATCCTTAAACAAACTGGAACATTGGAATGTAAAGATTTTTATTAAAGTGTCAACCAAGGCACAAAGATTTAACGTTGTGTGTTCGCTCAGCACCAAAATGTGCATAGCTCTTTATCACATGAGGCTGGTAATATATGCTCTGTAATAATGATTCTCCTCAGCGTGCATTTTACAGATTAGAGATAAATACTGTCTCTGGTGTGAGAATCTTACTCTAGCCACTAAGAACAACCTGGCTGTTAAAGAGTGAAATTACTGGAATGAGTCCAGCAGGCACAGCTGCCCTGGCCAGCTTTTGTAGAAATAGGTACTACATGTAGTAGCTTGGAGGTCTAAGACATTCAGGGTTTCCCTTTTCTCTGTTACTCTAGACTAAATGTGCTTAGCTGATTTTTCTTATTTTATCACTCCCATTCTGTGATTGTACATGTTTATGTCTTTCAACTGTGACCTTAATTGAAAATGTTAGTAATGTGAAAATATCACTATCTTGAAGCTGATTTTAGTTCATCATTCTGTTAATAAGAGCATGCAGATTGTCATTCCAGCAATCACAACTAACTAATTATGTGGTATGCTTACTTTTGAAGGGAATAGAAGAGCGGTGCGATAACCAGCAGCACCAGCAGCAGGACAAGGGCGCTGACCAGCCCAGATATCTGAGTCTGGCACCCTGTTGACTCCTTGACGAGGGTCTTAGTCAGTGCGGCGCTGGTGGTGAAGCAGCGGAAGAACGATGGCAGGATGTTGCAGAAGCCAATGGCGTACAACTCCTGGTTGGCGTCCACTGTGTAGCCGTGCTTCTTGGCAAACATCTCTGACAGTGAGACGGTGATGGCGAACCCCACGATGGCAATGGAGAAGGCATCAACGGCAATGTTGGGGATCAGAGTCCACATCGGCAGCTGGGGAGGGAGGAAGCCAGTGGGGATGTCACCAGCCACGCCCGACCCGTAGTCGCTGTTGAAGCTGCCAAAGTGAGAAGCCACTGTCGCAATTACCACCACAAAGAGCTCGAAGGGAATGGGAGCCTGGGTAAGGAAAAGAAAAAAAAGACACAATTCTTGGATGGATTCAAATTTGAGAGCCATTTTGTTATTTGTAACATTCTTACAACTAGTGGGGTGACAAATGTAAAGTTAAGTCTGAGGGTGTTGGGAAAAGATAATGCTGAATAGGTCAAAAGAGTTTATCCTGTGTATGGTTGCCGTTTTAGGACATCTTGGGCTCAGACCTAACTGAACTTTTTTTAAGCTGAACTTTGTCATTTTTCACTTTTTTATGTTGAACTGTTTAACTGTCATCTCTCAGCCTCAATTCAACGCTCAGTTCTGCTTTAGCTCAATTGTGTCTTGACCATTATACTACTACCATTAGCATGCTTATGTTAGCATTGACCTTAAAAGTATAGCTGAGGCTTATTTGTTTTTTTTTTATAGATCCCATCGCAGTCATGGGCGGATTCTTACCCATTTACCTAACCCTGGACATCTCTAATCTTAACCTAAACATAAGCAGTTTTAAGGATGTACTGGAACTTAACTACCTCAAGGCATGTACCTAACAATAACCGTATTTTCTAATGAGACTCAACCCAACTTTCCACTTTTGTTGAACATTTCACCTGTTGCTAAATAAGTATTACAATTTCTTTCACATTGAACAAAAGTGATGGAGTGACAAAACCACACCACGTACCACCCTGCTAACATGGACAAAAATAGACATTTCAAAAGTAGAAAAGAATGAACCAGGTTGGTTAGTGCTCTCTCACTGAACCAGTTCCACTTCAAATTTAAATGATGATGAATGACGTTCGCCGGTCACTATACTGTATATAGTTGTGACTGGAGAACAAATGGAACAGGAACCTCTGATTATAATCTTGGTCAGCGAGGACTATCTGAAATAAACTAATCTGCTCTTTGTCCGTTTACCTTCAGCTTGGCTTTGAATCGATTGTTGAGCTCTTTGGTAGGTATCAGTATCAGCAAACACACCAAACTGGTCACCAGGTCACAAATGTTGGTGTGGCTCAGGTTGGTGAGCAGGCTGTACCAGGTCTTAAACAGGGTGAACCAGCCCTGAGGCCTGGGGATCTTCAGGCCCAGAAGGTACTTGAACTGGGACGTGAGAATGGTCAGGGAGGCTCCTGTAGCGAAGCCACTGAGAAGGGAGTCGGACAGGTAGACTGAGACAAAGCCTACCTGGAAAATGCCCATTAGCACCTGAGAGAAAGAGATAAGCCGGAATAAGTGGGCTGCTTCCAAACTACAGGCAAGAAATTGACATCTAAAGAAATATTTGCAAAAGATATTATTGTCTTTAAGCATTTCCAATACCATTAATAGATGCCAGCCATGTGATTCTGTCTTTTTATCCAGTGCATGAGATCTCCCCTGCTCACTTACCTGGTAAACTCCAGCAGTAAAGGTAACTGTAGCTCCCACTGTGATTGCATAGCAGCTTCTGTCACATCCCACCCCAACACTGCCATTCCCCTGGCCAGCCAGCAAGACGGTGCTATTGCTACTATTGAGGATGGCACTTTCTGTGAGGTATCCTGCCAAAGCTAATTCTCTATCCACAACCTGACCTACAAGCAGGCAGAGCACCCCAAAAATCCCCACTGAGATGTGTCTAGAAGTGCCTAAGAGGGCATAAATGATGGATGAGAAGAAAGAAGTATAGAGACCATATATGGGGTCCTGACTGGCCAACAAGGAGTAGGCTATGGACTGAGGGACCAACAGGATTCCGACAATCAGTCCTGACATGACATCGCCCAGCAGCCATTCCCTGAGCTGGTAGCGTGGCAGCCATTTCAGAATCGGGACGAAGCCCAATAATTTGGATTTAGCTTTTTTCGGGGTGCACAAGCAGTGTTTGTTCAGACAATGTGACACAACAGATTGCCAGCTTTTGGCCTTTTCTTCCTCCACTCTTTCCAGAATGAGAGGCTGCTGCTGGTCACTCTGAGCTCCATCTTCTGCTGCTGTACAGCAGTCATCGCCATGATTCATTATAGAGCCCTTATCTGTGGGGATTTAAAGAAAAAGAGTTCAGTTTAGCCAAATAGTCAAAACAACTTTATCTCAAAACAGCTGATTACAACCTGCAAACAATTATGGACTTCAACAAAAATATCTCACAACTCATCTATACTGTTGTGTGTATTTTAACATTTGCACCTCACACCAATAACAACTAGGGCTGCACGATACGAGGAAAATATGCAATATGCGATAACGTTGAATATTGCGATGACGATATTACGTGCGATAAATACACATATTCCAATGTACTCAGTTCTGCCTTTCAAAACAAATAAAAGGAATCATTTCCAACATTCTTTTATTGAACACATTAACAAAAGAAATAGAATGACAGTTACTTTTTAAATTGCAGTTTGCTACTGATATTTTCTTTCAACTAACACAAAAAAACATACGGTAGTTCATACGCATTTTAACCAATACTTTTCCATGACTATGTATTCCTGAAAATGTCAGTCGACATTATACAATAGGAATAAAAATCTGTGTTAAAGTTTACCCTCAGAGGTTTAACAATAAAATGAATGACAATTTATGTGGTTCATAGTGGGATTTGTAATATCGCGCTCCGAACAGAATGTTGAGGTTAAGACGACGTGAAAATACATTTATTAATCACATATTATTATGCTGTGTTAAAAAAAAAAAATTCTGTGACTTTTCCAAAACTTTCTGGGTCTTTTTTTTTTGTTTCCAAAACCTTTCCAGGCCTGGAATTTGCATTTTCCAAATTCCATAACTTTTCCAGGTTTTTTCAAAATGTATGAACCCTGAAAAAAAATCTCCGAGTGTCTCTGCGATATGTCGCAGTCTTTCGCGATGGGTATATTGCGTCAGTTGATATCGCAATGACAATAAAAAAAATAAAAAAAACGGTATATTGTGCAGCCCTAATAACAACAACAATAACAACATAACGATGTATGACACTTCAGAAGCAGTGTAAAGTGAGGGGGAGGAGAAGTGCTATTAAATGTCAATGGGTGTATGTCATGACTGCATGTTTCTGACATTTTGCTGAGTCTACTCCTCTTGATGTTACATCACAATACAGATATGACACCACCACTTTTTCATATGATTGAGCTCATGCTTCTAGTGACCCTCAGACAACAACAAAAAACACCTTACTGACAATCACCAGTACTTCTATCTACCAAAGTGAGGACAAAGTAAGCAGGACTAAGGAAACTGACCGTAACAACCATGTAATATGATATGTTGTTGTTCTCTCTATAAAGCCTTGACCATCAGGTCATTATGCAAACAGGCTTAAGCTGCTTAGTGACTGGAACTTTAGTGAATTTAGCATATCTTTTCATCTTAATTTATCATACTTATACAGTGCTGCTCATAAGTATTCATACCCATGCTAAAGTTGACTAAAAAGGAAATTGATCTTAATGCCTTAATTAAAAAAATGAGGAAAAATCCGACCTTTTAAGGACACCAATTTTGTGAATGAATAATGTTTTGTAAATACTGGTTTGATTTGCATTGATATGGATCTTATCTCAGTTAGCTATTAGGCTAACTGAAATAAAAACATATTCTCTAGGTATGGTGAAGGGTATGTGATGATGTGGGGCTATTTTAATTCCAAAGGCCAAGGGAACTTTATCAGGATGCATAGTATCCTGGATCCATGAAATAACTGGCCTTTAAAAATAAAAATCTGCCTTCCTCCATGGAAATTTAACATAGGGGTATGTATAATTATGGCCCCTGTATTTTAAGGAAGAACATTTATTTATTTACAATACATTATTCATTCACAAAAAAATTGGTGTCCTTAAAAGGTCGGATTTTTCCTCATTTTTTTAATTAAGGCATTAAGATCAATTTCCAAAAGATGATTTTTTTTATTCCTCTTTTTAGTCAACTTTAGCATGGGTATGAATACTTATGAGCAGCACTGTATATGATATGATATTTTGGTTTCCCACTTTTTTCATAAGCAAATGCATTCTGTATCTTGCATTTGGTCACTTTAGAAAGTAAAAAAAATCTAAAAGTCTACTTTACAACTGGGTCTAATTGGATTGAAAAGTAACAGTGTGAAAAAAATGCCAAGCACTTGTGAAAACTCAACTTAAAACTGAAAGTAACTAAAATGCTGGAGAAAGAATGACCCAGTTGATCATATTTTAAGCTAGACATATTTGCCCTCTAGCAAATTTCCAGAACGTGCTTAACGTTACTGGTACTGAGAATGTACAGTAGGCCTGTGAGTCATTTACATAACAGCGAGTTTATACGTAACATTAGTCTTGTTTTAATGTCATACATCATGGCACTTGTACGCTACTTAACGTTACTATTTCGCTCGCTGCAAGCTCAACTTAGCTAACGTTAAAGCATTCTCAAAATGATAGCGTTAATAGGATTACAGCGACTTGTTTCCTAAGAGAAGTTACGTGTAACGTTGCGGTAGTCACAATGGGATCACCGGGGTCGTGTCTACAGGTTATTTAAAGGCATCTGACATTCTCGTTAAAAATTCTCAGTTTTAGGCTACTTACAACAATGTCCGTCCAACGCAGCCTGACTAGCTATAAAACGCTAACTCAGTCCAGGAACGAACTGTCAACGTTGCCTTAGCAGAGCTATGAATGGGCACCATTGTAAACAAGTTGTCAACGTGGACGCCCGGTGAAACTTTAGCCAAGTAACGTTGACGTAAATTAACATGACAGTCCGCTTTTCCACGGGGTAAAAAAAAGCATTGCTGTTAATGTGTAAAGTAACTGACCTGAGCTCCAACCACTCGCGGTTTACCAAATGAATTTACGGTAGGTTGTTTCCAGAGGGACAGCAGAGTGTCATTCCGCCTCAAATCCATTTTACACTATAGCTCCGTGCGTAATGACGTCTCATGGAACTTTTTTTTTAACGTCACATGACCTGCCGAGACAAAGATGGTCTATGTGAGAAGATGCATCACTTTGTAGCAAAATTAGACATCACTTAATAGAAATTAAACAAAAATAATTTAAGGAAAAATATAACAGAACCTTTGGCAAAGGAAGGTACTTTTTGTGGTTATTATAGTAAGATAACAAGGAGGTTTACTTCAAATAAGTAAGTATAGAATATTTATTCTGTAACATCCTGGTACAAACTTTCTAGAAACACGCACATATACCTTTTACAATTTAAAACATTCTTGAAATGTCCCTGAACAGTATGCACATTTGTGTTTTTTTTATAATGGCAGAATACCAGGGTAAGGGCTGTTTTCACACTGGCTGCGTGGCGTGAGCGTGGCGTTTCTGTTGCGTGTCAGCTGCGTGGCGGCTGCGTGGATTTTTCTGTCTTTACACACCAGAAACGTGTCTGACGCCGCTGCTGCTGCTAGCCTTGTCTGTACACATTTATGTTTCCCATTGATAAACTGCACTCAAGCAGTAGTATACTTCATGTTAAACATAAATATATATGATGTGATTACAGCAAAGACAACGTCGGCAGTATTGACGGCAAAATAGGCTCTGTACTGACAGGTGCAATATTTGAAAATCGATAATTATTTATTATTTTTTTAAATTACATTTTTATCTGCATTTATGTCAAAACCTAGAGACTTTCAACCCTCGAAATGTCATTTATTAAATGTATTTGTGTCAAAACGACATATAAACATAATTTCCTATTCTATTTTGCCTGGAAGCTTCCAACACACTTGCGTGTTGCGCGTGAAAAATAGGCGTCGGTTCTATTTCTAGCAGGCACGCGTTTTCGGCGCAGCTCGAGCCGCGCCTGAGACGTGCGTGTCAACATGTTAACATCGGAGCCAAAATAAAAACGGACACGCCAAGCAGCTGACACGCTCACGCCACGCAGCCAGTGTGAAACGGCCCTGAGTCAATCGGAAGCAAAATAAGACTGCGGTCAAGCCAGCCGACACATCGTGAACGACAGTCAAGACAGCCGACCCAGTTTTTTTGCTGTACGTGATTATAATAGCTTTACAGTAATAGCGTCTCAGAACTGATTTCAAAATAAAAGCATTCGTCTGGTACCATAGACTGTATCAAAGCCCGTCTACGGAAAGCCGTTCCACTCCCTATTTAGCCCCATTGTACCTACTTTGGTTGCAGTTCCACCAGAGTTCCACTGGGGGTGATCACGGTCCAGTGCAAAATGAATGGGACCCTATGGAGCTAGACGGCTAAATTTGTCTCTTTCGCGTGATTGTCGTTGAGAAATCTCAGATTTGATTGTAGTTTTTGCAAGTTCAACATGGATTATAGGTCGAAAGTTGAATGAACGAGTACTTATGCCCTTTCGATTTGTTACAGGTTGAGTCGTTGTTGCCCATAACACGCTAGCATTCTGCTAATGAATACTGATTGGTCAGTGAAGGACTGATTACGATCGGAGATCCCGTTTGACGGCATCCGAAGCAGAACCAGAATGCCAGAGTGAATATTTCGGCGTGGTCTTTAAAACATTAGCAAACCTCTTTCTAGCACGTGTATTGACAGAGAGAGCCTAACCTGTCAGCTGTGTTGTCGATGCCTCGAGAGAAAAAAGGAAGCGACTCAGAGCTTGCCGTAAAGCAGAATCTCTGGCCGTATATGTGTATGACGTCATTGACATTTTAAAAGGCTTTTTAGAACAAAAAGGCCACTTTAAAACAATCTAACACCCAGCAGTGTGTATTTTCTTAGCCTCCCCTTTCAAATGCAACATTCAAATTACTAGACAAAAAATTATATTCTGAGAAAAGTGGATTTTGAGGGTTATAGCTCCATAGAGTCCCATTCATTCTGCACTGGCCTGTGAGCGCCCCCTATATGGAACTCTGGTGGAACTGCAACCAGTTCAGAAGCCGGAAGTAACGAGAGAGTGGAACTTCTTCCCATATTAGAAATTCTTTGACTGTATATATATTAATGGACATAGCATGTGTGACGTCACCCATTGGTTTGTGGCATAGACTGTAATATATACAGTCTATGGGTGTGACCCATTAAGTATCAAGACATTCTGATGTGTAGTTTCAAAATAAAAGCCCGTCAAAGTCACAAATATGCGATTAATTATATAATGATTTGGGATTCAATTTAAAAGGAAACGCCCTGTTATCAAAGGATAATTCCACTTCAGGGTTATAGTACACGACCCCATGGTGTGACCCATTAAGTATCAAGACATTCTGATGTGTAGTTTCAAAATAAAAGCCCGTCAAAGTCTCAAATATGACAATAATTATATAATGATTTTGGATTCAATTTAAAAGGAAACGCCCTGTTATCAAAGGATAATTCCACTTCAGGATCATAGTACACGACCCCATGGTGTGACCCATTAAGTATCAAGACATTCTGATGTGTAGTTTCAAAATAAAAGCCCGTCAAAGTCACAAATATGACAATAATTATATAATGATTTGGGATTCAATTTAAAAGGAAACGCCCTGTTATCAAAGGATAATTCCACTTCAGGGTTATAGTACACGACCCCATGGTGTGACCCATTAAGTATCAAGACATTCTGATGTGTAGTTTCAAAATAAAAGCCAGTCAAAGTCACAAATATGACAATAATTATATAATTATTTTGGATTCAATTTGAAAGGAAACGCCCTGTTATCAAAGGATAATTCCACTTCAGGCTTGTAGTACACGACCCCATGGTGTGACCCATTAAGTATCAAGACATTCTGATGTACAGTTTCAAAATAAAAGCCCGTCAAAGTCACAAATATGACAATAATTATATAATGATTTGGGATTCAATTCAAAAACCCATTAAGTATCAAGACATTCTGATAGATGTATATTTTTTAAACCCTATCCATGTAAAGATTTGTGATGTACAACATGTTCTATGTATTCTTAAGAGTTCCAGTTGTGACATGAAATTATAAATAATTATGTTTTGCATGCCTTTAAAAGCTATTTCAAAATTCTATCACTGGGTTAAAATGGAGTTACTCCTGTTTGATTTCACATTTTTCCTTTTGGCCCTATTACTCTAGCAAGTGGGCGTCATTGCTGTTCACATGTCTCCTGGTTTAAATATTCTAATCATCAATATTTAGCTTTACATTGTAAGTTATTCTTTTCTCTTTGTACGATCACAGTGGAGGATAATAATACGGTCTTGCAAGTATAGGAATCCTAATTTTGATGACTAAGACAAAGTTCGGGGTCTCCTGAGCTCCATTACTCTACAGTCCAGCCCCATCTTTGCAGAAACCATTTCACCCCACCAGGAGTTCCACTATTGAACTTCTAGGCAGCGGTATAGGGTCTTCATCCATTAACTTTGGCTTACTACTTGATTGTTCTACTTTGATGGATACTGTAATACTTATTTATTCAATTAACTTTGTACATTTTTATTTTTTAATACTCTTATACATACTGTCACACATACTCTCATACATACATGTGTCTGTTAAATACCCAACATGTATTTTTTTTTACAAATGTATTTTTTATTGTTTTGTACCGTCACAAACAACATTTAACTTTAGAACAATATAAGCTTTACATTTTGAAATTAAATACAATAAAAACAGCTGTAACCACATTGTAGTAACTACGTATTTAAAGTTAGAGAATATGAAAAAGTGAAAATAATAAATACGTAAAAAATAAATATAATAAAGATACATTTTCAAGTATCCAGTTTAGCATTAGTTTTTTCAACATATACACATTTTTTTTCTGTAAATACTTTTACTTGTTGGAGTGTGGTCTTCCATCTCCAGAAAATGAAATTTGGTCCTAATTGCAAAGGACACAATCCCACTTGCTTGCCCTTGCTTGTATGAGTTGGTCTTTACCCATCCCCAGACACAGCTCATGGTACCACCTTTGGCATGTGTCACACATTATCTGTAAAATGAAATAAGCAAAGACAATATCTTTATCATCTTGTCAGGAATAAGAGGCCATTTAGGAAAATTGTTTTAAGGAATGTAGGGAATTTAGGTGGTCCACAACCTGGTTTACAGTTTTCCTTCATCTTTTTATCTTTACCTTATTAAATTATCATACAATATACCCCAAATCATAAATGTACAAGACAAAATGAAAACCACTAACCCAATCAGTAGTTGGAGGCCCTGATCCTGGGGGCTTTGAGGCAGAGCACATCGCACAGTGGTTGTCTATGTCAAACACTGAAAGAAAACAAATTTCTTCTATTACACACAGTTAATATTAACACATTCCAGTTTGTTGGCAGCTGGGATCAATTTATATGAAGCTTCTCAACTCGATTATGAATTATCATCAACAACAGATATTGAATTAGTTTCAAGGACGAATCTGTCATGTAGTCACATGGTGACTGTGTAACGACACTTTTTATGCATCATTGTAACTTTTATGTGTTTTGAATGTGTCTTTTGTTGATTAGTTTTGCGTAGTTCCAAATTGGTCCTTTTCTTTGGTATAACTTTTGACGGGCTTTTATTTTGAAACTACACATCAGAATGTCTTGATACTTAATGGGTCACACCATGGGGTCGAGTATTATAACCCTGAAGTGGAATTATCCTTTGATAACAGGGCGTTTCCTTTTAAATTGAATCCCAAATCATTATATAATTATTGTCATATTTGAGACTTTGACGGGCTTTTATTTTGAAACTACACATCAGAATGTCTTGATACTTAATGGGTCACACCATGGGGTCGTGTACTATAACCCTGAAGTGGAATTATCCTTTGATAACAGGGCGTTTCCTTTAAAATTGAATCCAAAATAATTATATAATTATTGTCATATTTGAGACTTTGACGGCCTTTTATTTTGAAACTACACATCAGAATGTCTTGATACTTAATGGGGCGTGTACTATAACCCTGAAGTGGAATTTATATATTAATCATATATAATTATTCTCATATTTGAATCTTTGGTGGGCTTTTATTTTGAAACTGTACACCAGAATGACTTGAAACTTCCTGGGTGGCAATATGAGGCGGTGTACGTCTAATATTACCCTGAAGTGAAATTAGTGTGTGGAAATAGGGCCTTGTCAGACATTTCCTTTGACGGTATTAGCTTTCAATTACTGTCTCTCGCTATGTATCAGACGAATGCTTTTATTTTGAAATCAGTTCTGAGACGCTATTACCGTAAAGCTATTATAATCACGTACAGCAAAAACACTGGGTCGGCTGTCTTGACTGTCGTTCACGATGTGTCGGCTGGCTTGACCGCAGTAAAATAAGGCAGAGTAGGGTGGGACATGCGTTTGCCATCCTAAGAAACGCATATTTGCAAACAGAATGCTTTCCATTTCTACGACTGACTGAATCAAAACCCCAAACACTGAATTACAAACCAAGACATTATTGTAAAATAGAAGTACTGTGAAAAACCAGATCTATCTAAAATATAATGTGGTGTCGGTCAGTTAGCCAACAGGAAGCTGTCCTCCCACCCCCGTCCTGCTGTCTTCTCAAGTCTTAAAAGCCAATTACTCACTAAACTCATGTTGATGTTGGTAATGGGGTATCCAGGAATAGTGAGCGCTCACTTTGCTTTTCAGCTCTCTGAACAGTCCCTCAATGGTTGACACCATAGCAGGTGAAACCAGCTGTTTAGGTAGTTAGTTTATTTTGGTATCAGTAATGATGTGGCTTCTGTTCTTGCTGTTTGTCTTCTCTGTCTCAGATTCCTTAGAGAGGGTGTGAGAGTGATGTTTGTAGTTCATCACCTCATTGGAGGCATTACATGATACAATATAAGCTATAGGATAAACAAATTAGTGTAATACATAGCCGACAATACTGTGTACTGTGCTGCAGGTAACTTAAGGAGTGTCAACAATGAGGGAGTGTTGGTAAGTCTTGGTTACACAGTTTCGGTGAGATCCTACTAACAAATGACAACATTTTTCAAGTTTCTTTTAACCGATGACTTAATTTATTTGAAAAAAATGTGCACATTAACGGACATAAAAGGTAGAGGGTTGTTGAGAAAAAGGGGACAAAGAACTGACAAAAAATGTGACATTATTCAGGCCTTGTTTCATGGTTAAACTTGAACCACTAATACTGACTGGTTAGCAATTCATACAAATAGGAGAATGGACTACTACATTAAGTTATGAGTTTTTGAGAAAATAGACTTTTAAGCAACTTGATTGATCAACTTGAAGGTTGAAAATGATCAAAACGCCTTATTTTAACTTATCCAACCACTCATGCATTATAATCCATAATCAACTTCTCCATTTTGTCCGAACTCTTATTTTCTATATATGTTGTATTGATTAGGTGTATGCACTGCTTCTGTGTAATGCTTTCATTGTAAGCTGCTTACATTTGCATGGAGATGGATAGCAAAGGAATGGACAGGGTTGCAAGGGAGGGTTTGAGAGGGTTTTACAGACGATTCTATACTTTTTTACTCTGAAAACATCTTACCTTTGAGATCCTTTGTAACTGATATGTCGGGAGTATTTTATTCTAAACAGACATCATTTGGGTGAATTGTCATGGATACATACAAACAATGAATTTGTAACCTTCTTCTTCTGTTTGGATCCGTTCATTGAGATTTAACTGAATGTGTGTACTTCTGCCAACTAAAAACTGAAAGTACGCCCATTTCAAAAAATATCTGGTTCTATCTGCTGAAAAACAAAACGAGCAAACAAGTGGTTGGTATGTGGCTAATGCATTAGTTATCAAACCTTTTCACATCAAGGAACCCTAAACTGACACAAATTAGACCACGGACCCCCATCTGATAAGACTTTGTCCCAGGGGCCCCTACCTGATCGAAGCTTTGCTTTTAGATGTTTTATTACAGAAAGTGACTGAAACCTTTGGGCAAAATAGTCATACAATCTGTCATTGTGTTACTTATGGATGGAATTATAGTGAAAATAAATTATACCCCTTTTTGTTGGGGACCCCCTGGAACCCCTTCAAGGACCCCAGGGGGCCCCGCACCCCACTTTGAGAACCACTGGGCTAAGGAACAGAATATTTCAATTCAATAGGGTAGACAAGAACTCCCAGGTTGTTTCATTAAACTTTGGAAGGTATCGTAATCCCAGTGTTGTAATTGGATGCAGGCTTAGATCCACACATGACCATTTAAAACCATCCTGGTAATCCCTTTTCTTTCCTCAGACACCTGCATGTTTGGTTAGCAGGACAGAGGGATTACACACTTACAATACAATACAAGGACTTTAACAGGTAGGACTTTTCGTTTCTTAGAATAATCTATCAAATCTGTGGGACACATGTCAGTTGCACATACTTATTATCATAACTTTATCGATTACTTTCTATGTAAAAGTACCTTGTACAAGGAAGGGACAATATACAGAAACAAACAGGGATAGATAATCACAGGAACGTACTAACTTAACTAAAATGTGTCCTTTTGTGATAACACCCATCAATCTGAACTAATCTGTAGTACTAACAGGTTCAATTAATTGCCAGGAATAGTTTGGCCTTAACATTGATATTACAATGCTGTAAGGGGATAACACCCACTTTTATCAGAACCAAAATATTTTCTCATTGTATGTAATACTGTAATAGAATGAGCACAGATTTCTTATTAGCCAACGATAAAACCATACAGGTCAAGTCGAAGACGTAGAAATGGAACACTAAAAACAATATCTCATAGGCTTAAAATGCTCATGTATGATACAAGAATTGCTCACTGAGAATGAAATATACAGTATATGCAAAGAAAAGGGGCTTTATAGGATTTAGGGCTGTGCAATCTAATCAAATTTTGATCGCGACTATCAATAACAAAGTAAATCCAGTAAACTCTTATTTTGTCTTGTGTTCTGAAGGTTAATTCAAAAGGTTCAACAGGAAAAGTATTAAGGGAAATTTCACTGTTTTTTAAGTTCAATAAATGCAAAATATTTCCAAAAGTCAATGAGTAACTGTGTTAAATAATCATGATTTTAATATTGACCAAAATAATTTTGATTATGATTTTCTCCATAATCGAGCAGCCCTAATTGGAGTTGTGCTTTCAAATTGTTTACATACTTATCATGCATGTCAGAGTGACAACAATGCAGACAATGTTTTTCAAACGGACAAGAACAGGTTATTATTTTATAAGAAATCAAAAGTTACCAATGGTTCATATAGACAGCCTAAGTTGAATTAGACTGTATACATACTACATACATACTAATATGTCTGTCTGTCATGGGAAAGGGCTCGCCTGCAGCACCACTGAGCTTTTAAGCATCTTTTAAGCTCGTTGTTTTGGTTTTACAGCACGTATGTGAAGTTTGGTTGAGTCGCAGCTCTCTGATCAACCCTGTTTCCAGCAGCAGCTGTCTCAGCAAACAGCCAATAAACCCAATGTAAGACAAAGTTAGCGACCAGCTGGTGAAGAAAGTGGAATCTTTAGTGGTTAAAGAGTCAGATATATTTCGCAGGAGTTGTTTTAGACCAAACTGGAGCTAAAAGAAGAGTGAAAATTGGACTTGGCATTACAATTTTCTTTAAGATTTAAGTGGAGGGCTTTTTGCTGTTGAATCAGTTTTGGTTAAATGCCTTGCCCAATAGCAGTTCCTGAGTAATTGTTGACTGAAAGAGAGGTGTTTTGCATTTACTTTCACCAACCAGATGTTTCCCACTTTGTACTGGCATTGCTTACCATCCAGCCTTAAGAATTAACTACCATCTGTTTGACATTGTTCCCTGTTAGCAGCAGCAGCCATGGTGGACGCAGCAGCAGCAGAGCAGTTCCTGGATGCCAACCCGCAGTTCGCTAAGCAGTACTACGACATCAACTTCCGGCCTAAGGTCATCTCAGACCTGCTGGACAACAACCGGAAGACAAAGATAGACATCGGCAAGTTCCACGACCTGACCACGGTGGAGGAGAGCGAGGTCCTCTTTGACCTGATTCGGGACATCCAGGACAACCTGCAGATGGAGAAGTCTGTCTTCAACCTCATGAGACACCTCAGCTTCATGATGAGGGCCGACCGCATGAGCCTCTTCATGTACCGGCAGAGGAATGGAGTGGCCGAGCTGGCAACCAGGTGACTGGGCTTTTTTAAAAAAAGTTTTAAAAAGTAGTTTTTTAAACAACGCCATCCCACAAAAGAAATGTTATCACCGAAACTGAGTATGTACGTGTCAAAAATATCATACAATTATATTTCTTTGCCATTAAAGTTGTATGTGACTGCATGAACTGCGCACATGATCACACGGCCTCATGAAAAGTAAGAAGTTAACAGTTAAACCTGGGAAACTAAACATTTTGGACAAATACGATATGATACGATATGATACAACTTTTATTGTCAGGCAGGGCTGAAATTGTTTTTGCATCCCTGGACATAGACATACATACAGACATACATAAGATGAATAACACCAAAGGACATACATGAAACATTACCACAAATGACATAAACACCCAAGTAAGGAAACAAAGCATACATGTATAACAACAGAAAATGACATGAACATACGCACAGACAAGGTCTTGGAGACTTGTAACCCTGAATAAATATTGCACTGGATTTAATGTAGCTGGTTTAGCAACAGGATAGATTGATGTATTGATGTATGTGATTGAAAGAATGAACTCTAAAGCATCTGTTTGAAGGCAGAAGCTGATATTCACTGTGCATATCGGTTAGACAAAACTCAGGTTGTCAGAGTGTAATTGAAATGCCCTGATCCATTTACCTTGCAGAACTCCACACTGTAAGCATATCATATTGACAAACTGCTTCCTGTTTCTTTGTGCATTTCCTCCACCTAATCATTACCTAGTGAGGAAACATTTGTCACTTTGCCAGCATGGAGCACATTGCTTACATTTTCAGAAAGATCTTCAGGGAGCCATATTGAATGAACACAAGTGCTGTTTTTCACCAGCACACTGCTTCACATTCATACAGTTCCAGACACTCACATTTGGCAGCTTAATTAAATAAGGGAATGGAAGTATTTCTGCTTTTTTGTACTCTTTGTGTTAATGCAGTTACACATTTCCATGCCCCCAGATTCCTCATGTTGGCAGCTCCACTGGTGATTTAGAATGTAGTTGCCTTGCTCAAGGGCATCTTTATAAGAGTTGTCTGCATTTCCTTTCTACATTGTCTTGAGTTTTGTCCGATTGGCAAACATTTTGATATTACCTGTTTGGGTTAAAATGTGAAAAAACAACAACAAAGAAAACCTGCTATTATAACTAGAGATGAGCCGATACTGCCTAAAACGCTGGTATCGGTATCGGGAAGTACTGGAGTTTATGCACCGATCCGATACCACGTAATAAAGCCCTAAAGAAAATCTACGTTAAAGTAGTTTATTTATGTTCTTTTTCCATTATAACTGACGAAAAATGGTATCGGACCATCTCTAATTATAACATAACCTATTATAATTTCATTTGTTTATCTTTACCTCCAGGTTATTTAATGTCAGTAAAGATTCCGTGTTTGAGGACTGCCTGGTGCAGCCTGACAGTGAGATTGTCTACCCGTTGGATATAGGCGTCGTGGGCCACGTGGCGTCCACCAAGAAGATGGTCAACATTGCTGATGTGTCTGAGGTAAAGCACACATGACAAACACATTGTTTATGTGTGCGTTTTTTGTGTGTTTAATGTTCACTAGTAATGTGGAACTGACGTGGGCATCAGAACCACGTTACTAATTCATTAGTTATTCATATACAAAAATCTTCCCTCGCGTTTAATTGACATATGCACAAATGTATTTTTCCTCAATCGTTTTCCCCTCACTTTTACTTCCTGCTGCATACAGTACAAAAAGTAAAAATTAACTTCCACAATCACATCTAAATAAACAATACCAGGAAACAAACAAGCCCAAAAAAAAGTCCCAAGTTATTCAAATGGGTGTATACATTTTTAATCTAGTAGGTCCCGCTGAGAACGAAACCATTTTACCTGGTGTTAGTGCCTTGTTCTACCTGTTGACTTCCACAGAATCTAAACCTGATTAGTCGTGTATTCATGGCCAGAAAGTAAAAGAAATTAGAACATGTGAAGGTATAATCTATGTCTAATCAATCTTTATAATTTAAGTATCACTTATTGCTCGGTAAACCACCAAATCCCCGTTCTGCCAGGGAGTGAACACCTGTCTACTGTTGCTCTGTCTCTGTCTCGCCACCAGATGGCGACTTGAAACCACAGTGTCCTTTCCACCTATTCCCTCCAACCAAAGCCAGCCCAATCTCATTACAGCCAATACCTTTGACATTTGAAAATGGCTGTCAAGCTTGCTCCCACACACACGTCAAGTTTGCCATGCTACTGCAGGTCCACTACCTTCACTCCCCCTCCTCCCCTCCCCCCCGCAAAGTCCTGCACCAACTGTTACTGTGACATTTACACTTAATAAGGCAGCAGCTCACTCCGCATGACTGATGGATCACAAGCCCTCCTCTCCTCTGTATCAGTTCAGTCACTTTTGTTTCATGGGAGATTAGAAAGCTGAGCTGCTGATGTACGAACAAAAGAGACCCGGGTTGATTGTTCCCATTTGCTCTTTAACGGTTCTGCTGCCAGGCCGGCCCGTTGTGCCTTCACTGTGAGCCACCACAGAACAAACATCATCGTGCTGTGCAAAACCTCTATACGTCACGCCTCACACAAACACATGAAAGCAGGACGGGAAATGCGGCAACTGGAACGATATCAAAGCCTCCGAGCTTCAGTTTCCTCAGTCGCAGTGACGGAGTTGATGTTTCCATTTAATTGGTTGTCTTTATGATGCTAATGCACCGATGATGGCCTTTCAGAGTAATGCAGACACTCTATTTCCATCCTGGTCCAATCTAGTGCAGGCCGGCCAACCAGTCAGGATTCTTGTGCGTAGGTGGAAGGTGGGGATTATGTGTCACTGGGATTATGTAGTGAGCAACAGCTGGCCTCATTTCTCCCCATTCTTCTATCCCTGCCTCCTTCAAAGTCAATTTAATAACCACACAATTTACAAACTCATAACTCTGACTGCTATTTGAGGTGTGGTTAATCGAGCGGTGTATGTGTGAGGAAGGCGGAGGGTGTCAGCGAGGCAGGCTGCAGATGAAGCCGGTTAATCTGTCCTGAATTAGAGCGATCCCAGATTACTCCCAGAGGTCACATGGGCTTTGAGCCATTTTCACAGACTCAGCACAATAACGCACCTTTAATCTATTCTATTTTTCTCTGCTGGAGCAGAGTAGGGTTGCAAAGTGTTGGAAAATTTTCGGTAAATTAATAAGGAAAGTTCGGGTCAGGAATTTTGAAAATGTTGACCAATTTCAATAGAAAAATGGTACTTTTTTAATTTAATAGTGAACTTATTTGGGGGAAATTACACTCTGACACTGCATGTACAGATCATTTGCCAGCATCCCATTAATACATTGTAACTGCCAACACTACTGCACTGTCCGAGCCAAAGGACGACATGCGTTAATGTAACTTTTGATTATATTACTGGAGTGAATATATTTTATATTTTTGATATTTCAGTGAACCAGTAGATGGTAGCCTAAAGCGACGCACTGTTTATAACTTGTTAACACCTTCTGCTAGTTTTTGCTAGCCAGCTGTTACCACTTATATTTCCATTTTATTCCTATTATTTACTGTTGGTATTTCCATTAATTCCCATGGAAATGTTGCAACCCTGGAGCACCCTTGAATCCACCAAATGTATTTGATATGTATGTATTTACATTAAATACATGTCTGTATTTATTTGCATTTATTATTCATTTACAAATATAAATTCATACATTTCATGGAAGGGAGACAGAAAGTTTCTCATTGCTCATTTACCATATTTATTTAACAAATGGCTGTTTAGATATAAAATAGCCTACAGTGACAAATATTACAGGTCTAACCATGGACTGTAGAGTTTACTTTCTGTCCTACCTACATAGTCATTTCCCTTATCCCCCAGTAAAACCCAACGGAAGAGTTGAGATACATGAATAAGGTATATAAATGAATAATTTGTGTTTTTTTAAATCAAAATACAACTTGTGCTTCGATTATGCTTCCAAATTGTTGAGCTGCTGGGCAAAGGTCAAGGCAAAGCTTCAGCTGAGGATAACAAGCGGGATGAAGACTTCTCCGGGCTTTAGGGGGTCAAAGGTCACCCAGTAACAAGCTGTCAAACTGCCTGAATCTTTGGAACAGGTTTATTTGTAAGCTGTGTAAGGCTGCAGTTGAATCAGCTCCTGTATGCTGCTGATCAAGGATCAGCCTTTTCTCTCTCATAGTGATTTTCCCCTTCATTTCCTGGACTACTGCCACACCTCAGACCGACACCTATGCAGAGAGAAAAAGACAAATACATATATAAAAAAGAATGATTCACTAATTTAGTAGGTGCAGGATGCAGAATACTTATAATCTATATTTTTAATGTTCAAACAGGTGCACACATTTAAAACTTAAAACCAAGAATGACACAGGTCTGCACTTCAGTGAAACATGCTGCACTTTTATACTCTCCTACGTTTTGTTACACACACAGTCACAAGGGCATTGATTTGTTGAAAGCTCTTTTGTTTCGCAGATCCAGGATATCTATCTGAAGAGGGTTTGAGTTGCTGTTCTGATTCCTTGCTTTGCATGTGATGGCAGCAGTATTCATTTTTCTGTGTCTGAAGGATGAAACTTGAACGACGCAAATGTTTGATTTTCTCCTGTGGGTGAGTGTGACGTCGGTAAGGAGGCAGATAAAGTCCCAGCTGATATTAGCACATTACAGATGTATCGGTATTGCCGTATACAATATATCAGCAGATAAATGACAATATATTGAAGTACAGCAATGCCAACAGTATTTTGTTGGTGTTTCAACATTCTATAGTTTGTCTACCAGAGAGTAGTGCAGTTGTTATAGTAAAAAAACAACTCACAGCCTGCCTTACCCAAATCAGGACTCTGTCACCAATGTTGGTCCCCAGAGGGTCGCTCTCTGTAGGTTTTGTTCCTTCTTGGCAGTTAATGAGCCGCTCTTCCTCTGTCTCGCCCCTGGAAGAACACAATTGATGACCCCTGCTGTACAGGACGAGCAGTAGGTGGAGTGCAGCAGAGAGAGCCTTGAGTTTGTGGATAATGGAAAGTCTTTGCTCGCAGCGTTTATGGATGGAAGTGGTGTGTTCATCAAAGCTGAGTCTGGAAGGTTTGAAGGATGCAGGGGCAAAGAGCAGGCAATTAAATACAATCCCATGCTCTCTCTCTCTCTCTCTCTCTCTCTCTCTCTTTCTCCCCCTTCTCTTTACAGAGTGCTCATTACAGTGACTTTGTGGACGAGCTGACTGCATATAAGACAAAGAGCGTCCTAGCCATCCCCATCATGAACGGTAAAGACATGGTGGCCGTCATGATGGCCCTCAACAAGTCAGATGGGCCGCGCTTCACTGCGAAGGATGAAGAGGTAACATCTAATACTGTCTGTCTTGGAAATTCACCCCCAGTACTCTTTATTTTAGTGATTCAGTCACTTGGATATAATACATTTTTAAGCTTTATAGAGCTGTTTTCACAACCAGTTACAACGTGCCTAAAAAAAACGAAACCAGTGCAGGAACAAAAGGTTCCCCCTCGGCTTTAATGTATTTTCCCTTTCTATTTACTTTTGTCATGCTTTATGTCACTTCTCCAAACTTTCTCTGTTATTGGCTGCCTGACCGGACAGTGATCCAAAGCAATGAAACTCAGTCTACCCAACTTTACAATAATAGTTTATGAGGGCTGTTATAAAAGCCGCATAAATCTATATGGCACAGATGCAGCTTTAGTGTCAGTTATGTCCCTACTTCCTTGCTTTTGCAACTAATCTGCAGTATTTTCCTGCTTTATTGGTGCTTGCATCCCAGGACCTGCTGTCAATTTGACTAATATCATGGGTGACTGTATAACTTTATATGAACCCTGTTAACGTGATAACATGCTGATGACAAACGGTAAACTAGAAATACATTCACAGAGTCCATTGATTGCAATATCCTTACATTTGTTGAATTATTCCAATTTATAATCTGCATGTGGATCCACATGTAAGTGAAAAATACAAAGTGATAAGAACAAGAGTGAGGAAATCTTGATCACAGGCTGTTTGCACCCAGGAGTAAATCTAAATCCTATCTGGGAATATTAGGGATGCATTGTGAATATGTTCAAGTCAGACTCCTTACCGCTGAATTATCATGTATTGAAGACCTTGTTGCCTCTACCCAAAATTTCGTTCCAAACAACAACTCATGTGGATTGTATTTGCATAAAACCACCAGCCTTCCTGCTGCTCTGGCCTGCAGCAGCAGCAGCAGCAGCAGCTGGTGTTCAAGTCTCCTGAACTCAGCTGATGTACTGCTGCACAAATTGAAAACCTCCCAAATCATAACTAACAATTCTAATTCTTTGTGAAAAGGAGAACATTTTTCCACCATGCGAGGCCCTTCCGAGAACATTTGGAGAAATAGATTTGCAGTGGGTGCAAATGGCTAGGCCATCATGATCAAAGAGTCACAAGGGAAGGCTAAACTGAGAAAAAGCACTGCCAATTCCTATGTAATGACAAAGTCAGTCAGATGTTTAAGTTGTGAATAATTTCTAAATCAAAGAGTGGACTTACATTAAATCACTTGGCTATTCTCAGCCACTGCTAAACAACGCTGTAGCTCCCTGAAGGTATGTTACTTCAGCTGAAAGCTTTGTGTGGCATACAGTCCAAATACCACACAGAAAAATGATACGTTGTCTTTGTCAAGAAAGACGAGACAATGTTACCTTTTTGGTTTAATATCACCTGTCAAACATGCAGTGTTATGCAGTGGTTATTTTGTGACTCAACAATGATCTGCCATTTGAAATGTGTCACCTGCTCTGACTGATGGCACAGAATAATTGGCAACTGAATATTGTCAGTGGGCCTTTGAAATAAATTAAATGTTATTTAAAAAAAAAAAAAAACGTCTGTCCAGCACACACAAACGTACAAACTTACTCTTATGCACACGCGTGCACACACACACACACACACACACACACACGCGCACACACACACACACACACACACACACACACACACACACACACACACACACTTCTTGAAGGGGAATGAGTATAAGATATTTAAACCATTAGTTTTGAAGAGGTAATCACATCCATTTCTCAGTTTTATTCAAAGTGTGTGCTGTTTTCTTCCAGACCCTAAACAAGTATCTCAACTTTGCCAACCTGATCCTGAGAGTTTTCCACCTGAGCTACCTGCACAACTGTGAGACCAGGAGGGGACAGGTGAGACTGCAGAGCATGCAGCATTTCATATACTTCTTTCCCTTGGCATCTGAATTACTCTGGAAGAGAAATCTAAGTCTAAGTCTAAGTGTAATTTATTTTTCACTCTGGATGACATACATATGTGTTCCAAAGGAAGACAAAAATAAAGATGCAAAGAGAGTCATACAACCGACTGGTGTTATTGGCAAGATGCCTCAATTCGTTCTGACTGTGAAAGCACAAACTGTAACAGAAATGTGTTGGAGACAAGTACAAGAAAAGACAGTAGGAGGATTTCTGTGTTAAACCTCAGGATCTGGGGTGAAAACCCTGTTGTATGTTCCTATACAACTAAACTGCAGTTTTCAATTACGTCTCCAGGGAAACTTATTATCTCCTTTTATATATATATATATATATATATATATATATATATATATATATATATATATATATATATATATATATATATATATATATTTGTTTCAACCTCCTCGTACCAGCGACAGGCGCACATTGTGAAACAGTCCCAGTTTTAAACATTTGATTAATTAAATGAAAATATGTCCCTCAAATATTTCCCTCAAAACGTAATTGAGAATGCAATTTAATTGAATGGGAACATACATTTTCCGAGACAGGGCTGGTTGCGTGACTGGTGGTGTGCATGAGCTTTGAAGCTGTTCATTTTTGTGTTGTATTCCACTCCTTTTATCCAGGTGCTGCTGTGGTCGGCCAGCAAGGTGTTTGAAGAGCTGACAGACATAGAGAGGCAGTTCCACAAGGCCTTGTACACAGTCAGAGCTTTCCTCAACTGTGACCGTTACTCCGTGGGTCTGCTGGACATGACCAAGACCAAGGTGGGTTACCATGCATACACACATCCAGTGTTGAGGATAAGCTGGAAAACAAACCAAACAATGAATAAAGAGGTCAGCGAGCGGTGGGTAGATCCCCATCTGTGACACATTGTTTTAGATTGTCAAGTTGCATCAAATATATGATCATTTCCAGTTGTCGGTACAGGTCACCTAAACCTAAATTAAGCTTAGGCAGTCAGATGACTTATACCTTAATGTAAAAGCAGATTGGGGAGCAATACTCTACATTCAGGGCTTGATTTTGGTCTTGAGAAGCTTGAACCTTGACATCGTGGAAAAACCACAACTATATATAATAATACACTTTTACGGATTTTAAACTGAAGCATCCGTTGCTTATTAATTATGCCCTTCTATGGTTCTCATTCCCACTGAGGTTTTGATGAGATCTGTTTCTGTTTCTTCTCCTCCTCTTTTGGGAAGAGATATTTTCAGAAACTCCTTTGGGGCTTCTCTGCCTAATCTGCACTAGTTTTACTTTGCTTCAAGCCCTCGTGCCAATGAAAGAAGTAACACTCAAAACCATCTTCTGATCAGTGTCGTACAATCCCCGCATATTTGTGATAACTAACATGTTGTCATAAATTCTACTTACTGGCTGTGCTTGTCACCTAATTACAAGCAGCTGCCAGTTGATTCCTAACACCTGCTATCTGAGAACAAACACATGTTGTCTGCCGACACAGATGGTTGTCTGCTAACACTGAGTTTCATGAATAAAGCACTTAAAAATAAACAAAACTAGTAGCTCAGCTTTGAGCTGTTTTTTTTTTTTTTTTAGTTTTGGAAACTGAACTTTTTGAAGACAGAACAAAAACATAGTACACACTCTAAAGAGGCTGCTAGGGTTACCATTTTCAGACAGAATGATGGTCTAGGATGTGAATAATGACACAAAAGAAGAAGCCGTATCAGCTATGTTGCCCTCTCTAAACCTTCTGGTTTTCTCTCTCTCTCTGTGTGAAGGAGTTCTTTGACCTGTGGCCAGTCCAGATGGGAGAAGTTCCACCATACGATGGACCCAAAACTCCTGATGGCAGGGTGAGGAAAAATATGAACCACTGCTACTACCACTACTGCTAGTGTTATTAGTAGTGCTGTCAGTTAAACGCGTTATTAACGGCGTTAGCGCAAACCCATTTTAACGGCGTCAGTTCTTTTATCGCGAGATTAACATTCTTTTTGGCCTAGCAAACGTTGTAGTTTTTTTTCACATGCTGTTGCAACAACTAGTAACGTTAGAAAAACTACAACACCACACCGGATCTAGCTAGACCTGAAACATAACAACAGGCACGCCGCACACACTTGTTTGGGCTTGTGAGCCGGCCAAAGAGTAGTAGGCTAACGTTACGTTTTGAGTGGATGGCGAGCGCGAGACGCCGAAATGGATGCCAATAAGATTCTGAATGGAAAGTTTACTTTTAAAAAGTTGCCAAATGGTTCCATTGACAGGACCAAAGTGATCTGTGTGTTTTGCCGTTGTGAACTGAGCTATCATCGCAGCGCGTCCAGTCTGAAATACCACTTGATGGCCAAGCACACAGCTGATGCCAATTCTCCGCCCCCAAAGCCAGGCGACAAAAGCACAAAGCAAGCCGATCCACTTTTCCATGTTGATAAGAGCATTAAAATGAGAAAAAATAATGGGACAAAAAGAAATCAAGGGACATTTAGAATAGATAAAAATGTGCGATTAATTGCGAGTTAACTTTGACATTAATGTGATTAATCACGATTAAATATTTTAATCGTTTGACAGCACTAGCTACTAGCTTACCATCAGTTCAAAATGTCGCCTTGAACCTCACTTATGCACCAGAAGGTAACTCTACAACCTATGAAGAATGTCCATGCAATGTTCCACAGAGGTTTAATCTTTTTTTTTTTTTTGTTTGTTTTGGTGACTTTATTTCTGTCACCACCATCAGCACTAATTTTCCAAGATATCAACAACTAGTGGCTATATTTCCATGTCACCTGTTAAGCAAATTCATGCTCAGTTACACATTCATACCTGGAAGCTGCCCAGTACAACCACAGTGTGATCTGCTGGCCACCGAGCAGCTTAAGCCTTGCTAAGATTTTATCCCATCGGTCTGGGGATTGAACCGACGACCTCCCGGTCACAAGCTCACTTCTTCAACCTTTAGGACACCACTGCCCACAGTTGTACTGGGTCAATGACTTTAATCCATCGCCACCCTCAAGACAAACTTGAGATCAGCTTTAGGAATAGCTAAATTATCAGTACAGTATGTTGTTTGTTCTGTCAACACTTTCCCACTGTGGGATGTAATGAGCACTGCAGTCTCTGCTAGTTAGACTTTTGACTTTCAGTTTTGTTTGGATTAGGTTGAAAGTATTTTGGCTAGATTAATAATTTTTCCTAAAGTTTGGGTAAATTTTTTTATTAGGGTTAAGTCCACAAACGTGTGCATGCAGTGACCATAAATGGTATTTATTTTTGCATACAAATAACTAATAATATAAAAACTATTACATTTTTGTCTGACCTTAATCAAGTGTCAATATTGTCATGCAATACGATGCGATACTCGATAAGTGCTCTGTGTTGGGAGCATTTCATGGCTCTCTAATTTTAAATTTGTGTGTCTTTTCAAGGAAATTATCTTCTACAAACTGATTGACTACATCCTGCATGGCAAAGAGGACATCAAAGTCATACCGTAAGTCACGAAAGAGCTCTAATTTAAACATAACCTGTGAAGTGTTTGACCATTTGTCATGCTACGAAGCAATTCTTCAGGGGCCATCCACGCGGAAACGCTTTTCGGTGTAAACGCACATGTTTTGCATCGTTTTGGCCGATCGTCCAAACGAATCCTGTAAATGCACTGCGTGAAGACGCACTTTTTTGAAACCTGGTCCCACGGTGAAAACATTCAAAAACGCCGCCCTTGCGTCTTCATTTGGACGGCGAGGCCGCATACTTGAAATCCCGCGACGACGTCTCATAACAACAACAATGGCGGACTACATGCTAGAAGATATTGAGCCTATTAGGGTTAGGGTTTAAGGTTTGGTTTCTTCTTCTACTGTCTGTTTGTATACAACGCGCAAGCTTTATGCGCATGCTCTGCCTCTTCTTCTCCATTTTTGGTGAATTTCTGTAGCAGAAACAGCGCCGCCTATAGGCCTGGAATATGAAGTAGCGTGTTGAGTCATTTACAAATAGATCCGTTTGGACGCAAACATGCCTGAAACGATGCCAGGGAAGACGGGGGAAAAAAAGATTGTTTTGGTACGTGTGGACATGGCCTTAATGTGTGGGCTGCCATTTTGTTTGTTGTTGTGCACTTTGGACGCACATCTACGTGGTGAACACTACACATTCCTGCCAATTACTCTATCACGCTGATGTACAGTGGGGCCGTGACGTTTCCAAGAAACTAAGCAATGCGAACACAAAGTCAGGCAAGAAGACTGCAACAATGAAGGTTTTAACATTTTAAGAAAAATGCAAATGTTTTATGAGGAAGGAAACACATTTAACCGTTTGTTAGAACTCAAAGATACACACAATGCCGCACATTTAAGGTGTTTGGAAAATGGTCATCAGAGAGATAACAACAGGATATTAGTGACGTCTCTTCCTCCCTCACAAAACCAAACATGGTTTACGTTTTACCTCATGAAGGATAACCTTAGCATCTACATTTGCTTTTTTTCAATTCTCCACCATTGTTGCTCTTGTAAACAGTAATAACTACTGTTCAAACATGCAGACTAATCTCACCTGTGTACATTGAACGTTGTGCATGCATTAATTAATTTGAATGATTTTACATGAAATTCATTTCACGCTGGCAGAGTGACATTTGTATTAACACCCAACAGGAAAGTCATTTACATGATTATTTTGTTTTCAGGTTGTTTTTCAAACAGTTGAGTTTTCTACTTGTCATGTTGTGTTCATCCCCAGGAATCCTCCAGCAGATCACTGGGTCCTGGTCAGCGGTTTACCTACCTACGTAGCAGAGACTGGACTGGTCAGTGTCTGCTTTTCTGTAGAGCTCCTGTCCTCCTCCTTTATTTTACGATTGCTCTGAGATTTTGAACAGATCTCATACAAAATTGTGAAATGATCATAATACCTCAAATGTAGTTTGTGTCACAAGAACATTCTCGTACCGTGACAGAATGATCTAGCAGCATCATGTTATCTCAACCGATAACAATACATTAATTAAACAGTGCAAAATGAAACAAGTTCCCATCCCGTAAATGGCCAGCGAGCAGGTTGAACAGTGACAGCTCTGTTCTGCAGGGGCTCGATGCACTTAAGTGTAGTAATAACAACAAACTATCTGACGATACAAGGCAGTAATTTCTGGCCAATTTTAAGCAGATTTGATCAAACGAGTGGAACGGAGATCCCAACACCATTGGGTCCATTTGGGACTTTAAATGTCAGTGTGAGGGATTTACAGATTTTAATCATAGGCACAGAGTGTGTTGCTCTGATCGTATTCGGCACGGTCAGAATTAAAAACTGCAGAGAGTTCAACAAGTCATCAACTGTGGAGATCGCCAACAGCCAATAGAAAGAATTTTCAGTACCTCTTAAGGTCCTTGACGCAGTCCTGCGTGAATTGGCAATTTCAGCAATTACCGTAGGTAGAAACCTACGGGGAAAAGTGAAATTCCTGACTAGCTAACCGCAGGATTGGCGGCTAATGACTCAACTGCCCATAAACAGGTCTTTCCTTCTAAATTAATGTTCACTCTCAATGCAGTATATTACATGTTATGATTATCAGTGTGCTCTCTAAACAACTGCCCTTTTAAACACATTTAACATCTGCAGCTGACTTAAAAATCTTTTAACAGTTGATCCCATAATTCAAAATTGTCTCAAATTTTGTTGCAGGAATTCTGCTGCAAATGTAGTTCTAATAATAATAATAATAATAATAATAATAATAGTGGTATGTAATAATACTTATAAGATAATGAAAAACTCCTGGAGGCACTAATTATTGAGATTAGTCTAGCGTATATTAATGGACATTATAAAGCGGGACTAAGGATCATAATTTAGATCCATCCAGTTATATTCATAGCTTTGTGACAGCTTATCTTTACCCAATCACCAATTGTGAGCATTAAGATGGCTGACAGGAAAATGTCTATACAAATCCATCTTTATTTGAGAGATTGAATTTGTTTTGAAAATCAGTGAGTACCAAAAGTTTTAGCTTAGAACAAAATCCTAATTCCTCACTCTGACTTTTAGAGAAGAAGGTTCTTTTCCTCTGTGCAGGAGTGCATGTACTGTAAAACCAGTGTCCTTTTTAAATATCTTTTATTTCCAAAACATCTCCAACGGAAGCTGCGGGTGGTCATTCGAGCAGAACGCCATTAGGCCTTATTACACAGTTGTCAGTGTGCACACCGTTGTGGAAATGAAAAGTGTTCAGCCACACGCTGCCATGATGTATAATTGTAATTTCTGCAGCCGTTGTAATTAATCACTGTGCTTTTCCCAAACCGCTGAGCCTGCCGTCACTCATCTATCTATCCATCCCTCCTTCTGCTTCATCCCGTCTGTCCTCCTCCTGTCCTGTCCTCTCATTGTCTTTGCCACTGTCATTTTTTAACTCTATATCATCTTTCCTCCCTCCCTCATCTTCTCCCTTTTTTCCTCTTCTGCATCATTTAAAAGGTGAAAAATTGATTTCTCCACTGAGCCACCTTTTTAGAAATTGAGGGGAAAAAGACATGTCAGATTGACACTAATGGTTTCGGAAGTGACACAAGGGGTTTTGAATAGATTCACTGTGGGGCGATACAACTCTGTCAACTCCTGAACATAACATATGAACATGTGGTCCTTCGACCCAGAAAGGAGAAGGTGGAGTGTTCATGTGAGAACATTTGAACGAAGATGTCCTGCTGTTCTAGCCACTTTCTTATTCTTATTCCTGCCAAACCCGAACTACTATTAAACTGGGAATTCATTTTAGTTTTAAATTCGCAGTATACATGTTTTTTGTTATCACCTAAACTAAAATCAACCCCCTCACATCGCAGCAACTCTCATCAAATGTCATCATCCTCAACTTTACCTCTTCTTATTTCCCTTTTTCCCACAGATTTGTAACATAATGAATGCAGCCGAAGATGATTTTTTCAATTTCCAGGTAAGATGGCTGCACCTTTTTTTTGTTTCTCAAGGAAGCACTGGTTAAGTAGCCTGGGAAAACCCTGACAAACTTCTGGCAAATTTGAGATTTTCCATTCCCATTCAAGCCCATTTCCATTTTTTCCAAATCGAGGCACCAATCACAACCGTTGAGGCGGGCTTTACACGATGACGATAGCACAGCGACGGCGAGCAGCTTTTTGTTTACATTCAACATGACGGCCACCGAAGAGCAGCAACCCGTTGATGCCACTGTCGCTGCTACGTCACCCAGATTGTTGGTCTGATTGGTAGAAGGACTATCCAATTGCACCCAGAGGCATTTGAGCGGCATCCGTTGGTGACGCCCCTTTGGAAATGAGCTGTGAATGAACCTTCCCCAGACCCACTCTCAGTTACAACTGAGAAGGGTCTGGTGTCAACCAGGCTACTTGTTAAAAAAATGTTTTTTTAAAAAAAAAAGCCACTTAGTGGCAATACAAGTTTAAGACAAAAACAAAATCAAATCAAAATCACCAAGACAACGATTGTACAATATCAAGTTACATGGTACAAGTTTTTCATCAAGCCTGCAGTGTGCTCTTTAGAAGATGTTGCGTAATTGTCTAGTGAAAAGAAGGTGCAGTAGCTAAAACATTTCTTTCTACAGGGAAGGTAAAAATAAATGTAATTTTAAAACCAAGCTTCTGCTTTCTGACACAGTTGTCAATTCCTCCAGCCTCTTTAGATGACTACAAAAGCAATGTATTAAACCGTTACTTTGCTAACAATTTTAATCAATATGCAAGTAAATGAAAGTATACTAATTATTAACAGTTATATATTTACATTTATTCTCTTGGCAAACACTTTTATCCAAAGCGCAGTACAAAGATGACCATCCGCAACCAGTATTGCATTATTTGGATTCCTATTATTTGTTCTTATGAATTTATTTATCCAGGAATGCCTACATATAGTACCGCCAACATCACGTTTATATATTTATTTATGGACCTCTAGACTAGTTGTTGCCGTGGCAGAAGAGAGCAATTTTGCCCCTTTATCTGTAATCTGATTTTTTTATGTAAAGTAATAGATGACATTAGCATATCGCAGTCAGATTACAGTAATGGCATTATATGTGAGCCTTCACTCTTGAGTGATGTGAATGAAATAGAACTGAGAGTATATGTTGGAATAATGTATTCAAAAAGTAATTTAGCTATATAATGGGCTCTCTGTGAACCATAAGAGACCACCAGGGAACAAGGAACGATTCTGCCATACAGCCCAAACTGCATAAATGTTCCCCATTCTCTGCTCTTCTTAATGTAAACTAGTTTCCTGAGGGCTATGAAGTTCCCATTGTATTTATCCTTATTATTATGCTCTGTTTCTGAATGCCATTGTGCCTGCTCATACATGGATCCTGGACCTGCACTGCTGACATTTAGGGTCTGAATGTTAACTTAAAATCCACCGCTCCTGGGCACCCGGATAGCTCAGTTGGTAGAGCGGGCGTGCATATATAGAGGTTTACTCCTCGACGCAGAGGGCCTGGGTTCAGCTCCGACCTGCGGCCCTTTGATGCATGCCGTTCCCCCTCTCTGTCCCCTTTCATGTCTTCAGCTGTCCTTTTGAAAAAAGGCCTAAAAATGCCCAAAAAAGAATCTTTAAAAACAAAAAAAGCTCCACCGCAGGAGTTATTTTGTAATGATGCGTTGTAATTTATCTCACGAGCAAGCAAAGGAAGTGTTAGAGTCACGTTAAATAGCGTTTCTCGAAAGGGGGTACTTTGGAGTATTGCTGGGTGTACGTGAGATTTTTTTATGCATTATTCCTAAAATAATAATACTATAAGAACGAATGAATTCAGTGATGGATTCTAAACATTTGAAATGTAGGCTAGCATTTACCCTAAGTGTTTTTCAGATACAAGGCTGTTGTTTATCCTAAACCGGTTTTAAATTCATATATAATACGTTTTTTTAGTTTAACAAAAATATTTTGTGCTGTTCAAGGGGGTACTTGGCTGAGAAAATATTTCAAGAGGGCTAAACATTTTTGTTAAACTAAAAAAACGTGTTATATATGAATTTATCATTTAAAATGTATTCATTTTATTTTATTTTATCTGTCTACCAGTCTATCTGCTCTTTTGACTGTGGGTCCCTAATCCAACCATGCTATGTACTAATAATCAAAGTATATAGTTTGAGCTATATGTACAGTATACAAAAAAGCCAACATATTCCACCATTTTATACCTAACAGGAAATGATGCGATATTTGTATATGTGCAGCATTGGATTTCAATCACACTGCAAATTTGGAATCTTACTGTCTGACTTATTTGTCCAGCTGTTAGCAGCTTTTCCATTTCCTTTGTGCATTGTAAAGGAATATTGTGCATCAACAGCACACTCAAAAATTGGCTTGATGCGTCATTTTGACAGTTTTCCAGTGTGAGCATACTGAAAACCTGTTTAGTTACTGTATTATATTAAATGGATCTGGGACAAGCTGTGTGCATTATATCTCTGATGTGTTCTTTTCCTGTATGAGACATAAACATACTGTAGAGCAGTGGTTCCCAACCTGGTGTCCGGGGACCCCTTAGGGGGACAGCAAAGATCACAGGGGGGGCGCAAGTCTTTATCTGGTTTGAGGTTGAGGTAAAAAAAAAAATATTTGCACGTTAAACAAATTATGATAATACACTAGAATATATAATGTATACAAAAGTCTGTATAAAAACTATATATTTTTGTTCTTGCTTAAAATTGTGGGCAGGCTACTTAGTAGGCCAAACCTCCGGGACCTCTTAACCTGGGACCCTGCTGTCATCAGGTCAGCTGCTAGCTGCTAGCTGCTAGCTGCTATCATCCCGCCATGGCATCACTATTTTATGAATGAAACATGGCGGAGAAACGTAAAAGTGCTGATAACTCCTCTGTATCAAAAAAGAAAGTAAGGCTCTATCTCGAGAGTTACCTCAACTTCGGTTTCGGGAGGGGGGGCTCAGCTTTTCTTAGACATAAGTGGGGGGGGGGGGCAAGGAAAAAAACACTGCTGTAGAGTCTGATAATGCTCCCATGAATATATAATATTTGTTCATAGGAGAATTATAGTGTGCAGATCTTTCCGTCTTTTACATGTTCTCCTGTCCAGCACCTACTATTTATCGTCTGAATGTGATTGCTTTTTGCATTTGTTTCCTATTTGACCACTGAACACAAAAGTGTGCAAAATACAGTAGTCCCTCTCAAAAGAGGTCTCTGCTAATTGTAGTGCTTCTGCTGATCTTTTTTTGTCCCCCTCTTTTCTGTTGCTGTACGTATGCGTTGCTTTTTATTACCTTTTGTAAAGCACTTTAGAGTGCATTTTGTACGAAATGGTGCTACTGTAGATACATTAACTTGCTTCTAAGGGAAGGTTTTAGACTGCTGAAACATTTGTCATTATCAAACCCCATTCAACTGCTGTTCGGCCAGATATCCATGACGAAGGAACCAACCTTTGATGTTTTCATTTTTCTACATGGCAGTTTTCATTTAATTTTGTTAAGCTGCACAGTGAATGATACAGTGATTATATTTTCTAGTTTTTTGCAGTTCTTGACATATAATCCAAGCTTTAAACATGTCCACTCTGTGAAGTGCAGCAGTAGTTCACTAAGAGCCCATCTAAAAAAAAAAAGTAAGACTTTAATGCTCTGGCAGTATGTTCAGATTTTAGGGGCAGAGAGCAGGTGAATTATTGATTCCCTCATACTTCTTGTGAATTTAGAAGGTCACATTACATTTCTGCAGGGTTCCTGCTTTCTTTATTACATTCGTCAGTATAAAAGAGTGTTCCCAGTAGGAAATAAGTCCATATATTACTGTCTCAAACATATCAAAGTAACTATATTCTCATTTATAGTTACTGAATGTTGAAGTGTCTGTGTGTGTGTGTGTGTGTGTGTGTGTGTGTGTGTGTGTGTGTGTGTGTGTGTGTGTGTGTGTGTGTGTGTGTGTGTGTACGTGCACAGAAAGGGCCTCTGGACAACTCCGGCTGGACCATTAAGAACATCCTGTCTATGCCAATCGTCAACAAGAAGGAGGAGATAGTGGGCGTGGCCACGTTCTATAACAGGAAAGATGGGAAACCTTTTGATGAACAGGACGAAACGCTGATGGAGGTACAGGCTGTTTGTGTGTGTGTGTGTGTGTGTGTGTGTGTGTGTGTGTGTGTGTGTGTGAGTGTGTGTATGTGTGTGTGTGTGTGTGTGTGTGTGTGTGTGTGTGTGTGTGTGTGTATGTGTGTGGCAGCCCTGAGTCATTGGTTTATAAATACACTCAGGCCATTCTGAGTGTCTGCATTATTTATCATTGGGCTTGGAGGCTTTTTACTGAAGTTTCTCGATCTGCCTCACTGCTCAGAATTCAGTTTAAGATACACAACAGGACATTTTGATCCTACACTGTTCCATGAAATCAAAGTCGTTTTTTAGGGATACAAGTAATTTTGACATTTGGGTATGATTTGTTAATAATGAATTGCTCTACTGCGAAATGTATTTGACCAACAGTTTACAAAGCTTTTAGATTGGATGTTTTAACAAATAGTGTGTGGTAACGTTTGTCAAACAGTGGAAAGTAACTAAGTACTATTTACTCAAGGACAATTTTGAGGTACTTGTACTTTCCTTGAGCCTGTACACATGAAGCAGATTTGTGCCATTACTTTGTGCTTCACTACATTTCTTTAACACCTACAGTATAGTCGTTACTTTGCAGATTAAGATTTTACTGTACAAAACATATGGTCAACATGTAAAATGCAATAAATGGTTATAGATTATACTTCCCAACAGGATATAAAATAGTAACAAAAAACATGAATGCACCCATAGTAATAGGTCAATAACAATAAGTACTTGTACTTTTGATACTGTAAATGTTTTTTCCTGTGCAAATACATCTACTGATGGCGATATGGAGAAAATCAAATATCATTTACACAATGAGATTTGTTTTATAAATAATCACCAGTAATGTGGATATAATGACTAAGTGGGTAAAGGCAAATAATAGAACAGTTACAACAGTCTGGTAAGTTCAGAAAATGACATCACTTTACTGTAATGCAGCCAGGAAAAGACAACATTTATGCCACATTATGATGTTACGATATCCAAAATCTAAGACGATATCTAGTCTCATATCATGATATCGATATAATATCGATATATTGACCAGCTCTACTTCTGACCCACTGATGGTAAGTGATGCATTTACAGTATGTTTTCACTCGGTTTAGAACTGTAGAAGGCAGTTAGCTTGAGCAGTGATGGCCACCATGGCTGAAGAGAAAGAAAGAGAGTGTCGCCTACCTTTTCCTTTTAAATGTTTCTGACACCTGCCACCAGTAATGGGCTGTTAACTCTCTCTCTCTCTCTCTCTCTCTCTCTCTCTCTCTCTATGTCCCTTTCTCTCTCTCTCTCACACACACACACACACACACACACACACACCTGTGTCCAGTCTCTGACTCAGTTCCTGGGCTGGTCGGTGCTGAACACCGACACCTACGACAAGATGAACAAGCTGGAGAACAGGAAGGACATCTTCCAGGACATGGTGATGTACCATGTCAAGTGTCGCAAGGATGAAATCCAGGACATTCTGGTTAGTACAACAATGTGGAAAGAGGTTCCCTGGTTCTCTACAGGGATTAATATATCGCTGAAATGAAGACGAACGAAGACTTTTGGATTGAATATCTATATATTTCAGAACATTAGAACAGTGCACTTTTTTTTCTAGATTTTAGTTTTTCCCACATCATTGTACTTTTGGCAGGTTGGTAAAGCCTTGTGAAATGACTAATTATTTCATTCTTTGCTTTACTTGGCTTGAGTTTCCTACAATATGTAAAAATGGCTATAATGACAACAGGCATATCTCATGTCCCACATGAACTAACCCTGCTGTCCTCGAGTCAACATTTACCCATTTTAAAAAAAAAGTTTCTATATCAGGAATTTCGGTTTCGTTCAAACAAAATTGTCAAAAAGAAATAACATGGATGGTTCCCTGCAACGCTCTTCACAAGTAAAATAAATGACTAGTTCACTATTTTCATTGAATTTTGGTGTTTTATTCAATTTTAAAGCATTTGAAGAAAACAATTGATAAAAGAACGCTGAAAAAAGTGACAAAAATGTTGGAAAAAGCTTCAAAAACGTGGGGAAAAACAACAACAAAAAGTCACAAAAACGCAGAAATAAATCGGCAAACATCGAAAAAGTGACAAAAAAACTTGGAATAAAGCTACAAAAGTCTCAGAAAAAAAGTTTACATTTTAAATTTTGTCCCAGAAAACCTAAAAGTTGCACGGTCAACGGGAAGACAACACAAGGGTTAAAGCTTAGAGAGTAAAGTTTAATTTAAGGGGAAGAAAATATGTTAGACTACAATAATAGCACATTTGACAGGTTTGTAACCACACATTTGTCCTTTAATTACAATTTCAGCAAAGAAAATGTTTTTATATATAAATAGTTTTTATGTTTAAATTAGGGGCAGTGGGGTTTTGGTTTAAAACAAAAATAAAAACCACATTCAGTGCTCCAAGGATAGGATGAATAATGTATTTTCAAGTAAATATGGGAACATGAGACAGAACACCCTATTTACACAGTGAATGAATCCATGCTTTATCCGTTGATATTTGTGCTATACGGAACAAAACCGGTCGCTCTCAAACCAGTCGGTTGATATGGATGACATAAACAGGAGGAGAGCATTGTTTATAAGCTGAAATAAGCTGTCAGGTTTTCTATGAGGTGATTTGTCAGTGGACAGAGAGAGACGGAGAGAACAAAAGCAGAGAAAGGTGACCCGCTTTGACCTCAGATCAGGAGTCAGGTGATTGATGCTAAACCATTTCATCCAAGGTGAGCACTGATCTTGTGTGTTTTCCCAGGACACCAGGAAGAGATGGGGGAAGGAACCGGATGAGTGTGAGGAGGAGGAGCTCCAAGAAATTCTGGTAAACAACAAGACACATCCAGCTTGTGTTTCAAAATGTCTTTAAATCCGATCATCCATGCACAAATAAATGCATTTCCCACGGTGCAACATGACTCTGTGAGGGTGGAAAGAAACAGGTGGGAGTGTGAAGTTGGTTATAAGGGATGAGGACATTATACCGACTTTACAGATCAAACCTGAAAAATGTTGGTTATTCTGTAAGACTCCTCATTTTTCCACCTTAATACAGGACAGTTCTATGTTTATTTATTCTAGATGTGACAATGTTCACACTAAGATCCACATCAAGCCACAACAAACATCAGCATGAATATATTTGTCTATCTCTGTTCCACAGTCAGAGGTCTTGCCAGACTCAAAGAAAGTTGAGCTCTTTGAGTTTCACTTCTATGACTTTCATCACAGTGAACTGGACCTTGTGAAATGTGGCATCAAGATGTACTATGAACTTAAAGTGGTGGACAAGTTTCACATTCCCAGAGAGGTGGGTGCGTGGTTAGATAATGAATTTGTTAGTTAAATTAGTTGGGCTGCATTTTTTTTACTGCCATGCAAAGATAAGTTAAAAGCAGAAAAACCCTGTGTTGTGCAGGCCCTGGTGAAGTTCGTATACTCTCTCAGTAAAGGCTACAGGAGGATCACCTACCACAACTGGAGACACGGATTCAACGTGGGACAGACCATGTTCACCCTGCTGATGGTGAGACACGCACATATAAGTCCTCATCAATCCCTCACCTCCACCAATCTTCTCCTCCTCCTCATCATCTTTCATCGTCCTGTTCTTCCCCCTCTCTGTGATCCAAAGTGACATTCTTTCTCCTCCTCTTTCATTCCCTCATCTGGAATGAGATAATGAAAAGTATATGTATCCTATACAAAAACTCAGTGAGTGAGTGAGTGAGTGGGTGGGTGGGTTTGTGTGTGTGTGTGTACAGACAGCAGAGAGTACCGTAAACCTCTCCACAGCATGGAAAGACTGATCACAATAGGAAAATAAACACAAAACATGCAGTCAGGTTGTGTAACCATGCAGACATTATATTATTCAAACTGCATGTCTAAAGATGAATAACTGCTCTGAGAAATTGACATTTGTTTTTGTTTTGCTGTTACCGAACCCAATGAGAGAGATGATTTGTTGCAGCAGCAAGCACAAACAACATACAGAGAAAGCTTATACAACCATAACTGTATACAAATAATAATAACGCAAATGCAAGTGGTTTAAATGTAGTCAGCAAGATTTTTACTTCCCCATTGCAGTAAGGCCACGGTATAGTTCGAACACTGGCCTACATCAAACGTCAGTTGTCAACAACGCGTCACCAACTGGGAAACTCGGTTAGCAAAATCTAGCACGAGTTTCCCACCTCAAAAAATGATGACGTTTTCACTCGGAAAAATGTTTTTCGTGTTTTTGTGTGTGTGTGTGTGTGTGTGTGTATTTTTAACCAGTTCAAATGGCTGCATTTGTTTATGTGCTGCAATGGCATGCATATTCTCATTTGTGATATCAAACTCATACCTAACTTGACCGTGTAAATAAACCCTATCTCCTCTCTCTCTCTTTCTGACTTGTTTGTGTTTGTGTTCTTAGACAGGTGATCTAAAGCGTTACTACACAGACCTGGAGTGCATGGCCATGGTGACCGCCGGTCTCTGCCACGATATTGACCACAGAGGAACCAACAACCTCTACCAGATGAAGTAAGAGCTTCAGGGGGGGACAAAGGGAGAAGAAGGGGGTGTTTCAGCATGTTGTTGACAGGTTCGATGCCTGCAGGGACTTCCAGCTTGAGTGTGTCTGAATTAAAACATACATTTGATTTGTATTTTTGAAAAGCAGTTTTAGATGTAGCTAATAATTTAGAAGTAATTTGTGAACTTGACTGTCCTTTGTGACTTTTGCCTATGTAATTTAAAATGGACGTGACTTGACTTTACACCTATTGGTTAGTTATGTAATGCTTTGTGTTTACATGATTTCTGTTTATATTTATTTGTGGTTGTTGCTGCTAAACTGTATTTATTTAGCTTCTGTGTGCATGTTTCAATTTTTTAAGGCGTTGTAGCCTCTTCTTAGGATTCATCAAACTGCAAATATTAGAATCAGTGTGAGAACACTGAGGCTGTCACAATAATTGGCTTCAGGGTTTGATGAATGAGAACATAAAGGCTACTGAGGCAATAACACACCAGCTGAGTAACAAGTCCTTTAAAAAAAGAGCCTGCACAATGCAATACAGAACATGCATGTAGCTGTAGCTCATAAGTGATTTTCTTTGTTTTGATCTTTATTATGATTGCTGTTCTAACGATTATGCTTGTTCATCATGCAGTGCTGCTGAGTCTGTTTGACTCTGCTAATATTATTTTATGTTTGCTTTAAGTTGCACTTTATGCTGCAAAACCAATTGGCCTTCGGGGACAAACAAAGATAAAAAGTTTGAGAGCAATCATTAGATACATACTGTAGCAGGTAGGTCGTTTCATTTCGGAAAGAATCTAGATTCTTGTAAGTCTCATAGGAGGACTTGCAGTGCAGAAAGCTGTAGCCCATCAAATAGTGATAGACCGATTTTATCGGCTGGCCGATATATCAGGCTGATATTTGCATTTTTACGTGTATCGGCATCGGCCTATATGCGTCTGCTGCATTCGCAGATAGTGTAATTTAAGACAGCACCATGGCATTCTTAAATTGCAAATCAAGCACATTATTTAAATGGCTTCTTTTCAGGTTTATTGTTTTTTTTTTATTATTTAAATGTGTTGACAAAGGACATGTTGTGATGACCTGATTATATCTGTCTTATAATATGTCAGCAAGCAATGCATCATCAAGGCTGTGTTGTAGATGTTGATGAAAGCCTTTTACCCTTGCACAGTTAACCATATGCAGTGCACCCATCCATATGATGCACATTGCACACATAATCTTGGGTGATATGAATGTAAGATGATTGCAGAAGTGACACTGATCTGTGTTTTTGTTTATTATTTTTAAAGAAATGGCAGAGCAGATTCTGAAAACAAATCCGGTGTGGCAGGGTTTACATTTTTATGATGTAAATTGAGGGAGCAAAAGCAGTATCGGCTCCAAATATCTGCTCAAGAAAATTGGCAGCCCGTATCGGTCATCGGCTAAGGCTGATGAAAAAAAATCAGTATCGGCATCGGCACTAAAAAAATCCATATCGGTCGATCCCTACCATCAAAGTTAAACTATGAGTTTAACATAAACTGAGGTAAAAACATCAAATGAATCTTGAAAAGAATGAAAGAAATCTATACAATCAAAGTGAACAGTGAGTAGAAATATGATATGATACAATATGATACATTCAAAATATGGTTTCATGTATTACTCACTGCCTTGACCCAATTTATTTCTCTGATTTTGTAAATTCGATCTGTGTGGTTATTCCGAGGCTGTTTTAATTGACTGATTTCATTGACGTTTGGGTGACAGCAGCGACTCCTCCTGTGTTCAGACGAGCTGACCTCAGCTCTTTCTGTGAAGGTAACGTCACACACATAGAACATCAATGAGCTGCTATTGACCAGATACACCTCCAGCTGCTGATGGATGAGCTAATGAGAGCTGCCATTAGCCGTGGACACAGCAGGCCAGGCCCACCCTGAGTTTACCATGCATGTTTTATCACAGTGTAACCTCCCAACTCACTCTCACTCTCTCTCTCTCTCTCTTTCTCTCTCTCTCTCTCTCTCTCTCTCTCTCTCTCTGTCTGTGTCTGTGTTTGTGTGTTTCCAGGTCTGGTAATCCTCTGGCGAAGCTTCATGGCTCCTCCATCTTGGAAAGACACCATCTGGAGTTTGGCAAGACTCTGCTGAGAGATGAAGTATGCTGCAGCTTACACACACATTCAGTACATGCATACAGGGGTGGGAACATGAACACCTGTACAATTTAAAGCAATACAACAGTCCTAAATATAAAGAGCTGAAGCCCCACCCTTCTCTTAGCTAGCCACTCAATTAGCCTGTGTCAGTGAGGACATTTGTTTTTAGTTTTTTTACCATTCAGTAATTTTTCCTACAATTCTTAGCCTCGCTAATGGGGACAGCTGCAGTTGTTGGATACTATTTTAATGTCCAGTACTGTAGTATGTACCCCTTTAGTTTTGAATATAGAAGGAATATTAAAGGACCGTACGGGTTGAGCAGAGGCACAGTGGCCTTACACCAGGTCGCCAGATGGGGTTGCTAAGAACTTGCAATGTATAACTATTATCAGACCGGCCCTCGCGGCCTCGAAACACTACCGGCCCACCGGGAAAAGTCCTCCTCCTCTCCCGGTTGCCACTCCGCCTGTGGACAGACACCCCTCTACTTTCTTGAGCTAACTGGTATCATTACTGTTCTTTGACTTTTTTGATTTTCTCTGGTGTTTCAGTCGTTGAACATTTATCAGAATCTAAACCGCCGTCAGCACGACACCGTCATCCACCTCATGGACATCGCCATTATCGCCACTGACCTGGCTCTCTACTTCAAGTCAGTACAGCAGCAGTTAAACACATGTAGCTAGTGTAACTCAGTCTGTGTATACATTATTACACTGCTTTGAATGCAATTTTGTCAGCCATTTACGACAGAGTAATGCCTTTTAACTATTGACACATTTAAGGGGCATTTCATATTGTTTAGTGTCAGATTTTTAGAATGATTTAAGTAAAAGATAAACACTGACTTCATAGATTGATTTTGAAAAGGCAACAATTAATTAATTTACTTAAATTAACCACACAAAAGTGGATTATTCAGGCACAATTCTTACTCCATATGTACCATAACAGACAAGGATAGATGGATGTATAAGATATTGTGTTTTGATGTGCAGGAAAAGGGACCAAAACTGAATAAAAGTAAGACACTTTGTCTATTCTACCTATTGTCTACCATTGTCTGTCCCAAAACACAGCAAAACCTGGATGAATTTCTGTTGGAGTTTGCTCCACCACCTTTTTAAACATAATGTCTACAAAACAAAGACAGTTATGTGATGTATAGGAGACTGTATGCCTTGTAAAGAACAGGCAATAAAGAAAGATAAGATGTATTGGAGTACTTTGTACTTTCTGTGCAGGAAGAGGACGATGTTCCAAAAGATTGTGGACCAGTCCAAGACCTACGAGAACTGGAACGACTGGACCAAGTACATGATGCTGGAGACCACGCGCAAAGAGATCGTCATGTAGGCACACACACACACACACACACACACACACACACACAGATGCAGGTACCAACAGAGATGCACAGACATACAGATCTCATGTCTTGTTTTGTTTCTAGGGCCATGATGATGACTGCTTGTGACCTGTCTGCTATCGCCAAACCGTGGGAAATCCAGAGCAAGGTACACATCTGTGTGACCTCTTCACACGGTTCTTATCATACTTCACAGCAGTAGCGGTAAAATGGCGCTCCAGCCTCGCACATCCAGCCGCTCACAGTAATAAGGCACACACTCGTACACAGGCTCCCGGAGGGGCTCTGTGAGAGGGAAACCAATGATAAAGTAGACCTAGAAAGACGTTCTGTCAGCGCTGCCATTTCTCTCAGCAGCATTCGGCAGTGATTCGTGACGGCCTCATGCATCAAAAGCAACTTTATGCTTTTCATTCCCCTCATCACCGCATGGCAGCCTCAGCATTTTATTTCAGTTAAGTATGTAATATACACATCGCCATTGAGCCTGCACACGCAGGCATATCAATATGAACGGAAAGTATCTCTGGCTGTTTGACAGGCGCTGCTGGAGGGTCATTTTTTACCTTTATTTGTCTGCAATTGACTGGAAACATTTGCTCTTTATCAACATGTACAGCTCATTCTTTTACACACACATAAGCTGGAGACTCATAGCAATTGCAATAACATAGAACCAATAATAAAATCAGTAACGTTTGATCCAACATCTGCTGACAGATGTAAACATAGCAATTCTTAATGTCCGAGGCAACATCTGTTGACAGATGTAAAGGTACCAATATTATTCCTTCATACAAAATTCTGTTTATTTTGTCAGATTGTCTTTCTGTGTGTGTGTGTGTGTGTGTGTGTGTGTGTGTGTGTGTGTGTGTGTGTGTGCTTTGGTGGATAGTTCTACGTCCTCTGGCTGCTAAAGATGATTATAATAAGAAGATCCAAGAAGAAGAAAATCCCTGGTTGAGCTGGTCCCACCCTAAGACCTTTGTTCCAGCAGTAATGAGGGGTCACAAGTAGACATAGCTTCATTTCAGAGGGTCACAAGCTAAAAATGTTAGTGCTCCTTCTCATTTTCTAGATCAGTGGTTACTGTGCTCTTATGGCATGCATCATTTAAGAAGACATTTGAGGGTTTTTTCCACCATTCCCTCCCTTTCACTTATAAACAGAACAGAATATAACTCTACTTGTTCAAAGTCGAAGTGAATAAGGAACTAATATTACTAACACTGGCAAAGTCTCATCAGCTCCAAACTCCAGCCATGCTTGACTTTTCCTTTAAATATGGGGTATTATTGAGAACAAGGCTGTGACTCACATTCAAAAAACAATTTTAACTAATGTGTAGTTTCACAAAAACACAACCTTCCATGTAACCTAATCCTCAACTATGTTGTATATATTTTTTCCCATTCCCCACCTGCTTCACTTGAGTGACAAGCTACCTCTACTGAAAGTTGCATCTTACAAAGTCAGCAAACAGCCTTATCTTTATACACCTTTTTCCAACTAACTTCTTGACTCCAAAATGCTTACTTACATTACTTCTTAAGCCCGAGACACACCAAGCTGATAATCGGCCATTGGACAGTCTGGCGAGGTCAGTGACTCGAGTATGTTTGTGTGTTCTGTGCTGTCGTCCGTCCGAGGGGCCGTCGGTCTTTATTTTGGCCGATTTGACATGTATAATCCGCGGGGCGGGCACTGGACTCAAATGACCCATCTGACTGGTAGAGTGCTAACCCGGAAACGGGGAGTGTAATGAGCGTGACTAGAGTCTCTCAAAATCTGACGAAAATCTTTTAAACTGACCTTTGTTGATCTGAAATGAAGACAGATTCAGCAACTGCACGGACTATTTCTCGCTTCAAATGTTTTCAGAAACACGTTTTGGTGAACTATTTTAGTACAATATGAGATCATATTCTGAACAAGCCGTTTCTTTACTTGAACAGAAACAATGCACAACAGACATTAACCTTACATAAAACAGAGAGATGTGTGATGTTTGATTTTATTATTACAAATTACAGATTTGGGGTAAAAATTGTGTTTGTTTTCTACTCGATGTGGTCATCAGAAAAAAACATGTTAAGGCAGGTTGTTGGGCTAGCTATACTATTAGCCAATTAGCATAGTGGCCCATGAATAATAAGTTGATGCGCCAAACAAGCTGGTAAAGTAGAGATTTGTGTGGATCTCTGCTGTCACCAATACATTATTTTGGTGCATAAAATCTCATGAGAGTCAAATTGCCACAAAAATAGGATGAAGAGGGTGCCCGGGTAGCTCACCTGGTGGAGCGCGTGCCCATGTGTGGAGGTTCACTCCTCAACGTAGCAGCCGAGGGTTCGACTCTGACCCACGGCCCTTTGCTACATGTCATTCCCACTCTCTCTCCCCTTTCATGTCTTCAGCTGTCCTATCAAAATAAAGGCCTAAAATACCTCCAAAATTATCTTATATAAATAAATAAATAAAAATAGGCTGACAAATTGTTTTCAAAGCTTTCAGCCACTTTGCTACATTATAAAAACGTTTTTTGTTTGTTAATGCGGAGCCTTTTCCTCACAACCCTTTCACACCTCCACCTCCAGGCTCCTGTAATCAAAATGTTCAGCTGTTACACAGTTGTATGTCCGAGGCTGATATAGAACAGAACAGAACATCTCATCATGTCAAACTGAAAGAATAATTATGACTATACCAAGTGTAGTTATTGCAAACATCAGTATTATTTGTATATATTCATTAATAAGAAGCACTGTTTTTATATGACTTCAGTTCTGTTACTCCTCCTGCATTGCACGACTGCTGCCAATTAGGATATTCCACCTTTTATTTGTTAGCAGATATGGTATATCCCGTTGGATTTCACCTTTTGTGTGCACCTGGTGAGTCAGCTCTACATCCCACACACTGTCAGGGTATCTATCTACAGCCACGGCTGCTCTCCTGTGAATTGTGCTCCAAAAGTAGTTTGATGACTATCTGTTCCCTTTTTAAAGGTGAATTCCACCATGAATACAGGCTGTACATATTTAAGCTGTCATATGAAACCTTTCCAAACAGTTTTGCTGTTTGGAAAAAAGTTTGGAAGCCTACAGATACTCAATACCAGATTTAACCAGAGTGAATCTCTGTTGGCGTGAGATTAGTCTCTGTTATAGCTCTTTGTGATTTAAAGGTGCACTATGAGTTCCTGCATGGTTTCAGCACAATTTCATTTTTGTCTCAAATCATAGGCATCTCTCCTTGATCTGCTAACTCCCTGCCCCCTGAATACACTGTGAAAAAGTCCGGTCTAGGGGTAAACGTCAAACAAACACTAGAGGCACAGGCTGTGCACCAAAATACAACAAACCACTCCAGCCAATCACAGACAAAATGGTTAGTCAGTTAGGCGGAAACATTACGTTACGGAAACATGGGGGGAGGGGCGCGCTTGCTCTGTTTTGTTTGAAATTTACTTGGAACGTCAACAGAAGTGACCACGCAGGAACTCATAGTGCACCTTTAAGTTGATAAGATGGTCATGTTCCTACATAAAAATCTTCTAAAGTACAGATAGATTTACTCAGATATGTATTGATGATAATCACAGCCCTCTCTAAGATGTTATTGAGAAACAAAAGCTTAAGCTGTTTTACTGTTGATAAGATATTCTGCTGACATTTTTATGGCTGGTATTTTCATTTTTCGCTCAGTTCCGCTTCCCACACACGCAGAATATCTAGCTGCACCAGCCTCATGGCAATTGTTCCCCAAAACTGTCTTGATGGTTGATGACTAACTCTTTCTAAAATGAGATTTCTATACTGAATACAGAATTTACATATTATTCATCAGATCTCATGTTGCTCCATTTTCAAGTTTGTGCATCAGCCAAAACAGGCTTTGGTCTCTTAAGACACAAAAGGCTAAAAGTGCCTTGTGAGCTGTGAATACGATTTTCATTTATGGGACACTGTGAAAGCTTTATGGTCTGATTTTTAACAACATGTACGGGATTTCCTTCTTGTTAAAACGCCACTCAAATCTGCCCGATGGAAAAGGGGCTCCAACTGCCCCTATTTTATATGACATGCCTGTGTCAAGAAGTATTCCATAATAATACACAGTGCTGAACTTATTAGTCCTAATTAATTTCTCAGCTGAGGGGAAATTAGCAGTTTTAATAACAGAGTAATAAGTAATGTCAAACTTGATCTGGTTCCAGTTGCTCAACTGCGACAACTTGCTACTTTTCTCTGTTTTATGTCATTTTTTTATTTTATATCTTTGGGATTTGCACAAAAACAAGCAACTTATAAATGACATCTGCCGCTGCAAAATAGGCTCAGAAGGAACTTGTCTTTGTGGAACATGTGTACATTCAAAGGTTGTTTTAATCGTGCAACAGAAAACTCAGATTGGACAGATAGTCTAGCTAGCTGTCTGGATTTACCCTGCAGAGATCTGAGGAGCAGTTAACCATAGTCCTAAGAAATCCACCAGAGTTTAAAATGCCAACACAAAGGAAGCCTAAGGCAACGGACATCCGGCCTAAATGAGTAAAATAATGTGGATTTTCCAGCAGCAATGGAGCAGTCCCGGAAGTGGAACGCCAAGGATATAGACTATAGCGTGACAAATGCAGACGCAACATTGTGAAAATCTTGATCCCCAAATTGTCAACCTTTCAAAAACTGTAAAAACTAAAAAAGCAGCTTGGTTTTCAGCTGAACCACTACAGATTCTGAGTTTATCCTCAAAACCACAAAGGACTATGTACTTGTTGAAGTGATGGTCAAAATGAAGGAAATGGTTGTACATGTGATTGTGTTTTATTGTCCCTTTTTATGTCAATAGCACCGCTGACACAACTTCCTTTTGGATTCACCCTGTAGGTGGCGCTGTCTGTCGCTGCAGAGTTCTGGGAGCAGGGAGACCTGGAGAGGACAGTCCTGGAGCAAGTTCCCATTGTAAGGACACGGAGAGCGAGACACTTGAGAGAGAGATGCTAAAAAAAACATTTAGAGCAGGGGTCTTCAATGTTTTTTAAGCCAAGGATCCCTTATCTGAGAGAGGGATGGAGCTACTAAATATTTTATAAAATGAAGTTGCATATTTAACTGGGCCTATAATAAAAGCCTTAAGCCTTTATACATACATTTTAGTGCATAAAATACTAAGTCATAAAATTTAATGTTAAACATAAATGTGACTGATCTGTGGATCTTATTTTCTACCTTACCTATGGGCCAGTAAGCCTATCATTAATGTCTCTCTTTTTTTTTTTTTTTTTTACAAATAGGCTGATTTATAATATGTTGGATTCATGCTAAGACATTTACATTTTTGAAAAAACAAAAGTTGCAAAGGAACTCCCTTCATTCATTTTGATGATTCAGATGATGGTCTAATACCGAAAACGTTGCCTACATATTTTTTGCAAGAGAGACAGTGAGCGGGAGTTTCTTTGCAACTTTTGACCTACTTATCGCCCTCTGATGCACCTGTCTCACGTTATAGATGTGCAAAGTATTTTTTTGTACTGAAAAAAACTTAAAAAAAAATTAACAATAACTTGGTGGCACCCCTGCAGTAACTCCGAGGACCCCCTATGGGCCCCGGACCCCCTGTTGAAGATCTCTGGTTTATAGGATACAGTAGATGCATCTGTCCTTTTGACTTCCCAAAAACACTAAACGCCCTCCAGCTCCAACGGTACCGCGGTTCTATTTATAGTTGACCTCTGTCCTCAAAGAAGAGGATTTTCCTTTGAGAAACAATAAACATAATAATTACTAACAGATGTGTTATGGCAGGAATCCATTTGTTTCTGTAAAGCACTAATTGCTACACAAGTCTTATCTATTTGTATATCTTTATGAGAAAAGTACATGTCAAACAGCCTTCATACTGATAAACTTGCTACACAAGTAAAGGCTGATTTTTGACCCTGATTTGGCCATGATTACTTCTTATGTAAATATCCAAAACACTGGTAGGTGGAACTTTTGAGCTTAGATTGTTTTTGTAATACAGACTTTTTTAAGAGTTTGCAGTGGATAGCAAAACACGGCGCTGTTTATCATAAACTCATGTTCTACATCCTGAAGTTAGAGGTTTAGGGCTAAAATGTCTTCTCTCCCAGATGAGCCTCAGGCTAGTTGGATCTTCTATGATTAGGTCAATCTTTTTAGTTTTTTGGAACTTTAATCTAAACAAATGTGAGCATGATCTTGTAGTTTGATCAAGTTCATGATGCACTTCTAAACTTCTGCAAAACGCTCTGAACTCTGAGATCAATCACTAACTCATTTGGATTGTAACATGTTATTTTGTCTTGCTGTGTGATTTGTTGTTGTTTTAATACCAAGTTTGTGCCAGTACATACAAGTTTGACAGGAGGAGAAAGAGAATTTGGTCGGTGGACAGGAATAATGCAAATTAAGGCAGGCCAAGGCTCTCCTTGGGGCTTCAGTTTAGGAAGGACATGATTAGAGAGAAGGAGAACAAGAGACAGAGACGCAGTTGGAAGACAAAATGAAAAGACAGATTTAGTTCCCCGTGGCGGTGGTGTTTGGTGATGTACAGGCCATTATGTAGAGCACTGATACAGAAAGAGCGGGCACTGTGGCCCTCTCCCAGCCGACCGTACCCTCCCCTGGCTCTCTCTCTCTCTCTCTCTCTCTCTCTCTCTCTCTCTCTCTCTCTCTCTCTCTCTCTCTCTCTCTCTCTCTCTCTATATCTCCCTCCATTCTGCCTCTGTGTCTCTGTCCTTGCTCTATTTCATTCCCTCATGTCCTTGAGACACATGACGTGCGAGAAGCACCATCCCACACTCTCTAACCTCGCAGTGCTCTGAATTTAATAGCATCTGTGTCAGCAGGGAAAACATTTCACTTTGATCAGTTTGTTTTTTTACAGCAGTCGATTCTGTGACTCACTGTGGTCTGACAAGAAAAAAAAAAAGACTTTGGAGAGTGTGACCACTTGAACATTTTCATCAAGAAATGTAGGTGGGCAATTTTGCCCGCAATTACAGCCAGCGTGAACTTTCTGACAGGCTTTTACAGTCCAGTGTGCTGCTCACACTCGCCCATTTTTGGATGTGGCTGCTAATGTGAATATAATGGAACTTCACATGAGTCTGCACTCCCCCCTTTTTTATACCTAAGAAAGCGATGCTTGTCTATAGCGAGCGCTCACCCTGTGCTACTTTTAGTGGACTATTTAGGTTTCAGGTCCCAGTTGGATGATTCTAACATTTGAATTTATTTTGTAGTATATATAAGTATATAAATCTACAGTTTCTCCATTAGTGAGCATGGAGCACTCTCCCTCTTTGTGATTGTACTAAAACCTATAAACAAACCCTGAAGTTAAATAAGTTGATACATTTTATATTAATGTATTTCTCTATTACGAAACTGTACTGTCCGTAATTATGGCTGCAAACTTAATTTAGATTGCAGCAAAACAATGGGGCGGACAAAATAACAGCACCAATTTTTAATCCTAGTACAGAGAAAGACTTTAAGATGCAAGGGCTTGGCAGTAGGCTTGATGGCCACATGAGTGTACAGTATTTGAGTGTCTCACACACTTTTCTCCCCCCTTCAGCCTATGATGGACAGAACCAAATCAGATGATCTGCCGAAGATGCAGTGTGGTTTCATCGACTTTGTTTGTGCTTTTGTGTACAAGGTCAGACATTACACCACACAGAAAACATTCACTCTTGATTCCCTTTAACCCCCTGCCGCTAAACTGTGGAAACATTTACACGCAGGTGTGACACCTGTTAAGTCTGCCTTTTAAGGGTGTCTGTCTTATCTTGGAATATACCTTTTTCACGGCAGATATGTTGACATGTCGCAAAGTAGCTTCCTCACCTCTGTGAATGCAGCCCGAGCTTTTGCCACAGTTGCCGTGTAGTCCGGGAAGATGGTAATTGAATCCCCGTTGAAACGGAGCGGACCCCGAGTGTGAGCGCGTCGTAGTATCTGGACACAATCTTGGTAATAATGAAGCTTAGCAACGATGGCGCGAGGTTTCCCGCCCGGCTTCTTCGGCCCTAAGCTCCGGTGCGAGCGGTCGATCAACGGCTCTTTATCCAACTGTAGCACCTCAGATAGCAACTTTGATACAGAGGCTGTAGTGCTGGAGTCGGGAGTTTCGGGTACTCCAATGATTCTTATATTACATCTCCTCATCTGTCCTTCCATATCCTCACATTTCGTTTTCAGTTCTGCCATTTCTGCCTTCATCTCACTCACAGACTTTTGTAAAGTAGCCACTTCATCTGACCATGCTGATAGCCCCCCCCCCCTCTACCTCCTTGATGCTAACTTTCACCTGGTCGATCTCGGACTTCAGCGCCGCAGTGTTATTTATTATCTCCGTTTTCACCGCATTTAGCTCATTTTGAGCATCTCGAAGTCGTCAGCGAGAGCATTTTTCAGCTCTGACTTTATCACCATTGAGATGTCCGCTTTCAGAGAGAGAAGGATTTCTGATTTTAAGCCTTCAACGTCCATCTCTCCCGAGGCAGGTGAGGGCAGTGTTGCTCTAGCTGGGCTCTTGGCAGTACTCTGGTCCGAGGAGGTATTGGGCCTTGTTTTGGAGGTTTCAGTATACTTGAATTTCTTCAGCCTTGTGTCCATCAGGGCCCCGCTGTGGATTTGTTCCACTATCGATGGAGTTTAGAAGTAGTTTACTGTTGTGTGAGAAGGATTACACCTTATGTTTTTCGGTTAAAATAGAGGTTTAACGGGAGCTCACGTCGAACACAGCTTACTCCATTGCGGCCAAGCCACGCCCCCAGACATGTTGACATGTCATAGTAGGAAAAGCACAGGTGTATTCAAAACCATTAATGATGGCTGCATTCCACTTAGGAGAGGCCCTGGTATTGTGCATGCTGACTCACTGAAATAGCTTACTGGGACACTTGATGGAATTGAGCCATCGTTAAGGTTATCAATTTCAGCTGTGCTTTTCCTACTATGACAAGTCAAAAATGTCGGCTGTGAAAAAGGTCCATAGATGGCATTTAAACTTGGTATTGACTATTTGGCTCAGTAACTTTATTTCAAGGTGGTTCAGGTGTACATAACTTGATTACTAAAATCGACTTTGTCCGCACCACCTGAAACTTTGTGTTATATTTATAAGATTTAATAAATCTTTGGATCTAACGAAGCAGTATTGATTTGGTGCGATTTGATTTGTGTTGACCCGTCCTGCTCTCCAGGAGTTCAGTCGTTTCCATGTGGAGATCACCCCCATGCTGGAGCGCCTGTTGAACAACAGGAAGGAGTGGAACGCCCTGAAGGAGGTGCACGAGGCCAAACTGGCTGCCATTGAGGAGGCCAAGAAAGCCAAGGAGGAGGCTGCGGGGGCCAAACAAGGTAGGAGGCCCTCAGATATGTGAACACACACAGACAATGCATTACTCTCCCAGTTTCATGTGGGACGTACTAAATGCCAGTGGTGGAAGTAGTATTCAGTTCCTTTACTTAAGTTAAAGTACTAATACCACACTGTAAAAATACTATGTTACAAGTAAAAGTCCTGCATTGAAAATGTTACTTCAGTAAAGGTATGTACCTATCATCAGGAAAATGTACTTAAGTATTAAAAGTTAAAGTACTCAATGCAGAAAAATCCTCCCATTTTAGGCCCTGTTTACACGACAACGCTTGTGGGTGAAAACGACAAAATATTTTATCAGATGTGCCTTTCTTTTAGACGGCGACGGCGTTTTTTGGGGCTTAAAAACGCAAAAAAGTGAAACCACTCTCCAGAGTGGAAATCTTAAAAACACTCCACCGTCGCGTTCCCGTCTAAAGAGTAAAAACGCAAAAGTCTGCTCCGATCTGCTCGCGGTGGTTCTCGTCGCGTACGCGTTTACGTCACAGGCATGCGCCGGTACAGGAAAATAACAACAAACATGTCGGATTATTTCCATACTGCTGAAGAAATTCGGTCCATATGTCTATATATTTTGACTGGGAGGACTCCAAGTCCACGCCCTGTTGTGCCTTTGTGGCTTTGTAATCTAAGGTTGTTTGGAGCAATAACTCCACCTCCTCGTCTGTTCAGACAAAATTGTCAGCTTGTGTTGTTCGCTTCGCCATGTTTTGGTTTCGCGCTACTAGGGAGAGAAGTAGAAGGAAGGTTCTACGCAGGCGCGCAGACTTGGTGGTGTTGTGTGGCAGTGCTTCACACTACCACCTAGCCGCCTGGTGTGCATACTACATTGAATTTCACACACTTTTGCGTCACCATATACACACAGATTTCCCCCCCCAAAACGCTTGTCTAAACGCGGAATAAAAAGTGAGAACGCAACGCCACTTTTGCGTTTTCCGTCTAAACATAGCCTTAGAAACAATCTGTCTGTCAATCAACTAAGTGTTTAATCGGCTAATCATTTCAGCTGTACTTGTCGGTTTATATATTTCTAATATTTATATATTGTTGGGTAGTTTAATTCATAATAAAATAAAATGTGTTTTGTGTTCAAAAATCTTAAATGTTTAAGTAACTAGTAACTAAAGCTGTCAGATGAATGTAGTGAAGTAAAAAGTACAGTATTTCTCTCTCTGAAATGTAGCGGAGTAGAAGTAGAAAGTGGCATGAAAAGAAAATACTCAAGTAAAGTACAAGTGCCTCAAATTTGTACTTGAGTACAGTATTTGAGAAAATGTACTTAGTTCCATTTCACCACTGCTGAATGCCTCTGAGCCTAAACAGTCTATGTGCCTGTTTTGAGGTACATTTGAGTGAGAACTAAATGCCAAAACTGCTGCTTGGTAACCATAGTAAAATTATAGACACACAAATACACACATACAGGTGTAGACATTGTAAAAAAAACTTTTGAATGCATTTGTCATGGTGTCACTTTAAATTATGGAAAAATAACTGCTGCTCTGTTTTTCCTTTCTTCCTCCCTTCATTCCTTCCTTCCTTTGTTCTTCTTTCCTTCCTTCCCTCTTCCTGCAGCAGCATGTGCGGCCCAGTCTCAATCAAAGACTTGTGTTGTCAGCTAGAGATGCTACAACACCATGTTACTTGCTACATGATTGTGGTGGTCCAGTTTCAGGCTTCCCCACAATTGTTGTTTCCCGATGTCATTATTGAGATCTCACCAGAAAGATCCAGTTTACTCCCTACAATCTAAAACAAATTCCCACAGAGCGCATCTCCCACTGTAAAATACCTGTTCCAGCCGTCTCTTTTTTTCTGTTCTGCTTTCTTTCTTCACTGCTTCTTCGTGTCCGTCCTTTGCTAGTGTGTTACCCGTCAAACAAACACTAGAGGCACAGGCTGTGCACCAAAATACAACAAACCACTCCAGCCAATCACCGACAAGATGGTTGGGGGAGGGGGTGGGGGTTAGTGCTTACTCTCCCCCCCCATTATGTGCCTACGATTTGAGACAAAAATTAAATCTCGCTGAAACCATGCAGGAACTCATAGTGCACCTTTAACTGAAACCAGCAGCTGCTTAGATAAGAGAACAGATAAGATACTTTTTTTAATCCCACACTGGGGAAATTCCCTTAGACAGCAGCGCAAAGAAATTCACACACATCAGAATAAGACAAACACACATTAAATAGACAGGAAAAATATACAAAAAGTATTATAAGAAATAGAAAAATAGAATAAAAGTAATAATATTGATAGTAATAATATGTACACTATAAACACCCTTATTATAAATAGACAAAAAAAAACAGGTAAAAAATATATATACAGATAAGTAGGGTGCGGATGAATAGAAATGGCATATAATAATAAATAAATAAATATGCATAGTGCAGAAAGGTATTCAATAGAAAATGTTGAAGAAATGTAAAATACACAGTCTGTTGAGGAGCTAATGGGCAAAGAGTTCATTTAAAGTAACTGTGATGATGGCTGGTTGGTTATCCGCCAATGAAATCTATACCAAACTTTAATCTGGCGTGATCAACAAACTTTTAAACTTGTAAAAACCAGTGTCTGCTGATTCAACAAAATCCTAATGGGTAAGCTGGAATATGCAGTGTATATTATTTGAGATAACATTTACTGTGCTTAAAAACATCCGATCCTCTGAAGATGTGACTGAGACTTTCTAACTTGAACCCTTGATGTGAAAAAGTTCAAAACACAACCAAACTGTAGCTCCACTGTGGCTCTGACGGTTCAGTTTTTGAATGTATTTCATAGATGTAGCTCCTTCATGATGCCCTTTTCAAAACACAGAGAGGGAAACGAATGCAACCGTGACTAATAGCGTTCCACAGCGCCATGTCAATAGTGTCTGAATCAAATGTCAACAAATGTTTTTGTATTTTTGGCTCGGCTGGTGGGACATCAGCTGTGTAGACACGTTTGTCTCAGCTTGTTTGTCTACATACTGTCAAATTTCTAACTTTGTAATGCAAATCAGCATCAAAATAAAGGAGAACACTGCTTGTAAAATAAATGCATGCTGTGAATAGCACATGAGTGATGTTCCCTCACTGGTTGGTCACTGCCAGTTCGTTTTACTGAATCAAATCTGTTACAAGATAACATACTGTATGTACCATCTTCTCCATGTGGTGTTCAATGTTAGAGTTTGTAAATACTTGTGCTGAAAACTACAGCGGATCAATGTAGGAAAGCTTGTGTTTCTGTGGACTCATTTTTCACTCTCAACACAAGAAATGTATTATTAAAGTGCCCATATTATGAAAAAATCACTTTTTCTGGGATTTGGGGTGTTATTTTGTGTCTCTGGTGCTTCCACACACATACAAACTTTGAAAAAAATCCATCCATGCTGTTTAGAGTGAGATACGGTTTCTGAACGTGTCCTGCCTTCAGTCTCTGGGTGAGCTATTCAAAATCGGCACGGCTTGTGACGTCACAAGCCGAAACGAGCAGGCTAACTGCAACCATTAGCTCGTAGCGTTAGCATGCTAACGCTATGGCTAACGCTAGCATGCTAACGCTAGCATGCTACCTCGTTCTCAATAGCAAAGCACTGCTACAACACACACAAGTTCACCATAATCTACAAAAGAACTACTTACATGTGCGCCCTCATTTAGAAGTCTCCCAGCTAATCCTGCCTTGTAACTGACCGAAGTTGTAGAAACAGCCTTTCTTTTACTGTCTATGGAGCTAGCTAGCTGACATGATCTACATCTGAGCTACTGGGCATGTGCAGTGCAATCAAAGATAGTACAGAAGAAGAAGAAGAAGAAGAAAAGAGGTCTCACTCTGTAGCTAAAACAGAGACCAGCTGAAAAGAGGATCTGCAGCAGTGAGAGAGAGCGGTGCAGTACAACAAAAATATGGTGTTTTTTGAAAATTAAACCATGTAAACCTATTCTGGTACAACCTTAAAATACAATTATGAACCTGAAAATGAGCATAATATGGCTGCTTTAAGTCACTTTGCAGAGATAAGTAAAGAAGTATTGCTGTTTTCCCACTGAATTACTTTGGTGTCTGTGTTTTTACTCTCTGTGTGGCAGTTTAGTTCTGGCCAGTGTAGTGTGTGTGTGTGTGTGTGTGTGTGTGTGTGTGTGTGTGTGTGTGTGTGTGTGTGTGTGTGTGTGTGTGTGTGTGTGTGTGTCTGCTGGTAAATACAGATGTGACATCTTGGTGTATTGTAGTAGGCTGTGGTACGTTTGTGAAAAATCCACCTGATGAGCTTGTGCTGTTGTTTGTGTGTGTACAGTAGGTGTGCCTATGTCTACATAATAGAAAGTCCTATCTACTGTAAATATGCCACCACTCACTGTGTGTAAATGCCTACTGCTTCCACATCCATTTCTGCGTAATGTTATTGCTTTTGCATAGTAAATACGTAAATGTGTGTTTCAGCATTAAACACATTTGTGTACAATGTATTCTGTCAGCATTTGACACTTTCTCTGCATGTTTGTTGAACTCTCACTGCACTTTTGTTTTAGTCCCGAGAGAATCAGTTCTGAAGATTTTGCACTCTTTTTAACTGTGACGATTTACAACACAGCAAGCATTTGACTGACAGCAAATGTCCGGTAGTGTGTTTTTGCAACAATTTCAAGTGAGGGAACATAAATAACAAAATTGAAAATGTTTATTCATTCTACAGGAAGGTTGTCATGCTATAAATAGTTTATTCCACATTACTAAGTACAATGTTTTCTAATGTCTAGGGAACATATAACCACTGTTGCGACAGCATTGCAATTACTATATTTTAACATGTACTATAGTTAGGACCTGTGTCATGCTGGTTAAATGCTGTTGTGACTTTGCAAAACTTTTTAACCACATTTAGCTCATTTTTAACCTAGACGCTTGGACGTCTTTTAACCTGCAAATGACCCACTCCCTGTTTACTGGGATTTTACAGTTGACCCTGAGGACAAAGTATGGGCACACTACTTTCTGGAATATTCAAGGGAAATTCAATCCTGACGCAACTCAAATGCCTGCACCAGCACAATATTTCTATAGTAAAAGAATGTTAAAAATCAAATCAAACATGGACAATTCTAATTGACACAGCTTTGGATATATGTCCTTTTCTTTGTTCAACATGTTTAATATTTGTTGAACAGTAAACATCTGGAAACAGGCTGTATGAGAGTAACTACACATTTGTGGGAATGAGAGAGAATTGTCTGTAGCACTAGTGCAGAATTGCTGCAGGAAACATGCATAAAAGACACTTACACAACAGCTGACATTGTACAATCATCTGCCAGCTGCACTATCCTTTTGCGTGTGCGTATGCGTGTGGACACAAGTTAATTCTCCCACCTAGAGCCATACATAACACTGTTATAAAACACAATGTGACGCCAGAGTTGGATAATGAAAAGTGATCACCACTGGAGCCACAATGGGGGCGGGGGGGCAGGACGTGAGTTAAATTCATCATCACCCATCCCTCCCTCCCCTCACATGCTGTAGTAATATATTAATAGCATGGATACATAATCTAAGTGTGTCGTCACTGGTGTATGACGAAAGTGCCCATGACGTAAGTGCATGGTGGGAGCTCAAAGGATTGCCGTATATGGTTGTGATGATCAGCGGAGCTTGTAAAGCTTGGCTCTGACGCAGCGACAACCCGTGATTGCAGAGAGAGAGGGAGAGGGAGAGCAGCAGCTGCAGTACACCCAGTGAGCCTACAGGAAGGGAGCTTTAGCCTCATTCTAGCAGCGATCGGGGGCAGTCGTGACTGCAGAGCTGCCAGCCTGCAAGCCACAGCCGAGAGAGCGATGCAGAGACTATTTATAGGACGAATATGCATGGGTCGGCTGCAGTTTCTAAGCAGAAGAAGTCACTTGACTAGTTTGCTGAGGCGTTCTTGCCCCAGCAATGCACCTTCAGCATATCATGATGCACACTTGTATGTGTATTGAATATAGTGGCCAAACAAGAATGGTCACACAAGAATAACCTGAAATCCTGACAGTTGATCACCTGCGTTTCAGATAGTGAAGAGCATTAAGTGTCAGAGCTGCAGCACTCAGACCACAGATATAACAACATATATTTGGTATCTTTAGGAACTCCACTAGAGCAAAATAAGGTTCTGTGGGGTTGAACAATGTTTGGCTGTACAGCATGTGTTTGTAATGACTGAAATCTCCTTCTCCCCCAAATGACTTTAAAATGGCCAAAATAATAAACGTCCATCGTAAATTAGTAGAGCCCAAAAATTAATCGTGATAAACACAGCCCAAATAACCCATAGTAATAATTAATGATCTGAAACAAAGAAAAGCAAAAAAGTCTGAAGATTTGTGAAGCTGGATTTAACAAATGTGCGACATTTCTATTCAGCAAATTACTAATAAGCTCAACAACAGGATTAATCAACTAATCGCAAGAGAAAAGATGAACCAAGAACACTTTGAAATAACTTCTGCGATAGTTGGATTTGTCCCCCAAGACAAAAGCGTATTAAAGTAAGACAAACATGTGACAGAGGAGATATGCTCTCAGGAGGACATGATGACCTTTTTTCATTTTGTCTTTACTCACCTTTCTTTAATATATGCGCAAAACAATGCCAAATAATTTCAGTCGCAGCAGGTGTGATGTATGTGGCTGCTTGGATCCACACGTCTCACGAGGATTGTTAAGAGGCTTATCTAACAACTCGAGCAAAATGTGGGATCCATGCAGAACACCAACCGTATCACAAACGGCAAGACATTGAATTTGCTTGCATCTGTTTGGTGATATAGCACCAAGTACTGCTGAACTGCAACTCATTTGTTCAACATTTCAGGCTCAAAATCCCCTGGGGGGTCAGGGGATGTTTTAGGAGTTATATAATGTATAGCTAGATGAAAGAATACTAGTTTAAAAGTTACAAATGTTATATTTAACCTCAATGCAACCAGGTTGGAGTGTAATGTGATTTTCTGCAGTCAAGATAGATATTAATATAGCAGACCAACAATATTAAACATTAGAATTAAACATCAGGAGTAAATGCTGAACAGTGATTATCCTTCAAAATAGCACCAGAATAATTTAGTCAAGCTTTATGTAAAAGTTTTAAAAATGATTCTTAAAGGTCTCATGGCATGAAAATGTCACTTTATGAGGTTTTTTAGAGTTCCCCCAGTCTGCCTATGGTCCCCCAGTGGCTAGAAATGGTGATAGGTGTAAACCGAGCCCTGGGTATCCTGCTCTGCCTTTGAGAAAATGAAAGCTCAGATGGGCTGATCTGGAATCTTCCCTTTATGACGTCATAAGGGGAAAGGTTACCTCCCCTTTCTCTGCTTTGCCCGCCCAGAGAATTTGGCCCACCCATGAGAGAGAAACATCATGGCTTTCAAACAAGCAAAGTGGCAGTTGGTCAAGGCCACACCCCGCCCCTCTCTCCTCCTCAATAGCATTTAAAGCTACAGACACAGAAATGGCACATCCTAAGGAAAGCTCATTGTGGGACTGGCTCTAGTGGCTGTAATTCTGCTCCAAGGCTGAAAGGCGGAAAGAGACTTCAGATACAGTATTAGGGGACCACTAAGGTCTATATAAAAGAGACTTCAGATACAGTATTAGGGGACCACTAAGGCCTATATAAAAGAGACTTCAGATACAGTATTAGGGGACCACTAAGGTCTATATAAAAGAGACTTCAGATACAGTATTAGGGGACCACTAAGGTCTATATAAAAGAGACTTCAGATACAGTATTAGGGGACCACTAAGGCCTATATAAAAGCATCCAAAGAGCAGCATGACATAGGACCTTTAATGTTCATATTCCTAAATGCCCTATTGTATGTATATTGGGAAGCAGATTGGAAAATATACGAGCAAGACCTGTACAACTTATAGTTGCGGTAGCTTTTCTCTCCCTTAAAGAGGACTATACGCATGAATTGGAAACAAATATAACTGGTTAAAGGAGTTGCTGGACTTGCTTTCTATGGAGAATGCAGCTTCAACCCTTGCTGACTATGATAATGGTCTAGGCGCCCCTTGGACTCTTATTAGAGAATATATGAACAATAGAGCAACAACAACTTAACTGTAGTGTTTGTGTTACATGAATATGAGTATGTCATGAGTATATGTACCAACCCCGTTGTTGTAATTGTCTTGTTTTGTTTCGGAAAATGTTTAAAAAAAAGTAATACAAAAACAAAAAAGCTTAATGTAAAAGTATATCTGAGGTCTTTGGTTTGATGTCATCATTTTGTGCATGTGTGTGACTCAGGGTCAGCAACGGTTATCAGTGTGTTGCACGAGGTGGCCTTTGACCTGATACTGCTCTCTGCAGTGTGTCATGTTTGCTGTCTGATCTCAGTTAGTGTCCCGGGAGACAACACTCGCTGTGGCTGATGTGAAAACCTCATTTCAAAAAAATTGAATTTATTGCAATGCAATTTAAAGCTTACTTAATTGGTTTTGAGAATGAGTTCATCCGTCTAGATAAACATAACACAAATTAGAGTTCAGTTAGATTTTATGAAAAATGAAAGTTGCTATAAAGTGTGCGGAATGAATAACAGCAAAATGTACTCCAGATGTAAATGAACAGGTTTTTTACACAACTCCCCAAGTAGATCGGCCCAGACAGTTCATGGGTCATGAATATCAAGCATAGCCTACGTGAAAACCACTGCCAAAAAATGGTGCAGAAGAAATAAGGGAGAGAAAGAGGAAAGACTGTAAGGCTGGTTCAGCTAAATGTGAGAGACGAATAGTTTTTTTGTCCACTAAAGCAACTGAAAGCAGCAGTAAATTAGCTCATTTACCCGTGACTAGCAGCAGCAGCAGCAATCCAGCTACTGACCCAGTGTGTATCCATTTCCATTCTATTCTAAGATGGTGCCATGGCGGTTTATTTGAACGTTTTCTGAATTGCTTCAGTGTGTGTTTTATTTAAATATGAAAGCCTGTAAGTGCGTTGAATACTGCTGGTGCCATAATCTCACGTGAGCCAGATTTTTGCAATTATGAAGCAAATAACGTCCCCGTCTGAAATTGGGCCTTTAAGGGATGGAATTGCCAGGGCCGAATTTTTGTTCCAGTCTGCCCATGATTGAGGTTATTACATTTATTTTTGAAAATGCTGAGACACAACATTCCCTTAAAATAAAGGTCGTCATTGCCACGTTTTCTGAGAGGCAAAAAGGTTATTTTTGAGGAACTGGTTATGGTTTTTATGGTTGGAATTAAGATTTTCTTGCAAAATTGAAGCTGACAAACTTTGAGAGTACAAATATCTCGCCCACTTTATTGGAATCTTCAATGGGCAAATGCTTGCGTAGAGTGTGAGCTCCACAAAATGGTCAGTCAAATGATCTATGCAGCATTAAAGCTGCAAACTAAAGGCCCGGACACACAGAGCCGATAATTGGCTGTTGGACAGTCTGGCGAGGTCAGTGACTCGAGTCTGTTTGGTGTGTTCCGTGCCGTCGTCCGCCTGAGGGGCCGTCGTCCTTCATTTTGGCCGATTTGACATGTATAATTGGCGGGGCGGGCACTGCCGGCAGTCGGACTCAAATGACCCATCTGATTGGTAGAGTGCTAACCCGGAAACGGGGAGCGGAATGAGCATGACTAGAGTCTCTCAAAATCTGACGAAAATCTTTTAAACTGACCTTTGTTGATCTGAAATGAAGACAGATTCAGCAACTGAATGACCTATTTCTCATTAAAATGTTTTCAGGAAACACGTTTCGTGAATTTTAGTACAATATGAGATCGTATTCTGAACAAGCTGCCATGACAGTCTGTCTTTGAAATTCCGGAGAAACAAGACCCACGTTTCATTTTTGGGCGACAATACAGATTAGCGACGCCTGCTGTTATGGAGACGTATTACGTCTCGTCGCTTTGGTGTGTTCCGAGCATAGACAGTATATAAGAATGGACCAACAGATCCCGTTGCTCTGGACGGAGACCAGTGAAGGATATTAGAAGCCCTTTTCCGGTGATGGCTGCGTGTTACTGCGCAGCCTCCAACTGAGAGAGACGACGTAAATGTGCCGTGAGCAACATGTCTGAAAGTTGGATGTCTTCTGGTAGCTGTGCCAAGAGAAATCTCAATCATTCCCAATCTAGCAGAGACGGAGAGCGTAGGTATATGTAAGGAGATAACATAGGCACAGGCTAATTATTGCTAACTAAAATGCTAGTTAACATTAGTAATTACACTTAAACAGCTAATGTGAGACGTAACTGCCTGCACGCTTCTCCTGTCTGTCACAATCGTTAGCCTATTTTTACAAAAACGTCTGCTACGGAGCCATAACGTGAGGTACAAGTAATGGAGCCTTTTATACATTGTCGTGTTTCTTTAGAAATAAACAGTGGACAAAGAGAGTCTTTAAATGCTTCAGATGTAAAGTTATTCGCTGTCAAAGTGGCGCCAAAATGAATGGCAGTCAATTGAATGCTAACGGGAGGTGATGGCTTATTAGCATCAAAATGGCGCCATAGGAGGTTCCGAGGCACTTTTTTGACCAATTTGCGGAGACTGATCAGCTCAACTGCCTTTTCTGCCGACGTTTGGCCGTCGGCTCTGTGTGTCTGGGCCTTAAAACGTGTAGTGTGCTTTGACAGAATGTAAAAGATTAATAGCTTAATTTGCCCAGCTAAAGTTGAAGGGACACATTAACCATCAGTATGTGAGATATTACGCTTGACAAATGCAAGACGGAAAGAAGGAAGGAAAGGCTGAAACAAATAAGCAAACAAATGTGCCCCAATTCAACAAAGACTGATTAGTGTCATTTTATAAATATCCCATATTTGGTCACAATGCGATCCAAAATAACGGATGAACAAACATGATTCATGATTCTTAACACTAGGGACTCTGGCAGATAAATAGAAGTCAGCAGGGTTTTGGTTGACAGTAGTGTCTTGTCCTGGTGTCAGAGTTAAGCTGAAGCTCATGGGGATGACGCTGCGTGTCTAATACCTCTGCACTGCACTGCAGAGCGGCCCTGTTTGCTGCAGTCACGACTACCCCACAGAAACAACCAAACAGAGGACAGCCGGACAGGAAATGGCTGACAGCATGATTTCTCATTGTCTGCTTTCTCCTCTGGCTTTGGGCTGTACAATTAAACACCAAAAAATAAAATAAATAAGGTTATTGCTTTACAAATACACAACCCTAAAAAGTCACTTCTACTAATAATCATACATGAGTTATTTAATATCCATCTCACTGTAGTTAGATTTACAAATATACTGTAAATAGGGATTTTAATAGCGATATCTTGCTAAAACTAAAGCAGTCTAATACAACAGCCTTGCAATAAATGCTCCCTTTATGATGTTATAACATTTAGTTTTTGTTGAAACTGTTTCAGAGAAGAGTGGATTCAGCCTCATGGTCAGGAGGCCACATCTGTTAAATTGAATAATGTTACATTGATTGTTCGGTGCTTTGCTACAAGCCATTTGGTTCATCTATAACCACACATGAGAGCTGTGTTTGTAGTGAGCAGTGGCTCCACTGAGGCTGTCTGTGATATTCGTGACTCGAATCTGTACTATTTTAGTCGAGGAATGATGGGTCTATGCTTCTGTGATCTCAGGGTTGTATCTCCACTTTTTACAAATGGTGTAGTTCTGCTCGCTTCATCAGATTGTGACTCCAAGTGTACACTGTGTTAGTGGGTAGCCAAAATGTGAATGACTTGGAATGAGAGTCAGGTTCTGTCTGAGGCTATGGTACAATGGATTGCCCCATTCAGATTAGGAGTGAGTTCCTGCCGCAAGTAAAAGTATTTTAGAGTCTTGTTCACCGTTGAGTAGGCTTGTTGCGTAAGATTGCATCGCACCAGGCAGTCATGGTGGAAGGAAGAAAGCTAGAGCCTGAATGTGAATCGCTCTATTTGTGTTCAAGCTCTCACCCGTGGACATGAGCTCTGGGTAGTGACCAAAAGAAGGAGATTTCCGATACAGGAAACCAAAGAGCATGCAGAACACAGAGCGTCCTGAATAAGGCAGCTTTGTTTAGTGTTTAAATGGCCACTTGTAGTGCCAACGCAACTAGGAATTCACCCTGAAATGTGTAGCTCTACACATTTTACACACTGTGTATTCGTTTCTCATTGTTTTCTTGAGTCTGAAGTGTTCTCATCAACAGGATTTCCAGCAAACAAGCTTTTATGAACCCAGCACCAAACAGCAGTCAGACTAATGGGGCTTTCACACCGACCTCATCAAACAGCCGAAATTTGGTCCGACCAAAAGAGGTAGTCTCAGTCCGGATCAAACTGAACCATGGTCCGGTTCGTTTCTAGTGTGTACGCATTTTTTGGATGGTTCAGACTTTTGGACCAAATACAGAAAGTTCTGGCAGGCCATTTGTTATAAGACCGGGTAAGCTCCTTTTAAGGAATAGCTCAGTGCTTAGTGTGTATGTGAGAGAGTGACAGAGAATGCACTCATAGCAGACAGCTGTTGGCTATCAGAGCTGAGAATACATCAGCAGTTTACTTGTTAAGTGGTAGTAAATGTACAGTGTAGGTTTCAGTTCAACTCTTAATAAATGCTGCAGCTCCTCAAACCCCATGTAAATTTCTCATGTCTTGCTTTTCAACGCAACAAAACAAAAAGAGCACGGTGAGAGTAGCAGTCGGCTGAAAAAACTCAGACACACAGAGAGGCTACGAGAGGACGGGGAAGTCTACAAACCAATCAGTTACAACTGTCGGGAGACGCACCTCACGTATGTGATGATGACTGGACGTAGTTTTGTCATGTATAGTTCTTTAGTGCGCTTGCATAACTGCAGTGTGAAACCTAACCTTAAACTTACTGGATCAAATGCAAAAACATTTTCAGGTGTGAAAGCCCCCTAAGATCGCAACTTGCTGGTGAATAAAAGTGGAACCACATAGCTGCTAAAGTGACAGATATGATTGTCAAGAGTTGGTGGAGACCAAACCAGAGCTAAAAGGAGAGTGGACTCCAAGGGGATGCTCATGCAAATAAGCAGTTGTTTTAGGCTTTTTTTTCTGTTTCCCAAAAAATGCTCTATCCATTTTTTATGTTTTGTGATAATTTCCTGTAGTTAGTTTGGATCTTGGTGCAACTTTTCGGTGCTCGAGACTTTTTACTCAAGTTCCTGTAGGATCGAAGAGTAGAGTTACAGAACTCCAGGAAATACGACTTTTTTACCATTTTTCTTGGATGAACTTACTAGGTGCATTATGTGGATGCCATCATATTCGGTGTCAGAAAGCCATTTGGTTCAACTTTGGCTGCACAACCTGGTGGAGAATCTGTGAACTGTTCATTGGCTCACCAGCTGACCAAGAGAGAGCACAGCCGCTATCTCCATTGGAAATAATTACCTTGCTGTTGGTGTGAAAGCCCTGTCAGACTGAAAGTATTGTTTTCGCAAAAATAAACAGAGTCGAGAACTAAATCTCCCAACCTTTGAATGAATTACTCATACCTGATTTGATTATGTTTTGCTCAGCTCAGAGGGCTCTACTGTATGGATCCTAATGTAATTTGGTTGGTTTTAGTTGGTCAATATCTGTTTTTAGCTGGGCTTTTTTCTATGGTCGGTCTTGCTGAGAGGTCATCTCTGTATCCAACCTACCTATTTTACCATCTATGAAATTGTGTTTATTCTCATTTATATCCTTAGTCTTTTCCTTGTGCCATTAGCTCCATACCAGGTTAAATATAGTTGATATTTGGCCTGTTACATTTATATTTTAATTCTTCATAGCCTGCTGGGGGCTTTGAAAAACATAAATGTTCCCATGTGTTTTTGCTGATGCGGGAAGGACAGAAGACCAGAGACCATCAGTATAACAGTGCTGGTATAGTGATGTCCCATGCATTATCAGTGCAGTCACATGTGAATCACAGTCTAGCCAGGCGGAAAATTGCCAGCAGCCTTTTAATGGGATGCTGTTTAACCATTAGCGTGTGTGTGTGTGTGTGTGTGTGTGTGTGTGTGTGTGTGTGTGCGCGTGCGTGCGTGCGTGCGTGCGTGCGTGCGTGCATGCGTGCATGCGTGCGTGGGTGGGTGCGTGGGTGGGTGCGTGTGTACAGACAGAGAGTACCGTAAACCTCTCCACAGCATGAAAAGACTGATCACAACAGGAAAATAAACACAAAACATGCAGTCAGGTTGTGTTACCATGCAGACATTATATTATTCAAACTGCATGTCTAAAGATGAATAACTGCTCTGAGAAACTGACATTTGTTTTTGTTTTGCTGTTACCGAACCCAATGAGAGAGATGATTTGTTGCAGCAGCAAGTACAAAATACAGAGAAACCTTATATAACCATAACTTTATACAAATAATAATACAGCAAGTGCAAGTGGATTAAATGTAGTCAGTAAGATGTGTACTTCCAGATTGCAGAAAAAAGAGCATATAGTCCATGGACACAATAAAACAAGCACCTGTAGACCATCATGTCCTCTGTGCTGGAGCACAAATTGCCTCCTTCAGGACACTAAAGTTTTCTAAAATAAACTCTATAGTAGCTCTTTAATATGTCAATGCTGTCTTCATGAAGACAAACTATGCTGTTTCGATGATTGCCCGGCCAGTCACGAGAGATTTCTGACATTAAAAACATCATGCATCCTGTAATAACTCGTCACCCATGACAATTTCAAGACATTAAATTGTAAAATTTAAGACAGAAGTAGGTATGAGTGAAATGTCAGTATGAAGTAGCTATTGTAACAGCAGCATAAAGCAAAAAAATTATGGTTTCCATTTTTGTTTTTTTAAAGGCTTTTTCCCCTGGAGGCATGTCTTCACTAGGGGTGGGAATCACCAGAGGCCTTACGATACGATATCATCACGATACTTATGTCACAGTACAATATTATTGCGATTTTAAACATATTGCAATATTCTGCGATATATTGCAATTCATTACCTTTTTTCCAACTTCAAATTTTTCCCAATTTCAAATGATGTCCCCAAAAGGAAACTTTGTCAACATCCGTTTTATCTAAAAAGATACATTTCTCTGTTTGTTCATCTCAGTAAAATTGTACTGCTCCAAAATGGGATTGTCAAGCAGGCAAACTGACCAACACATATATAATAAAAGATCGATACTTGGCGTCTGTGTATCGATACAGTATTGCCACGGAAAATATTGCGATACTATGCTGTATCGATTTTTTTCCCCACCCATAGTCTTCACCACAATTTCACAGTGGAGAGGAACATACAAAAAGTTATATAATCGTACACTGCACTTATAAGTAACCCTTCTAGGGCCAAAGCAAAAGTTAAGCATGCAGGGAACACTGAGGACATGACAACCCACAGGTGTCATTACAATGTTTTGCAGAGATGAGGCTCGCTTTCTGTTGTTTAAAGAGAAGACTGGTGGAATTTAAAGATTAAAATATGTGTTTTTGACAAAACCCAAAAATTTAATTTAAAGGACAAGGCTTTGTGATATTCAATATTTTTTCTAGTGTTAAAAAAAAAATCCCATAAATAGAAGCAAACCATCAATTAACTGATCCTACTAACATGTTTTGTCTGTGCAGCCAAAGCCTGATTTTATTCATCTGTGTCATAGAGCAGTGTCCCCTAAACTGACACAAATTAGACCACTGACCCCGATTTGATAACAACAATATCACCAGGATCCCGCATCGGATAGGATTTGTTGTTTTCAAATTTTTTATTACAGAAAGTGTATAAAACCCATGATCAAAATAGTCATACATTCTGTCATTATGTTACTTATACTGTAGATGGAATTAGAGTGAAAGAAATGATTCCCTTTATTATGCTGGGAACCCTTTGGAGCCCCCTTAAGGACCCCTGCCACAAAGCACCATCCTGCTTCCCCAAATTCTCTCCAGAGCAGGGGTCTTCAACGTTTTATAAGCCAAGGACCCCTTAACTGAGAGAGACGGCTCAGGGACCCCCTACTACAGATATTGTATAAAATTAAGTTGCATATTAAACTGGGCCTACAGTAACATGTAGGGTGGCCTAAAACCTTTAAACATACATTTTTAGTGCATAGAATACTAAGCTAATAAAATAATAATTGGCATGATTTAATGTTAAACATACATGTGGCACACTGAATCCTTAGGATGAACTGTATCTGTGGATTTTTTTTCACAAATAGAATGGATTCAACAACAATTTGGGGGCCCCCCCTGCAATAAGTTGGATGACGCCCTAGGGGTCCCGGACCCCCTGTTGAAGATCTCTAGCCTGGTTGACACCAGACCCTCCTCAGTTGTAACTGAGAGTGGGTCTGGGGAAGGTTCATTCACAGCCCATTTCCAAAGGGGCGTCACCAACAGACGCTGCTCAAATGCCTCTGGACGCAATTGGATAGTCCTTCAACCAATCAGAGCGACGTGGCTGCGCTATCGTCATCGCGTAAAGCCCGCCTCAACAGTTGTGATTGGTGCCTCGATTTGGAAAAATTGGAAATGGGCTTGAATGGGCTCCTGGCCAGACGGACTTGCAGAGCAAATCTCAAATTTGCCGGAAGTTCGTCAGGGTTTTCCCAGGCTAGAAGATCTCTGCTCTAGAGCACCAAATTTGTATTTAGTCCCATTTGAGTGACATTTACTAAAAACTACAGTGCCCAGCTGTTTTAAGGAAATTATAGATCTACACATTTGTGACCTTATTTTAAAGATCTACGTCTTTAGTAACAAATGGAATAGTTTGTTTTGGTATTTTCATGGGATCTGTTTAAGTTTTATCCTTTAAACTGACCAAACTATGACCCAACTTCATCCAGGTAATTCAGGTAAAAATGTTGATAGGGAAATTGTGCAAAATCAGTGATTAAAAAAAGTCCTGTAAGCTTTATTTTGATATTTTGAAACTAAATGCCCTAAATGGTCAACAGTGAGCAATCACATCTTTACATTTCAATATGCTATTTGGACCTTTGTCCGTCAAAAATCACCACATGCACTGAAATAATGCTGTTCATTAGGATTTTATTTTTTGGAGGCAAATCAATGAATATATGTACTTTATACAGTATATGAGGAGCACATCTCTACAGTTCCATAATGTAAACAATCTCTGAAGAGAAATGTATTCAGTTTAAAAGGAAGCCATAGTCTTCTGTTTTAAACTATTTACATGAATTAAAATATAATTTATAACATCAGATACTTCCGCTTCTATGAAACTAGATTTTAACAATTCAAAAATACTGAAATGCCTTTGTCTCCACATTCTCAAGACATATGAAATCACACAAAACGAAGAAAAGAAAACACCATTTAAAGACATCCAAACTAAGTGGCGTATAAATTAAAAAAAGAAACGCAAAAAATAAAACCAACATATGTAAAAATATAAAATCTCACTAGCAGTATTTACCTTTTTTGTTTTACCAAAAACTAAGTTAAAAAAAGAAAAAATAATTTGTGAATTTGATAGTCATTAGATGTAAATAGACAATGAAATCAATAGTAATGAAAAATAAACAAAAACAATGTATGCCCTTTTATGTCAAAATATTTTTATCCACCAAAAAAACACACCCACTCACATTTAGCAGATTTTGACAGTTTGCAGTCCGTACTAAGTGCCTATTTGACATCACTGTTGCCATCAAGTTTGACAGGTTGCCCATTAGTTTCTGTGTACTGTAGAACTTTTGATGTTGAAATGTGACACAACCATGTCGCAGATCAAACATAGAAGTGGAATCTGAGGCCGGTATTGCAAACACTCCTATCCTGGTAGGGGCTAATTTGATGGTGTAGCTAGTTGACAGGTACATTGTTTTCCAAAACTAAAAACAGTAAGTGACACAAAAACAAGTGTTTTTAGTGGGCCATGGCATCGGAAACATGACATCTATAAAACTGAATCTGACGCGGGCGTTGAAGACGCCACATTTTTCACAAGCTGTCTCGAGCCGCGCTCTTTATCGTTGAAGTTTTATCTTTTTTGGTCAACTTGCCTATCAAGTTTTATGGTTTTCTTGCCATTTTCCATTTTTCTGAAATGAAGAACGGACAAAAAGGTATTGCATTTTTTTTTTTTTTTTTTTTTACGGTTTATTTTATTTTCTGGATTCGTTGCCCATCGATCTAGGACCTAGACCAAGTGGACAGTATTATTATGTTGAAATGTGTCAACGTGTTCTCAAAAACACTGAGGAGAATGGTCAACATCAAAGTTTTCTATAAGAAAGTATATAATCATCTAGATATCTACACAAACACACAAATATATATATTCATATATATGTATATATCTTTTTATAATATGGCTATTGAAAAAAGTTTTAATTACGTCAGTAATTATTTAATAATAAACCACATTGGATTGGAAAGGAGTTGAAACTAAAATAAAAGCTAGTGGTAGCTTTGTTTCCCCCCACCCCGATTGATTTTTAAGGCTTGCCATGATGAAAATTGGGGTTGTTTCGACCTCTAGAACAATGGAGGCACTCTCACAGGCACAGCGGTAGCCACTGTAGAAATCCCACCACATGCTTTCAGTCTCAAGATTTCCTCAAATAGGTGGAAGTCTGAATTCTGGATTATAAATTGAAACTATGCTCTTCCGCCACAAAGACAACAAAGCAACAAGTTAAACAAGAGCTAGCTTTGCCACATACAATAGTTCTATGTGAAAAGGTTAGCAAAGTGTTAACATTTGCTAACTAAAAGCCTTTTAAGGTAACATTTTTGGTCATCGGTAAGAACTAAATCGGAAAACATTCCACGTGAGTTTAAAGGCAAAGTTCTTCTCCCATTCACACCCTTGACTTCCACCCTTTTTCCTCGCACTACTTCAGGGTAAAACTACCGTTTGTGTCTATGCAGCATTCACAAAGTTGTCGAATCAGGCTGCCTTCTCGCTTTACCGTCTATCCTGCTTCAGTACTTTACAATCTTGCTAACATAAAGCTAGAATGCCTCCCAGCTAGTTGAACCAGAACACCATTCTGCAACTTATATTTGATTGTAATTGATTGAATCCAACTGTTTCCTTTTTGGGATGAAGTAGAGGTGCATCAGTGAAACTGAGATTTCTACAGTGTCTATCTCATCTGTGTCAGCTAGTGTGACTTGAACCGGGTCAAACCAGCGACAACTTGCTTTTTTTCTCCTTTTTCCTCCCTCCCACATTCCTTTACCAGTCATACATGTATAGTTATTTGCTGTTACTGTAAGTGTTCAATGCAAATCACATTTGAACAAACCTGTGCACCATCAAAAAGGTGGTATTAACATAGTTACAATGGCTTCCTTTTCAACAAGAAGAAAAAATTGTGAAGATATTTCACTACTTGGGACGTTATTTGTGCAAGAGGATATTAATACAATTCGTTTTCTATACGTGTTATGTGTTTACGACGCAACTTACCACATTCTTCCTGTAGATTTTTATGATTTTTTTTGTGTGTGTTTAACAGCAGTCTACATAGAGTACAGTAGCCTATTGAATCTGCAGCTCAAAGATTGCCCGTGTTGTCGTTCAACAACCAACCATACACTGTACATTATTACCTCAGTTTTTCGGAAAGGCTGTCTTAAAGATAAGATTATTACGTATTGCATTTCAAATTGCTTTTAAAGAAAGAAAACAAACATTAAAAAATATTTAGTCATTTCATAAACAGCAAAGAAAACAAATCTACTTGTACTCTTATAGAACAGTGTTGGACTTTGTGTTGTGTTAATTTTTTCCCTTCTTTTCCTCCCTGTACTGAAAAAACATGAAGTCATTGGAACTAAACTGACCTGACCATATGTCTGATTAGCAATCAACTATGACCCGCCACTTTAAAAAAAAAAAAAAACACACACATACACACAATACATTTTATGTTTACAACGAGGCATAGTGCTATATACACATTTTATATTCATATATTATAATATATTTACTTTTTTAATATGTAAACCAGCACATTCTCTCACTTTTTAGTAGTATACATACTAAGCACAAATACTCATTCAGTCGCAATTAGTTGTTAAAATGTCTTTTTCTTTTCTTCCTTTAAAAGAAAAAAAGTTGACACCTTGTTTCTCAATCAGTATGTATAGCACTAAATTGTATTTGTTTAGTTTTAGACATCAGTGAGCCTGGAGGAAGGTAATGCTAGGCCTCTAGGCCACTTCACTTGCTGTTTTTTTTTTTTTAAAACACTGAATAAGGCGCCTTTGTACTTAGTGTGCGTTCCTAATAAAGTCAAAGGAGAATCGAGTGATGTAAACATTCAATTTTTTGTGTGTTACCAAGGAGTTGATTAGATAGACAAAAGACAAGGAAGAGGATGGGGCTGGAGGATTACCTGTTAAAAAGCGGGGAGTTTACCAGGGTTTGGGGAAGACCCGGTAAAAGGGCCTTGAACCCGTGAGAGACGGAAAGCGATTGAGTTAAAGTTAGAGAGCCGGGCTGCGTTTTATTGAAATTCCTGGGCAAGGAGAGGAGGAACGGGGAAATCAGGAGGAATGGCGTGTCCCTAGAGAAAACAGGAAAATGTAGGGAATCTTCCCCACCAAGCGCACTCAAGGACCAACCAACCACCAAGCCACCGTTCGACCCCTCCCTACCCCTCCTCACCGACCTGCAAGCGTCAGCAGTGTCCGACTCAAACACGAGACAAAGACGAAACACTCAGTTACACACGGACACACGGTCGAGACTCCAAGAAACGGACACGCTAAAGACCATTATGAGGCAAGCGAAAGAGTTAGAGAAAGAGAGAGATTATTCCCCTCACGAGGGGCTTAGGAGGAGTCATAGTATAAAAAATCAAACACAATCCCCAGAACTACCCATAAAACTGCACGTAAAGAACATTTCTGACAAAAAAAAGAGTGAGAAGATGGGGGAGAGCATCCAGTAGAAGGAGGAAATAAAAACACAGGGGGAGCAGGGATGGATGGATGTGAGGTAGAGATGCTCAGCTGATACAGTACCTCGCGGACGAGAAACCAGATTCTCGGCCGATTGTTCGTTTTTTTACTTTCAAGCCCATCCCTCGCTTGTTCCCTGGCTGTGTAGGTTTGGTACTACTGTATTGGCGGGTTTGGAGGGTCTCTCCCTTTTTACGGCGGGTGCTACTGGCTGCATCAGGAATGTCAATTAGGTGCTACTTAGACTGTACTTCAAGCCATTAATTTGTCACATGCAGTCAACGGGACGAGTAAGCAGGCGTATCCTTAAAAGCACCAAAGAACTCCACAATCTTGGGCAAGCAGAAATGGGGGAAATACGATGATTACATTCAGATTCTTGAATACATTCCATCTGAACCAACAGATTAGTCTACTTCTGGCAATGGCAATACTGCATGGGTGGATTATGGAGAGCAAAATGGTCTTGTTCTTCTTTGTACTTTGAAACCCAATGTCAAGCTAACCAAACGTAAAACACTAGTGTCACCAGGAAAAAATTATTCCTAGACAATCGAAAAAGCACTTGCAGTAGAGAACTTACAGTACTTTGTGAAAGAAGATTGGACTGGGATGATCTGGACAAAGAACGGATGTGGTAACTTCATACTGAGTTCAGCATGAACTAAGTATGGCACGGTATGGAAATGCGTCTTACGGCTACCATCTTTATTTCCCCGTTGTGGGCCTGCTTGCTGCAGTCCCAATGTAAACAGAACGTGTTGCATTGGCCGTGGCATTCAGGGGGTGTCATTAGGGTGCAGCCTTTATTGGACACATGTTCAGTAGCAAAGATACTTCAAGACCCCTTTTAGATGTGGGAAAGAAATGTCTGTGGAATCAACCCCTTCTGAATAACTGCTATAACTGCTAACTAGCCAATTCTGATTCAACCCTAAAATAATTTATAACTTTAATTATTTTCTAATTCTCAATCCTACGATTTACTTTTACACAGACAGTAAATAATATTTAAAATCTGGTCAGACTAGTATTTTTTAATATTTTCTTGTTTTTTCTTATTTTGAAACCAGCTCACAACATGTGCAACATTTAAGATAAGATTTTTTTTTCCAGGACCTAGTCGGGGTCTTAATGTATAAAAACGCCTAGCAAACAGAGCCTGCAGCAGCCAGTAGCAGAAGCCAAAATAGTCAGCATGGCAGAGTTAGAGATTAGAGTCAAAGGGGGAAAGTGGAGGACAGCGGAGGCATTTGCCTCCTTAGGCCCAGATCAGACATAGTGCGTTTTAGCAGCCTGGGGTGGCTTTGTGTAATTGTTTTCAATGAGAGTGAAGCGTTTTGCGTTGCTGAGCGCTTTGCGGTTTTTTCCCCGGAACGCCCTGAATGCCTTGAGTTGAAAAAACTTCAACTCAGAGCGGAAAAAACGCCTGACGTCATTAACTTCACAAGAAATACAACAGTTAGCTGAAGACGGGTGAGCCAATGGATGCCTAGCAAGAAAAACAAAAAGGCGCAACTTGTCTGATCGGGGTGTCGTCAACAAGAAAGGCAGTGCAGTGCGCCTCGCATTTTGCAACCTGCAAACGCGCTCTGTCTGATCGCGGCCTTTACAGTGCATAGATCAAATCAAGGAAGCACTACAGTTACAAAAAAGAAAACATGATTTTTTTCTTCTTCATTTTAGATTTGTAAACTTTATCAGTCATCAAATGATTACGTTAAATGTTTTTTTCATATTCTTTGTCCATAACACACACACACACACACACACACACATAGATTTTAAAATTGTAACATCCACAATTTTTGCTAAAAGAAAGCTGGGTTAATTTTTTTGTTCTGGTTATACAACCGCACAACTTCATGGCGAACACAGCTTGCAGGTTCACCACACGTAACCGGAAAAAGGGAGGTTTTTTTTCATTTCTTTTTTTTTCTTTTTTTTACAAAACAAACAGAACAAAGAACACGCACACGCAGAAACACACACGACGACGACCAACGCAACGCAGGAATAGCAAGGATTTGCTACAGAGGTCTCTCTTGCCCGCTCATCCAGACGGGTGATGGTGCCACCAACACAGACGGCTTGGTTTTTGTCGTTCAGCAAAGAACTATCATTATCGTTTGTAGTTGTACCATTGCTGTTAAACGTCCTACTTCCTCCATTGTCTCTTAACTCCTCCGGAGTCCCGGTGGTTTCCTCGTTTTTAAGCAGTGTCCTCCGGTGAAAGAAACTTAAAAAACAACGAGGTCCTTATCGTTACTTTATTCCAATGGTAAAAATGTAAACATTTTGCGAAGTTGCCTTGCATGGAGGTACTAAAAGGCCTGTCTGATGGCAGAGCCCAGTAGCAGGAGGGGTGTTGCTGCAGTTTACTAAGGCTGGCCAGTCAGGGGTGCCAGGCTGTCAGCGGTGCAGGGACTTTTGGGCCTCCTTCAGCAGAGTGTCAAAGTCCAGTGCATCGTACTTGCTCTTGACGGGGCCCGGACCTGCCTCATCTACAGTACAAGACAGAAAAAGAGGGTTATAGTCAAGCACAAAAGGTTCAAGTCAAATTCCAAGTTTTGTCCTTGCAGAGAACATTTCCTCTCAATCTTACTTGAGTACAATTTAGTTAAAGATCATGACAACTTGAACATTTCAGATTGACTGTGTGCTACTTAAACACAGCTGCAGTAAACGTGCGTGGTGCTTTCGTGTAGAATTCAGCTTTGGTGAATTTTGACATACAAATTTGCGCCATTGTCCGATTGCAAACCACTTGATAAATCTGGTTTGTCACAAACAAAAATAGCTACTAATAACAAATAGTTATTAGCTACCGCAAAACTGAGCATAGTAGCTATATCACTACGCTAAATCACCATGCTGGTTTACTATTTGAGCCACTTACAGTGTAACTTTGTCAGTGTGTGTGTTCATTACCAAGATCTATGTAGCGTTTCCTTGTCAGTCTCCGTAGGCCCGCAGGTCCATTCTGGAAAACAGTCTCCCGCTCTCTCCAGTGCTTTTGAACCCCCGACTGGCGGATCTTTATCACCCCACAGCGCTCTCTACAACCAGACAGGTAGAGAGACAGACGTGCGTGCATTAAGATAATGACAGCTTGCTCTTGGGAGGATGAGAAGGTACATAGTGGCATCCGAATAGATGGACAATGCTAAATGAATTATATGCCTCCTTTCATTCAATGTGCATTCAATGCACACATTGAAAGAATGATTGGATTGAAGTAGTCCAATACAGAAAAACCACAGAGGAAATGAGGAAATCTGATCAGATTGTTCCCTGGACTGATGCCTGATTTCTATTTACTACATAAAGTACATTGGAGCGCTGTATCAAAGTTAAAAGAACAAATGTACAAAACTTGAAAGGACACATGTTTGGGTTTGTCTGCAACAACAAAAAAGGGCACCCTTATTTTGTTCAGCTTTTTAAAGTCATGTTTAATTAATCCCCATGGGGAAATTTGTCCCCCTGTAATTGACCCATTTAGAAGCAGCGGCTAGACAGTGTCTAGCCAGGGACTCCAACTCCAGTTCAGAGGTCAGTGCCTTGGTCAAGGGCAATATTCCGAGAATTTCATATTTTATTTGTTTGTCTTTTATGGTGTTAAGAAAACCAGATCACATAAAGTAACCTATATAGACAGGATAAGCTAGGTAGGCTCATTGGTTCGCACTCAGTGGTTATCAGTATCTGGTTTCAGTAGAAGGTTTAAGACATTAGAGGAAAAACAGGAACCGGGGACTCAAATTGCTAAAGTAGTCGTTACAATTTTAGTTTGTAAAAGTACCACTAGGCTTGACAAATGTGTTCCAACTAATTGTCAGGGTTTGTGATTTTTTTTATTCTGCTGAAGACTTTAAAAAGTTTGCAGCCCACCCTTTTTGAAAAAAATAAAAAATAAAAAATAGTTGATCAGCAAATACTGCTTTCTTATTTTCTCATTATCTTTTGTGTTTATTGCATCTCAACACTGTTCCCCATAGGTTGCCAGATTACTTCACTTCACTTACTTCCAGACTGGCATTTCTGATGACTTACTATTTACATTTCATTTCAAGCGCTAACATCTCATTCTAGTATGAATTAATGACATTAAAACAACAATACTTGCAACTGATAATAAAGGCTGCATTTAAAACTGTCAATCTGCGCCCTATAGCACAAAAAAACAAGTTTACTGTATCTTTAAAAAAGCTCCCATAGCTCCTCTCTTCAGATCGAGGTATCCGGATCAGGACACTTACTCGTTGCAGATGATGACTTTGCAGTCCTCAGGTTTTCCGAAAATCTGGAAGCGTTTCCTCAGCATGTTCTGGGTGACGCTGGTTGGCAGGTTGTGGATGTAAAACACCTGGCAGTTGTCCTGGCAACAGGGAAACCATGGCAACAGTCAGGACAGGGGACAATACAGAATACAGATAGACGTGGGAACTGAAGCAGGAAGGGTGAGTGTAGGGCGGCATCCTGAGACTCAACACTTCACACGCCCCTGTGTTCATTTACATGCAGTCCGTTATTCTGATCTTGCAGACGCAGTATGAATCTGAAGATACATTATATGGTATCAGCATGCTAAGTGTGTTGGCATGTCCAAAATCGTGTCCCAAAATCATCTTTGGTTGTTTTGGGGCATGAACCATTTGACCTTTTAGAGGTATGTTTCATAGTCTGGTGATTTCATGGCTATTGAGGTGCAGTTCCTTTCATTCAACACTATTGCTGTATGCAGAAGACTGCAGAGAGTGAATGTTCTCTGTACCTCGTCAGACTTGGCTTTGTTCCTCTGCTTGTCGTCGGGACAGATCTCTGAGTTCTCACTAAAAGAGAACAAGAAAGAAAAGGGGAAGGAGAGAGAGCATGGTCAGTGAGATAAGGACAGACACAAGGTGGAACTGAAATGTCAGACATGACAGAAATGGGTGAACCGCGGCAGAAAAGGAGACTTTCTTCCACTGACTGCAGAACAGCACTGTCTCTTACTTTTACATCCCCACCCTTTTTCGCTGCCATTCTCTTCCATGTTCAGAAATCATATGACTGCTGACCTCATTTCGTGTGAGACAGTGAATTTAAACTGTATCTTACAAGGACAGAAATGAACACTGACCTTATTCTAAGGTTAGACAGTATGAGACTGATCTCATGAAGTGGCGTATGTATGACACGCCAATTCGTATGCCATTTTTGGCGTGTAATCAAGACGCATAATCGCTTTTTAGCGTGTTTATCAACGCCGTTTGGACTCCATTGACTTACATTACCTTGCGATTGCGTGTGAATTTACGCCGTAGCGAGTAGTATGAAAGGGCGAAAATCTGCGTAGGGAGGTTGGTCGGGGTGGTGGATGGGTCAAACACAGGACTTTCACCCAGGAGACCGGGGATCGTGTCCCGCGTGTCACGTTTCCTTCGTGTCCTGCGTGTCACGTTTCCTAAACCCAACCGTAGCTTTCTTCTTTTACTAAACCCAACCGGTTGTTATTTTCCTAAACCCAACCCGTCCGCTGCATACGGCGCTCAAAATGCATACAGATAACACGCCACTTGTTTACGTGACAACATGCCAAGTGATGTGTATGTTTACGTCCGCTGTATACAGCGTAGACGCAGATAGCTCAAAATGCGTCCAGATAACACGCCACTTGGCTTAAGAAAGTGGGCGTGTATGTTTACGCAAAGTCATGATGTCATGTTGACTGTATAGTCATTGATTGAAAGGTTGTACATGAGTTGAGAACGATTCGTTTTTCATACTGTATTTCTGTTTTCATGCTACAGATCAGAACGCAGTTAGTGACTAAATACCTAAATCACCCTCACAGTCCAGTGCATCACTGTTTGTACATTCAGCCATTTGTGAGAAAGACAGCAAATCTCAAGTAAAAGAGTTTAACCGTAATTAAATTCTATTCCAAATTCAAAAGCAGCAAGGTCGCATTTCTGCAATGCGAGGCAAGGCAATGCAATTACGACACAGTTCTTTTGACTAGCCACAAGATGCAACACGTTGAAGTAACAACAGTTGATGCTTTGACTTGACGTTTGCGGCGCATTTCAACCAAAGACGTCTGCACGTAGAGTCAGAGTTAAGCATTCAACATGATCGTTTTTTTATTTTGGCACCTTCGTTTACCCTTGTCTCCTAGGTTGGGTGAGGATATGCCGCAAGACGATAGAAATTTGTCAACCGTCGGAGATTTTCTATTTTGCAATGACACTGTACTTCTTTGACATTTGTTTTTTTACAGAAACAGAAGAGTACATTCAGACTGTAGACACTGTGTTGTGAAGCAGCTGGATCACTGTATGTGGCACAATATGCTGAGAAAATTACACCAGAGAGAGTTATAATTGAATAGACTTGAGATGCAGAGTTGTTCTTTCAATTTCTCATTCTAATACTGTGTTTCTACCCCCATTGTCTCCTTCCTTCTGACACATGCCTCTCTATCTTCCCACTGCATTTCATTGTTAATCTTATCTCCTTGACCCATATTCTCACACCTCTGCTTCCCCTCCTCCCGCACTCATTGTCCCTCTGTCTCACCTGGAGTCTGTCTTGCTGGCGGGGGAGTCAGGACACAGGTGGAGGATGGGGGAGGGGGAGCGAGACGCAGACGAGCGCTCCGCCTCTTCCTCGGAGACTGGCGGCGTGGCAGCTGCCGACTGGCAGTGTAGCGGCGGCGATGATGATATCACCATCATCGGCGTGTGGTGCTCAAGCAGTTCTGCGATTTCCGACACCACCAGCCTTTCCCTGTTCTCCTTTCCATTTCCATCCGATACCTGATCATCGGCAGCTTTGGGTGCTTGGGAGCCAACTCCATCGCTCCCTCCTTGCACCTGCAAGATTGCGCCGAGCATGGCGGCGCTGCGCTTGCGGCTCTCCCCGAGGCTCAGCGCACAGTAGTCGTGGTCCCCAAAGGTGCGTTGGGTGTCGATGTCGCCGGCTTGGCCCATGCGCCGCAGTTGGGCATACAGCTCCGTTTGCTCTGGAAGCTTCCGCTGGTGGTGGGTGCGGCTCAGCCAGGACGAGCCCCTCGCGGCGGTGCTGGTGTTGGTGCTTGAGGCCTCGCTGCCACCATCGCCACCAACTGTTCCTTCACCTCCCTTTCCTCCCTCGGCCGGCTTGAAGAGCTCATCCTCCACTGGTTTGTGAGGCGGGGTGGTGGGAGGGGTGAGACCTGAGGGGGGAGAGAAGGGATACCCAGGTGAGCACTGCTTCCTGCCAACAAATAGTCCAGCACATAACCTCCCCTTTTACTGTTTTATATATATTTTTTGGATTAAACAATTAATCACATTTGTCACCTTTGGACTGGCACTGCAAAGATAACACGATTAAATGTTAACTACTAAATTAATTGATAACTATTTTGATAAACGATTAATCGGTTTGAGTCATTTTTTATTTAAAAAAAAGGAAAAAATGCTCTGATTCCAGCTTGTTAAATGTGAATATTGTTCTAGTTTCTTCCCTCCTCTGTGACAGTAAACTGAATATATTTGAGTTGTGGACAAAACTAGACATTTGAGGACGTCATCTTGGGCTTTGGGAAACACCGATCCACATTTTCACCATCTTCTGACATTTTACAGACCAAACAATTTATCCATTAATTGAGAAAATTATCAACAGATTGATCCAGGTCAGGTCGCTGTTGCAAATGAGAACCTGTTTTCAACGGCCTACCTGGTTAAATAAAGGTTAAAAAAATAAAAAAAATAAATCAACATCTAAAATAATCGTTAGTTGCATCCCTACTTTGGACGGACCCATGTGTTTCCCCCTTTGCAAACTATTTATGCTAAGCTAAGCCAACAGGCCATTGGCACCAGCTCCATATTTACCGTATAGATATGAAGAAGAGTGGTATCGATCTTCTCATCTATCTCGTAAAAATCTACTGTATCTCTGACAATGCTGATGCACGGCTTCCTCTTACTTCTAGTCCCAAACCAAATAAGATTCGGCCCCACTATCCCTGTCCCTTATGCCCGCATCTTTAGAGCTGTAACCTGTTGACATCAACGTATATTTAAACAAAGAATTGAGAAAACATGAGATGGATTTACCTGCCGTTCCACACAGATCCACACCGAGCGTCTGCTCAAAAGGCTTGGTGCTGTACTGGGACTCTCTGGTGGAGAAGAGACAACAGATCAAAAGAGAGAGAGAGAGAGAGAGAGAGAGAGAGAGAGAGAGAGAGAGAGAGAGAGAGAGAGAGAGAGACAGATTAAGGTTTGCTGTGTCATGCTGGAATTGTATTTTTTAAACATCCACGCCAAAAGGAATCCAATAACAGCCTTAAAAGGGCTCCCAGTAAAAGCCCACTAAAATGAAAAAGGCCACAGTTTCAGCTGATGTCTGCTGAATTTGAATTATGTTTCTCCCTGTAAATGCTACTGGCATTTCTCGCCACTCCTCGTTTCTTATCACAACAACCATATGTACTCCGCTGTCCTCTCCCCTGTTCTTCTCCTGCTTTCTATTTCTGGCTGTCTTGTTTCTGTTTCTTTCCAGTTGCCATGAAAGGCAGGAGTGGTGCCGAGTGGATTGGCTTCTGGCGGGGTATTACTTACCCTACACAGAGAACAGGAAAGTAAAATATATATATATTTTTTAAACACACAACTCTTTCTTTTTTGGTGAGCACTTCAGAAGACATATTCATTTAGAAGATGGACCGACGCCAGGGGTTTGTACAGGAAACACATCCAGCTTTGTGACTGGATGGAGCTGGAGAAGTTCCAGGATTGGAGGAGGGATGGGTGGGGAGGTGCATTTGGAAAAGTAAGAGCAGTGAGGGCACTCTGTCTGGCGCAGATCAAAGTCTGAGCATTCAATAGGGATCTTTGAATAAAATTGCTGAATTTGTGGGCTGGCTTATCTCGTTACAATTTCCAAATAGTATACAGTCTTATGAGATTATACATGACATGACTGCAAACCATGTTTAAATGAATCCAGACTCTCTCTCTTTCTTTTTTAAGCACGTTCACATCATATTCTTTCTCCCTCACGACTTTTTAAGTGACACATCTACGACTAACAGCGCTTCGAGATTCACAATTTGAGCTTGTCCAGATAGTTCTGTCACACTTTGGTATGCTAAATGTCAATATGTTCATAAGTATTGTCTATTCAGCTGTCTTAACTTAGTTTAAGAGACTTTTCCTCTAATTAATGAATTATGGACTGCTGCCACTGTTGTGAAGCATTAGATTATATAATTTAGACAATGAGACAAATACCCAAATAGAATCAAGTCAATTAGTGCTGATTTTTTAAATTACAGCAACGATTATTAACGCAGTATTTGACATGTTTACAGGCATTAGATTAGTACAGCTGAAACAATCTTCTGCTCCTTAATGGAATCGGTTCCTCGCTCAGCACACTCATAAATTACTGATTCTGATGATGTTCAATGCGTTTCCTCAGCAATGTGGAACAGTAGCTCCCACTGAATCCATTTAGAATTGACATCAGACTCTAAGTGGCGGAACTCTACCTGGAGTACTGTTGTGCATTAAGTGCATACAAGTACTGGAGCGATATGAGCTTACATTTTAAGTTAATGTCTTCCACTTTGGCTGTAGTTACCAACATCATGACCAACACAAACTAGTAGCAAAATGGATCATAAGTTAGCGTCAGTGTCATCTTTTACTGAGATTGATTAAAGATACACTATACTGCTTTTATCAAATCCTATAGTGAGACTTACTCTAACTTTTGCTGAGGTAATTTAATAACACCTGTCTGAAAATGGGTTGTGAAGTACAAATAGTTAGCAGTATGATTTTTAAGAGGCAGTTTACATTAAGGGCCAGGTATAACATTTCACTATAATGAAAGCATATGTTTGTCATTGAAGGATTTCCCATGAGGCATCTACCTTATACCTGTCTGCTCTGCAAAATAAAGAACAAGAAGAGTGTGATTTCTGGGAATTAGCACACCAACAGTTTAGCTCTAGCTAACATTGGAAGTGGAGTTTTAATAGTAATCATTAATGCACTTTAATTAAGTAATTTTGGAGTATATGGTTAAAATTACAAGAGGTGAACTTCTGCTACATTTTGTCTTAAAAACCTACACTGTTGGTCTTTTTTTAGCTTACAAAATAGCTGGTTATGAACTACTGTAATAGATAATTTTGTTTCCGCACAGTTTCCGATTGCACTATGTAGCATTCTAAACAACTTAACGTTCAGAAAAAAACATTCATTAAAGGATGCTTCCGCAATTCTTAACATTAAGTACTCTGCTTCTGCAGACTAGATGCTGCATAATGTTGTACCAAGCTACTACTGTATGATAAAACACAGCAGGAACTTTACATAGAGAAACTCACCCAGTGGACTTGGGGTTGAGAGGCAGACAGAGGCAGGCTCGCTTTTCTGCAATCAGAATAAAAAGCCAGTTACAACCACGCACAACATGGAAGATGCGTGTCTCTTTGATTTTTCCCTTCTTAACAATGAGTGTTAAAGTGTGAAAAGTTATGGGTTATAATCAGAGTCTTAAAATAAAGTCTGATATTATCAGAACATTGAGATAACCCTGTCGTATGAATGTAGCCTGTATCTTTCCTATCCATCTCACCGTGGCAGCAGGGTTTGGTCGGCTCCGTTGTACCAGCGCTGCCGTCATCCGACGTTAGCTGCTCTGGCTGCTTCTCCGTCGTCGTCCCCCCTCCTGCTTGGGTTGGCATGAGTTTGACCCCTGCTCGTCCCTCCTCCCTCTCCTCCCTGTCCCTCCCAGGCCTCAGCCTCTTGGCGAAGCGGCTGGGGAAGGAGGCCAGGCGTCGGGAGCGCCGAACCGAGAAGGAGCCGCCGTCCTCTGCGGTCTCGTCTGGGCTTTGAGGTCCCTCCGAGGAGTAGCTTCTCCTCTCATGAGAAGAGGAGTCTTTACGAAGCTCTAGCTTAGGGGTGCTGGAGCTGGGGACGTAGGTTGAGGCTGATTTCGCCGCGGTAGAAGGAGCAGATACTCCTACTCTGTTAGGACTGTGGGAGTATGGGGGGCTGTGCAGTCTGTAAGGCTTGCTCACATCGAAAGAGCTACTCTGCTGCAGGAGCTCACGCAGAAGGGAGTTGGCTTTCATCTCCCTTCGCCTTGCAAAGGGGAGCCGCCTGGGGGCACTCATGCCTGTCCCAGTAAAACCCCCACTAGTCCCAGGAGTAGCCACCAAAACAACTCTGCTGTGAGAGTTTGTGGCGGCCAGGCGGGAGGCCTCAGGTCTGGCCCGAGGCCTCGGGGCTTCACGGTCCTTACGCTCCCAGCCCTGCTGCTTGCGTGTGGGCAGGCAGTAAGTGTGCATGTACGTGATCAGCTCTACCACCGAGCGCAGTTCTTTCTCTGAGCTAAACTGTGGCTTCGCTGGCTCAGCGGGGACGGCAGCCACAACTGCCACACCCTCCACTTCGCTGCTGGAAGACTCCTCCTCTTCCTCCTCCCCCCCTTCCTCCTCCTCTTCATCTTCCTCCGACTCACTCTCCTCGTCCTCTTCGTCCTCCTCTGTGTCGGGGACCGGGGTGTCCTCCGAGTCCCGGGCGGTGGTGAGGTGGCGGTGGAGTTCTGTGCACAGACGGCCCGCTGGACGCACCGCTCGGGGCTTCCGCTCCTGACGGAGGTCACTCTGAGGGTGGAGAAACACCAACAGGAATACCAGTGTGAGACTTTATTCTCACACTGTTTGCTGGCAAAAACATCTAGCCCACAATGCAAATGTTTCAAGTGCAGTCACGTAAATAGAAATTAGTTTTATTATTAAATGGAGAAAAAGGTCGGCAATGTAAGCAACCTCTGATGCTGGTGTTATGACAATAAAGAGCCCTTAAACAAATTAATAGATAAATGGTAAGTGAAATGGTCTGAATTAGCAAGAGGAGGGTAAATGGAGAGAATCTAGACCTGTAGCCCTGTAGCCCTGATCTTGTTAAGCCTGTGAGGACTGAAGATTAGACTACAAGAACTTAATGCTGCAAAAGCAAGTCAATGGATGGAGAGGTATGCCTGGTAAGTTACTCTACCAGACATTTTGATCAGTACCAAAAAACACATACTACACATCGTCTATTTAGGCTTCAGTCAAGGACATCAATACAAAATGGCAACCTTAGAAAAAAGCCCTCGATCTTTGACTCTGAGGAACTGACACTAAAACCTGACATTTACTATCAATGTGTTAAACATCTTTCATTTTCTATCTGTAGCTGTGGAAATGTCTCATCACACTGTCTACAGTCGGTCATGGGAACAAGACAAATGAACCACGTAACGTAACAAAAAATGGACTCAAGAACATAGGAGCGTATCTTCCATTTCCTGCCCTGGATACAGGAACACTGAGCACACAGCAGTATATTCTGCTTACGACTTTGTGAGGGATGAATCAGTGTGCAGCTGCGATGAAATTGCTTATTCTATATTGCTCATAAAGAGGAAGACAGACTATGATTCACTGTTGCCCTCTTGCCCTGTCAGTCAATACTCTCGCCATCTGCCACAGCAAAGCCACACTCCTCTAAAATTAAAGCTCAAGCACACACACACACACACACACACACACACACACACACTGCTAGCAACAGCGAGGTTAGGAGGGCGTGCGATGGATACAGGCTAGGCTTATCCCCGCGCTGCAACCTGTGGGTATCCTCCTCGCTTGAGCCGGAGCAGAAGGCTGTGTGAAGGCTCCCCATGCTTTATGCTTGTACAAGATAAATGACTGGTGTTGTAATCAATGACCACTTTCTGAAGCACAATGCTACTAGCTATCCAATTACTGCTAAGTCATACAGCAGTAGCCATAGTAAATGTCCTCTCTTCCTGACACCACATCTATCATGGGCAGCAGCTGAAGGTCTCTGCAAGCTTGAAGGCTCCAAGTGTTTTTCGTCTAAAATTAGATTTATCATTTGAAAAAAAAAAAAAAAAAAGAACTTGGAAATGTGATTTTGTTTTGTTCCTTAACGCTGTATAATGATAATCCAGGAACTAAGTAGGATTTAGCTAATACAAGTTATTAAAGGCCAATACTAATGGCTATTGTTTTTGCAATGAAGCCGCAGACGGCCAGCTTTTCAATAGTTTCATGATAATTTATTTTTGTTGGGATTGAAAAAGCCTGTAATTGAACCTTGATGCTAAAACTTCCCTCAGACAGCCAGTGTAATGAACTTACTTAAAGTGGGGTTGATGTTGTTTAAGGCAGAATGATGCACATTTTACAAGACGAGAAAAATGTCCCTGATCCAGCACGTCTAAGTACTTTATGATTCATATTTCTAACCTGCAAATTTTAACCTGCATTTTCTAAAACTACAAAATGTAGGGTTAGTTAAAGGGATACAGCTGTGTGTCATTTTTGTGTGGGCAGTGTGTTTAGATGACCGGTGTTTGGCTTCCCTCCGTGGCTTCTGTGCAAAACAGCGGAGGTCTGCAGAGATCTGCCAGTGTCACGTTATCTGGCAGATCACAATGCCCAAACTGCCATGACACACAGCTGGATTTAAATCAACAAAATATCTCTACATTTTGGCAAGATTACGGTCATAGTTAAAATAAATCAATGATAACTGATGGTAGGAAACAGGATACAAAGTCTTCGTACACCCAACCATCTATCTTAACTCCATCCCTAAGAGGTTTTGCAGCCTATGTCATTCTACATCCACCTTTGGTTTTGACAAAGAACAGCCATTTTTTTGTGTGAGCACAAGCGAGAAAACATAACCTAGGCCATTGCAAGCATCTGAACAACCTATTCCTGTAATTTTTCCTAGCGAGCAGTCTTGACAACGTTGGAATGATTCATATTGAAATGCAGATATCTGTTCTTTGTATTGTTCTCTCTCTATCCTGCAAAAGATAAGTGCAGGCACATGTTTGAAGCCCGATGTCTGCAGTGGCAGTGATTGCAGGCCCTGCATGCAACAGTGAGTTACTTTTGACTAAACTCGCCACCTCTGAGGGGGGGGGGAGTAATTGGAAAAATCCAATTTAATTATCTCGCCAGCCTTCAGAAGACACAGGGAATGGGGTGTTAACCAGTGAATAAAGAGAGTGTGGGGGTTGCAGCAGAACAGACTGCTCCAGTTCTACTTCAGTCTGAGAAAGCCAAAATTATACTAAACTACCACTTAATGAAAACCAGCCAAATCTACCTTTAATCAACAGGTATTCACAGTAATCCGTGCCTCACCTTGACCAGAGGTCTGACCGGCCGTAGTTGCAGGCTTCGGTTGCTATAGCGATGCCCCTGGACTCTATCTTTGTGTGCGTCGATGCCCGCGGGCACGTTGGGAGGAGTCAGCAGCAGCTTCTTTAGCTAGTGAGAAAGAGGGTGGGAAGAAGAAATCAGTTAGACTGCACTTTGCAGATTAGCATCCAACATAATACGTGTTACGGTATTTATTTATTTCTCAGTAAAAGGACGTGCTTTTATTCTTCTAATTATGTCCTTTATGAGGACCAAAGTGGGAAACCTTCCAAACTCTTCTCCTTGCCTTTCATTCTGATTTTGAATCTATATTCTGTCAGCTGTTAACTTCCTGCAGATGGATGTTTGTACAGGGGAATGGTGTGCAGAAGAGGCCATGAGGTTATGATGCTATACATTTATCACATCACTAAAGCTGACAGCTACATGGCACATTCACGTTTCCCATTAAAGAGCTGGATTCAGCCATTTCTTTCTCTATAATAACACAGAATATGACTTCTGCTCCTCAATTTCTCCTCCAGCCTAAAAGTCTTGTCTTTCTATCAATCCCTGGTCCCTTTCTCATTCCTCCTGATGTCTTCTCATTTGTACCAACAAGAACCCTTTTTTCCATCTCATCCTCTCCATCTTACTTTTCTCCCTTCTTTCTCTACCTCCAATCTCCATCCTCTCTTCCTTTCCTTTAATCCTCGTAGCTCCTTCATTCTGTTTTCATCCATACATTTTTGCTACTAGGGCTGCACAATATATATATATATTTTTTAATCGTCATTGGTATATCAACTGGCATGATAAACACTCGCGAAAAACTGCATTTTTTGGGGCATTTTAAGGCCTTTATTTTCAGATGAAAGCAGTTTGTTGTATTTTGGCAGAATACTGAAAGCAGCAGAACTGAGTACACTTTATTTTCTGTTTATTTATCGCAAGTAATATCGTTATCATGATATTCAACAACATTATCGGATATCGCATGTGTTCCTCATATCGTGCAGCCCTATTTGCTACCATCCCTTCTTACTTGCCATTCCCTTCCCATTTCTCATCTTCATGCTTTCTCTCCATCTCTAACATTTGGCAACCATCATCTAAACCTGTGTACTTTTCCTTCTCTCCATCCACCCCCCTTAATATTGACTTTTACCTCTCCTTCTTTCCATACCTTCCTTCCTTGAGATCAAACAGTAATACAGGACACAGAGAGGAAACAGAACACACCCCTCCTGAATCCTTCCTAGGGTATTACCTTTCAAATGGATATTAACACAAGCACTCCTAACTCCCACTGTCCTTTCATTGCTTTTTTTCCATCTGTCTATTCATCCATTTATTCCAGTGCCTAGCTTCATAACAGGGCTATCAGCTGATATAAATCAGCTTAAGGAGAAAATCCCCCCCACTAAGCTGCACAGCATTTTCTCCAGAAGGAGACGGTGTAGAAAATACAGATGTGATAGGAAAGGAAATTGGAGCAGTGGGATATACTAGGGCTTCCCAAATGATTTACAGCAAAGGTCTCTGCACACTGAGGGGTCACTTAATGCAACACACCCTCCGGCAGCCATATTGGACACCCTCATCTCTCGGGGAAATGGACAGATTGTGTTTGTACACTAGCAAGGATAGTGAGGAAAATGATTAATTCTAATGATAACTCCATTGCTGATTTTGTGTTTGGATAAGTAAGAAGGAGTTACAGTATTTTGGGTGTCATTGTAAGTAAAAGCTCACCATCATTTTCTGGGGTTACGTAAGCACATCTAAAACGTGAATGTGTAAACTCCCAGTTGAATTATCAGTTTTAAAAAGATGAGAGCTTAAAAAAGAAGAGTAACTTTACAGGACTGTATATGACACTGTAAAGAAGGGAGTTAACTATGTCTATGTGAAAAACCAATCACCAAGCTTTAATTTCTTTTGTGTATGTCGCTTTCAGTGAGTGGAAGCTAAAGTAGAAACCCAAAAATACATTCATTAGCTGTTTAAATCACTTCACTTTCAGATTTTGGGGCAATTGTGGTTGAATTCAGCAACAATGTTGCTGTGTTGCTACAGCTCTGCTTTGCACTTCTGAATTGTTTCTTCACCACAGCAAAGGCACCTGGGGCTAACATGTATTGCAGTATTTAGAGCTATATCCACCATACCAAACTTTGTCAGGAACAAAGAATGACTATTCAAAACCAATAGCTCCAACATAAACCTATCATATGATTCAATTATTCCAAAGACAGGTGTGTTTCTATGTTGTGAAACAATGAGAATATCACAGAAAGAAACCTTTTGATATGGGAATTTACAGTGGAGAAAAACTTTGGAAACAAGAAATGGAGCCAATCAGAAACCAGTATTTCCCACGGTCATGGTATAATGTTAGTGTTTTACAGTAGCTAACTAATATCTGCTCAGCTAACCCTGATCTTTTATATATCCGATATACTAAGCACACTACAAATATTTCATGTTTGTGATTACCCAGCCCCCTTGTTATATATTTAGCCATTCACTTTGCTATTGAATCATCCACTGGGCCTCAATGACGGTGCCAAAACATCTATAAATGCTGTATACATCAAACCTGCGGACTCACCTCTAGTTCAACTTTATATGGGGGACTGCATATATCTAAGACGGGTTTTTAATACACTTGTTGGCATGCATCTTTATGTGATAATAATGTGAAACATTATAGAGAGGAAAGCAATAGATCAAACTGATGAGACATGAAACATAAACAACTACAACAGATTGGTTCTAATGGTCGCTGTTTGCCATGAAGCTACAGATCATTGTCCAGGGGTCATAGTTTATTAACAACACTAGCGTTGTATATTACTGTAATGCTTTAATGAGTACAACATTACCACCCAACAGAGCTGGCTGTAACCACAGAATACTATCTGGGTCAAATGTGTGACAGGACGACCGCCTGCATCACCAACGCAGCCACCGTGGCCCTTTGTGGGCGAGCCAACTTGGCTCAGAGCGTGTGCTGACGCTCCTCTGTGAGTCCCATTGAGGAAAGTGAAGAGGAGACTGAAGGTTTGTGTCTGTGTGAAACATTAAAAGTCCCCCCGGACACCGTCCGGGCCTCCTCAAACACTCTACTCTACTCTACTCTGGACGCCTTCCAGAGCTCCACTGGCAGCATCAATGCAGGCCTTGTTCTGTGGTAGGACACACACACACACACACACACACACACACACATACATGTACTGTATAGAAAAAGTGGAGGTGCATTTGCAGAATGTAATCTCTATGTACAGATATCTGCATCTGAATGCAGAATCTGCAGCAACGGGAAAACATTTTGGTATCGGAAGCGTTCTGGTTTTCATTTGTAGTCCGAGTAGTTTTGACCAAACATGTTTGAGTGGGCTTTGGCTGCATAACGGTGACGGCGCTTTAGCTTTTTATTAGCTTTTTTTATGTATTTGCATTCATATGCAGATGAACAATACAGTCTTAGATGTCGTCTCTCAACTCCAATTCCATTCTTGTGTCTCAAGTTGCTAATCAGACTGTAAACAATGACCGGCACACGAAACAGGAAGTCTTGGCCCGGATATCCGCTGGCTACACCGGAACCCCTGAAATATTGACCTTTGCCCCCAGAGGCTAAACCTTCATCAGACCGACAGCCGATGGGTTCCTAAGACATTATATTTTGGTTGTGTCACCCATCTTTGTTCCTAAACTTTATTATTAATATTCCTAAATACATTTTCAATTGTCCGATTTCCTTTAAAAATGTCTTTGATCATATCAGATATACAATCAGGTTATGTTATCACGTATTTATTCTATTAATAGGATTGGCATGTACATCCAGCAATTCATTTATAACATGTCAAAACATTAATATAATTAACTATAAATTAGTAAGACTTTAAGTTGTATAGGGCTTCCAAATGTGATTTTATATACATCTACTGTCAGTTTGAGAGTTGAGAGTATATATATATATATATATATATATATATATATATTTTAATTAAATTGCATAGAAAGCAATACAAAAAGAATGTAATTGGATGTAATTAGAGTTATGACTAGTTCACACACACACACACACACACACACACACACACACACACACACACACACACACACACACACACACACACACACACACGGGACTGGATGGAAGGTTACAGTGTGCCTCAGCTCCTCTCTGTTTTCCTGGAGTTAAAGGCAGACTTTGAACCTTGCGGGCCAACAAGGGTAACATCAAGGTAAGTAAACGCAACACAGATTAAGATAATGGAAAGAAAGTGAGAGGGAGAGCATGAGAAAGGAGAGGCACAGTGTGGCAGCGTCTCACACACACACACACACACACACACACACACACACACACACACACACACTCACCCATCCTGCAGTATCAGTTCTCACCAGGAGAGGTTAGCGACACACTCACACAGGCCTGAGCACATGAGTGACAGCAGTGGCGTGACAGTAAACCACTCAACTGATGGAAATAAGGGATGGAGCACGCACACACACATCGGGCAGCTTCAGTAGAATAAACATGATAATGTTATTACACCAGGCTTTTATGTGTGAGTGGATGTGAATGTTAGGTTGCTATTTTTGCCACTGATAGTATACACAATGGAAACAGAGCTATGATGCAGAAATATGATTTATATACGATAAAGTGAAATATTCTGCTTTCTTTTAGAGGTCCTGGAACTACTGGAGACTCACTGAGTTTTGAGAAATTGCATTTTGTAGACAAGTTAATCTAAAAAAAGATCTTTAGAAGTCTGGAAATATCATTATGGAACTTGTTTAACTGAAGCTAAATTATTTTTCGATTTTGTTGTAGTATGTTTTTTTCTGAGGCAAACAGGAGAAGATACAAGACTGGAAAACAAATGAATGAATCAGGCAGAAACAGAAAAACACTGGTTCATGGAAGAGCTCTGATAAATAAATATAGGTATTTGTAGTGTAATCAGCCATTTAAACTGGGAAAGGTTTGGCATTACTACAGTTAAGTGGCTGTTACAGGTAAATAGTAATAGTACTACTAGTGTAGTTATTAGAGACAGTGAAGATGGAGTTCGATGAGATCACAACAAGGAAATCTGAAACGCTAAAAATGGCACTAATTTGTCAATCAATGTGCCACATGCAACTTTTAATGCGTCTATGACAAATTGTACAAGCCAGGCAACATTTCTGAACCAAATTCGTAAGTTCAATTTTTTTTTAAAATGGCATTTTAATTGCATTCCTACTGCCAACTGCTTGCATGGCTATTTTTGGTTGATCCTAAGTGGGGGGAAAAATAGTTTTCCTGTGCTTTGAAGAAACAGATTGTATTGTTCACTAGTGTTCTTGACATGTAAATGCTATCAGGAATCTCCTAACTTTAGATAACAGAGACATAAGTACTTTAGAGGTAGAAAGTGTAGTAGGAGCCTAGAAGCAGCAGCAGTAATAGTATGTGGCTGTGTGACATAAAAAGAGACCTGCGTGTATAAGAGGAAACTTTTGGAAAAGCGTGTTATCTTGCCAGCTGTCAGAGGAATGAAGCAACAAGCAGTTGACTGAGCGCTGTGTGTCTGGGAATAAAATAGACTTTCTCAGCTCTACTGTTGCAGTATTTGACATATGAAGTGCTGCTGCAGGATAAACCATGAGTGCTTACTGCAGCAATACAATGCATGATGAATTATTGGTATTTACATGTGTAACATGCAGAGCATAAACAGTGAATCACTAAGTTGAGCACAAGCTAATAGTTCATGAACTAAACTTAACTTTTGTAATACTTAGGATAAAGATTTGGGTCACAGGACCAGAAAGCAGAAAAAAAAAACATGTCTTCCAGGAAAAAACCTGCATCAAGCTGGAAAGTAAATTTGTGCCACTGAAGTTAATCACAGCATTACTTCTCAACCTGCTCTCTCAGTGTCAGTCTGCTTCCTGTTCTTTTCAGGTCTCTTACACATGAATCATTGAGATCGCCTTCAAAGTGACCAATCACAGGAGGGCCAGTGCCTCCTTGGTTTCCACCCCCTAAGTGTCAAAAGTCAGTTTCATTCAGGCAAGCTGAAATGTCAATGGTAAAGAAACTGATGTTCTTCCTAGTTTTAATGCACAAAGAATGAAGTTTGAACTAGGGCTGCACAATATACCGTCTTTTTTATCGTCATCACAATATTAACTGGCGCACTTAACACACATGTCACGAAAGGTTGCGATATATCGCGAGACACTCGAGATTTTTTATCAGTGTAACTGTCGTTCGTTTTTTTAGCGGTGCCTTTTACATTTAATTCAATGTTCAATTTGTTCAATAAAAGAATGTTGGAAATGATTTCCTTTCATTTGTTTTAAATTCAACCATCAATTTTGTTGCATTGTGGCAGAATACTGAAAGCAGTACAAATGCAGAACTGAATACACTTTAATATCTGTTTATTTATCGCAAGTAATATCGTTATGGCGATATTCAACAATGTTATCGCATATCGCATATTTTCCTCATATCGTGCAGCCCATTTTGCACCCAAAGCCATTGTGGTCATGTCAGAGAATTCCAAGACACCAAGCTGACAGACGACATAAGTGTGATGGAGGGGGTTTCTAAGATGACTTTCGCTGTATTTAATCAGGTTCTCCTCAGTATATAATGCTAACTATCAGAACTTTCTCATTTGCCCTTCAGTGTCTTTTCTCACTAGATGGAAGTGGAACCTGAGAAAACTGGCAGGCGTAACTGATTAACCGTCCTACACTGGTTCCTATTTTGACACAAGTTGACGGATAACCAAGGAGTCGTCAAGGTGAGACGGCGGAGGGAAGGGCAGTCATGTGTGTGGGGCCACAGTGTTTTGCAACACAACAGCGAAGACGATGGCATGTGGTGGCTTGACCTCTCAGCATGGCTGACCTGTTGTTTAGGACCAAACAATACCTCCATGTTACAGCAACAAAGCCTGTTCTGTCTGATTGCGTCCTGTTTGCTGTTACTATGCCAGCATAGTGTAAGTCACACACTAATGGCTATCACTGTGAGGCTTGGCATCTTTTTGGCTTCCTCAACTGCCAAACCACACTTATTGCTGCACTGAACTATCTATGGTCATTAAAGTCATTATCATTTCCACCAATTTGGAAGGAATGCCCCTTCCTCTAGTAATTTTTCTCTCTGATGCCAGTCAGATTCTGTAAAGGTCAGTCTTAGACAAACAGAAGGGTCAAATATGACCCATGATACCTGCTCCTTAAAGCTATAGTGCATAGTTTCTGTCTACCCCATGAGGAATTCTAAGTAATGACAACAAAACTGTTGGCGCCTTCTGTGACCGTGCACTGCCGCCCCCTCCTCCACGCAGTTGCTAGTAACCAAGGAGGACATGGAGGATTAATAAAACACGATGGACTCTTCAGAAGAGGTCATTATCTTCACTCGAGTTTCTGCACGGGAAAGTTACCAGACGCCACAATCTTCTGAATGTAGTCATACTGAGAAATCCAGAGAGAGTTGTGTGGAGCTGATAGTCTTAATTATCTTTGTAGCAACTCATTTGGCAATGGCTTGAATGTAACGGACGTTCATTAATATCAAAAAGTTACGCACTAAAGCTTTAAAGTCCATATCGGTCGCTAAACTTGCCAAGTCTTTGAAAGGATCAAATCAGCGTTACTCTATGCAAAATGCAAACAAAAAAATCATACATTTCTAAAGCCAGAGGTGTATATCACAGGTGTGGTATACTTGTTCATGTGGAATTAAAACAAAAGTAAACTAGAGCAATGCTAGCAGCTCTGTGTGGGCGGTGCTTTAAACCTAATACTAATGCCAGCGTGCAAACAAAGTACAGTAGCATTATTGGACAAATTAAAATGTTGACCTTATGATGGTTAGATCATCAAAGTCAGGGGATCACAAAAGTTATTCAAATTCATCCTGAGGGGAGCATGAATATCTGTACCAAATTCCACGGCAAACCATCCGATACTTGTTGAGACATTTAAATCTAAACCAGACATGAGGAAAAGTCAGGGGATCAACCAAAGTCATTAGAATTCATCCTCTGGCCACCGTGGATATATGTACCAAATGCCATGGCAATTAATTCAATATTGAAGTATTTCTTGACACAAGTGTTGGACTAATGGACAGACATTGCCTTCCCTGGAGTCACACTGAGGGCATGGCATCTCCTTGTAATATGAAGAACTGCTTTTTCACAACTTATCATTTCTAATCATCAGGCGGTCTTGTGCAAGCATTAAGAGGAGGCCCTGTTGAGTCCTGTCGTTCCCTTAGTTTACATGCTTGAACTTTAACTATTGCTAAACATCCAACCTTTCATTGTAGAGCTTCACAAAGCTCCTCTGACTTCACTGACAGACTTGTTTTATAGCACGACTCGGTGCAGCTCGGTGAATATTTACGCTTTAGGTATTCAGCGATCCGGCATGACTCATGGCTGCCAAACAATAGTATCTTTGTAGACTGCCGCTAAATCAGAGCGCACAAGAAAACCCAATAAGCAGCCCCTTTGCTGTAAAATGTAAGTCAAATTAAGGAAGTGGGCTGAATTCATCTTGACAAGTGCAATAGGGCCGCATTACAGCAGTAATCATCAGACGTTTATTTCAGTGAAATAGCTTCCTGCTTCAATTAAGCTCACAGAGCAGGCAGGGACGGGGGCAGGCCTGCATTCTCCTGACAGCAGAGTGAACCAAGGGGAAAGTAGGCCACAATATTCACTGTAAAGGGATACTGCAATTTGTTGTTCCTGTATGATGAGATGGCAGTTTAGTGTTTTGTGGTGGGGGACGTAGTTCAGGTGCATGCAGGGGCTGATAACAAGAGGGGGACAAAGTGAGGAGAGAAAAACAAGGTTTTTTCCTAGAAGTCTGGTTCAGGGAATGACGGGGAGAGGCCCAGAGACAGAGAGGCATCCAGCCGCAATGTGTGAAAAGAGGTGGGGGGCGCTTGAAAACAAGCAAACACATAAACTTGAGCACATGCTGAAAGACCACATACATGTTTGGATTACTGAACTTGTGAGGACTTCTGATCTGCCTTGATCCCTGGTCCTAAAAACCTAAACCTGATCCAGATTTAAAGAGAAGATTATGTTCTGTCATGAGTCCTAGTTTTGGCCATATGTTTCTATCAGTTATGATAGTATTGTACTCAACAAAGTGATTCATGAGATCTGGGAACATGGCAACATAATGACATTTGTTGTCTTGTGCAAATAAAAAAAAACTCATTAAATACCCCTCTTAACCTAAGCCAACTAGTAGTTCTACATGTAAAGCAAGTTAAAATCCAGTACTGACCTTAATTAAAAACATATTAATCTTATCAGTGCCCAAAACCAAATTGAATTCCTATACAAGAATCTGCAACATGTCCCCAGTCTGAAGGATTTTAAACTTTCTTTCTATTCATGGACATGTGGTCCTTAGAAATACACACAGACATACACACAGACACACACACCCACCCACCCACCCACCCACACCCACACACACACGGGACTGGATGGAAGGTTACAGTGTGCCTGGGCGCCTCTCTGTTTTCCTGGAGTTAAAGGCAGACTTTGAACCTTGCGGGCCAATAAGGGTAACATCAAGGTAAGTAAACGCAACACAGATTAAGATAATGGAGAGAAAGTGAGAGGGAGAGCATGAGAAAGGAGAGGCACAGTGTGGTGGGGGTCAGAGAGGGGAGTGGATGCTGTATGAAGCATGTATGAAAGGCTCTCCACTTTAACAGGCGCCCAGTTTTGAGCTACGAGAGACTTATTAAAGACTTATTAAAAGGGGGTAAATGTTCAGATATGGGTTGCAAAAGTGAGGTCAGGGACCCTCAGGGGAGATGGAAATGAGTGTTCTGATCAGAGGTTTCTCCACTTAATGTTAGCTCAATAACTATGGTAAAAGAAAGAAAAAGTGCCCCGTCTACAGAAAGCATAAGAGGTTTTCTTACTAGAGACGGGTCCTCTGTCTCGGCCCCCAGGGACTGGCTGAAGTCCTCGGTGCAGAGAGAAAGACTGTCCTCGTCTTCCTCTTCCTGGTCAGGCTCCCCCCCCAGGGCGGGGAAGACGGAGAGCCCGCCCACCTCGGCATCCACCATGCCATCCAAACTGTCAGTCAGAGCGGCGAGCAGAGCCGCGTTCTCCTCTTCTATCTGGAGGACGTCAGACACAGTGAAAACATGGGTGAGAATACAGCGCGAATGTACAATTTAAAAAGTAAAATGATGCACGTTGTTAACCATCCTAACGTAAAGTGTGTTGAGTAGCTGTAGTAAAAGTGGTGATTGAAAGTTAATTCTCAGCTTTGCTAACATTGCTAACTTGCTAACTCTTAAGCCAGCATGCACGGAAAGTCTTGAAGGTTCTCTCTTTTTTGTTCACATGTCCTGTAGATGTTTTAGTTAACTGGAACACTGTATGCTATCAATCAATCTGATTGTTGTAACATTGTCTAATTGTTGCCCAGAAGAAAACCTCACAACAGCCAATAGGACCTCCGAAGCAACATCAATTATTGTTATTTGTAAGGAACAGCTGTTTTAAGGCAAGAAACAAGGCGTGTACAGTAGATACCAACAGGCTGTTACGATAGTTAAATAATAAAAAAAAATGCACAATTCTAAATTTCCTAAACCTTGTGTGACCCCACCCTGCAACCCACAGAAATTAAACAACAGCCATGTTTGAGTCATTTGGTGTAAGTCAGTTGGAAAATAACTATCCTCTGACAAACGTATATGTATACTGTATTTAGAACTGGGAATTATTGTCCTCAGCAGATAGAAAAAAAGCCTTTGGAAGCTCTGTGTCATTGCTGAATCACTCCTTGAATCCCCCTCCCCTCTATCTTCCACCTTCTCCACTCGAATCAGATGTTGTCTAAAGTCCATTCTTCTTTTTTTTTGTCATGGTGATGGATGATGTAACGCTGTCCTTTGACCTCATTAGAAAGGACACTACACAGGTTTGCAGAAACAGGAATTTTATCAAATACATTGACCAGTTGGCTCTGTCTGTTTGCTCTCGACTACTGTATTGGTTTGTCATGATGGTGTACATGCTTTTCCAAAGTTTGCAAGCATGGGAATGGTCAAATGTGAAGATACACAGCAAAAAAATACTGTTTATCTGTCATTTCAGTCCTAAATTACTACCCTGTCATGCCTCCTGTTACATCCACACAGGGGATGTTTACTGTGATGAAGCTGCCATCTTGCTGAGAGCAGAGTCTGGTGGAGAGGTGATAGCATGGTTGGCCTGCGGGAAGCCATCAAGCTCCATTCATCTGTCTCTCTCTTTTATCATCCAGCTCTATCTGTTCCCGGCTGCCAAACTATTTATTATTTAATTTATTCTCTGTCTCTCGGGCTTGCTGCCTCTCTTTCTCTTAGCTGGGTGCTGCAATTTAGACTTTTAAATTCTCTACAGGAGACAAGAACACAGTCATAAGTAAGCAGAATCAAAGTCAAACTTTGTGGGGGTATAAATTATGCTTTCCTGATAATTGCAGTTGTCTTTGGGTTAAATAAGTTTCTTTTATTGCCTGGTTTACACCCTTCACAATATTGTGCTGCATGGGTTTGAAATCTAACTTATTTTAATGGTTATGAAGTCCTTTAGTTGCTTTTGTTTTCATACTGAAATTTGATTTTCATTTTAAATTGAAATTGTCTCCATCTGTCTATGTGGGTTTATCATAGTCAGAGAGGCTTTGTTAGCATTACCAGTATGTTTGAACATTCAACGGCACTCATGGATTTCACCTGATTATACAAATAAGATTATATGGATATCAATTAGATTTCCTGGATAGTAATTAGATTCCAAAGTGAGTAAGAAAGAAACAGAGAGACAAAGAAAGTAACATCAATGACAGATGGAAGGAAGCATAACATATACTTATATATTTGACAATGTAGATGCCTTCACATCATTATTACTGTTATTAAAGTAATATATAACCTTTGCAACTCTATTCATTTCTCTCTCTCTACACTCTGGAAGGTTAAATGAAGCCCTACCTCACACAAACACAGATCAATGCCACCCGACGTCGGACTAGATTTCGATACGCTTCTGTAAATAAGTGGCGTATCGGCGGTCAGCAGAGAGACAGAGACACAAGGGGCTTTATCTGTCTCTATTCATTACTGTGTGTTTATCACACGCCACCCGACCGTCTGCTCTGCTGTATTAATCTGATCAATACGATATTGGCTATAATATAATATGCTATGGTTGGGGGTTGGGGGTTGGTGGGTGGTAGAGGTATGGAAAGATGACTTTTCAATGGTGGCGCAAGGGCCAATTGTGTATTTATGAGAGTGATCAAATGGCATAGAAAAAGAGAAGGTTCAAGAAAGAAAGAACGGAAAGTGTATAGGTGAAAAAAAGTCAGATAAAGATAGAAAGAAGAAATAAACCAGGTGAAACTTAAGTCAGGAAAAGATTCAGTAAAGAAAGTTAAAAGGGAGAGGGGAAAAATGGAGCAAACATGAAAAGAGAAAACTTCTAAAGAGCTAGAGACAAGATACCAGACAGTAAGTTAAATAGTAAGAGAAAGGAAGATGGAGAGAAAAAACAGAAGAGGGGAAAATAACAGAGATAAATGCATCTCTTCCCATATTTTGTCTATTTCTTAATAAGTAATAAGTACTATTGTTGATGTAGTACTTTGAGTCTGTCTTGAGATGCAAACTGTGGCCCAAAGTTTTGTGTCGGGCGTCGGCTAATGGGGATCGAATAAGAATAAAGAGAGTACAGACGGAGACAGTCTGTGTGTTTACTTCACCCGTATTCCCATCATGTCTTGCCGTGTCTTCATTTAACCAATACTCTGCAGTGCATTGCAGCATCACAGCAATTTCCACCAGCAGCATTGCGTTACACAGCCGATGATCTGGACCTAAATGCTACTCTATCTCTTTATTGTCGTCTTTTTGTTCTCGAGATGCACTCAATTAAGCCTCTGTAATGGGACCTTGAGACATCGCCGGGGCTGGAAACCTATAGACAATCAATGATCCGGGGTTTTGCTTTCATATAGAGACAAACCAGAAGGGTATTCCCTGAATTCATCCAGCAAGGGCACCTGATACCGGAGCCTCAGGGCTTTAAATTGGCCCTGTAGAAGCATTGGGCCATTCCAAACTGATGGACTGCCTCCATCATCACGTTACACACAGCGTAACTGGAAATACTTGGTAGCACCCTCTGAGACATGCTGCAAATTTCAGCACAGGAATGAGGTGAAGGGTTGGGGCATTGCACAAGTCAACAGTAAAGAAAACTTTGGCTGCTGGACAAACGGACCCCGAGGCCCAGATTAAATGTGCTATATAAAATGACCATATCAAAATAACATGTTATAATAACTTTTTTTATTGTACTTACTTTGTAAAATACCTCTGAAATGACTCTGGTCAAAGAACTGAATAATTATAGTAGTACATTTTGCCTGGCATATAAATATGCCAAAATGTGCCAACTTTGTGGATTAGCTTTAAAGCTGGCTTCTTATACTGAATGGGGATACTGTTGATGTGTAACTGTGCTAATGTCTTGCTGCTTCCTGTAGCCCTGCATGGCTTACTGAGAAAGCTTATTTGTTGCTCTAGCTGTCTTTATGGTGTCTCGTTGACTTCTGTCTTTATAGTTTAACTATGTACTAATGTATTGCCGTTTCCTGTTGCTCTGGTCTAAAATCATCTGGCCAAAGGACTACAGTTGAAAATTAGCCGGCTGGCTAACACCGGCACATTTACAGAAATGTTAATTAATGTGTGTTGTCCTTTATAATATAAAGAATAAGAATAAGAAAGCTGAAGCAATTAGGAATTGAATATGCTGTTGAAGGGGGTTGTTTTCTTCTAGGAGTGACTTGTGGCTTGTGGTCGCCCCATAACCACAAGGTTGGCGGTTCAATCCCACGCTCTTCCGGCCACATGTCAAAGTGTCCCTGAGCAAGACACTGCGCCTAATACTAGAATGGGTTAAGAATGCAGAAATTAAACTTTACTACTGTGTATGTGACTTTTAAGAATACATTTTGTTGTTTCTTTTGTTCGTGCAAGGGACTTCTTTTTGGCTTTATGTACCTGTGTTTGTAACAAATTTTGCATCCGTTTCTTAGTGAACTAAAAGCCTGTCCACAAAATGTTAGTCATCCACTGATTGACTAACACCTAAATCTATGCGTTTGAACACATCTAAATAATAATGTTTATTATAAAAGCATGACTACCACCATTGGACATTGGACTACATTTCTGATGCATGTTGATGGCGGACTACACCCATGCAGCAGTGTCAATGGCTGTCTTGAGAGAAACATCAGTCACATAACTGAACTGTATTTTTGATGAAGAAGGCTCACCTCAAAGAGCTCATCTGCCGTACTGTAGTGGATGGAGGCCGGTGACACGTCCGCCGGCTGATCGTTGCACCACTGTAGCTCGCTGAGACAGTTGACGCTGTCGAAGTCGCTGGTGTCCAGCTGGGAAAGGTCGATGTCCGGGAAGTCAGTGTCCAAGCGATCCGAACACACCTCCTCCTCCCCATACTGAAGATGGAAAAACAGAGTAGGAGAGGAGGAAAGGTCACATTAGTCAAACATCGAGATAAAAGCTAAATTCCCAGGCGGTTCGTCTATTTTTGAGATGCAACAAAAGTGCATGAGCCACTGTGTAAAAAATAGCCCCCTAAAAAACTGGAGGTGCTGATCACAGCTGGAAAGATCCTCAGTGAGAAATGAACAACATGTGTCGGCTGCTTTGCTCTCTTATGCGAATCACAAAGGAATTGATGTTTTCTCTGTAACCACTGCTCTCTGAAACACAAGCTACCAAACATGGGAAATAATCCTGTTCCCTCGTTGCGACTGCCAAGGTTGGCGTTTGCTGTGAAGTTCATTGCTCAGTGCAGCAGTGCCATTGTTAGAATTAAGGGTTTAGTTCCCATTGGGCCACCCTTTCTAAAATATGTATGCAGTTGAAGTACTGGGAGGCACTTTGGATAAAAGCCTCCATGATCTGGCGTATACTGTATATTATTATACTGTTCACTGTCAGAGTCACAAGGAGCTCTCATCAACAGCCCCTCATTTCTCAACAGCTACTCATTACAGATAATGAGACTTTCATGTTAGATGAGGTTCGACACGGAAACCAATAGAGGCATATACCCCGGCACAATGCAGGATTAGACAGAAAATGTGTCACATACACCAGCAGAACATATCTGGAAGTGTTTTCATGCATTTATCCAGCACATCTCCCTGTGGCTCACAACAAAGTGCAACCGTGACCCAAGAGGTCTTCAGGTGATTAGTTCTCCTTTGTTGGTTGAGGGTGTGTTAATCATTGAAATGAGCTACTCTGTTTAATCTATGGACTCTGCGGTCACATCCTTGCCTGAATCATGACAACTGTGGACAGTGTCTTAAGTGATTTGCTCTGTGCACATACAATATAAGAGACAATCCAATGCAGCATTATTACAGGGTACTCTACAAACCTTATGAGGACTATTTCAGTGGCGTTACTGCATAGCTTTACTATTATGACAAAATGTTTCGTTAAGTAACAGATTCATATTTGAAATGACAAAAGAAATTGAACATGCTTTTGATAGATGGACCCCTATAAGAACTTAAAAATGTCCTTGTGAAACTCAGAAATCTCTCAAAGAATCCCCTGAACGTCCCCTGAGCTAATCAAGGACCATGCCAGCCACTTCAAGAATCCAAGAAACACCCTCATGAGCCTCTAGAACCCCTTTAGAAACTTCCAGAAATCCATCTAAAACCCCGAATCCATGACCTGAAACCTTTTCCTCTTAACCTATTAACCCCAAAAACCCTCAAGAACCCCTAAAACAAGGTGGAATGTTTCTAACACCTGAAGACTCTTAGAGGCCCCTCAAGGAGCCCTTTAACCCCTAAAAGAACCCCATTACACCCCTTCAAGGCCCCCTCTAACCCTTATTTGAATTGCTTAAATCCCCCTCAAGGATCCCTGAAAATGCTCTCAACAGCACATAGACACCTCTTACAAACCCCTGGAACGCCCTCAAGAACTTTTCAGACACCCTGAAACCCCGGGCAAGAGCCCCATTTTGTGATCTACTGAAACAATGTTCCAGTCAGAAGTTAGCAGCCACGTGGTTCGCAGTCACAACACATGGCTGAGAGTCAGACAGAAACACTGAGCCACGTCACTGAGAGAATAGAAAAAAAAAGAAGAAGTGCAGGAAGTGTGTGTACGTGACTCAGTGTGAAGGGAAGCGACTGTGGTCTCTTGAGGGAGGGAGGAAGAAAGAGAAATATTTTCGGGAAGGAAGAAAGAATGGTATGAGTAGGAGAAAAGGAGGGAGCGTGTGGGGGAAGAAAGTAGTCAAACTTGAATCTTTGCAAGCATTGTATACATATAAATGTGTGTGTAAATGTGTGTACTGTAGTGTATGTGTGTGTGTGTGTGTGTGTGTGTGTGTGTGCACGCGAGCAGTTTCCCCTGAAGTGCTATTGTACACATGACGAGGAAGCATGATCCGTTACCGGTCTTTTTGTCTTTCATTCACTTATTCACCCACAGACACACACATACACACTTACTAGTCCATTCATCTCACTGGGCTAGCAGACAGGGTCGACCAGTTACACCAACTGAATCAAACAGACGGTTTTCCTTCACTATCAGGTTTCCTCAGAGGTAATCTCATCTCCAACTGACTGACTCAACTGCACATTGCATCTCTGGTATTTTGTCCCTGAACTCTGAGTTTATATTATGTCCCGGAGCATTAAATAACTTTAAGTTTATAGTTATATTATATCTATGTAAAATATTTAAAAAAGGTTATCCCTCAAATTAGTTGCAGTACAGTCAATTATGTCTGGAAATGTGCTAAAATTATACTTATATTTATCGGGATGTTGTCTTGCTGTAGACTACGTGGCTAAGTTTTTTCCCTCTCCTCTCCTCATGTCATGCTGTATTGTCCCTGCGAGAGTTAAGAGAGAGTTGTGATTAAGTGCGCATGCGCGAAAGCTGCATGCTGCCTATTCCTGCTCTAGCTGTTGTATATGTTGTTGTATACCTGAGTGGTAACAAAAAATAATTTCCCCCTGGGATTATTAAAGTATTTCTGATTCTGATTCTGATTAATGATACCGTCTTTTTTATGTAACTGCTGCGACAGCTAAATTCAGATTACAGAGGGTCCTAGACACATGAAAACAGCATGGTCTATTTCCAACAGTCAACAACAACATGCACATTTGTTATCATATTCAGCCAATACAAAAATAAGTGGAGAGAAACATGCATGTTGACGCACACTGTCTCTTGATAGTCATATCCTCTTCCCTCCTCCTTTATCGTGACTAATCATCAGGTAACCATTTCACCAAAGAATTGTCATTTCCCAAAAAATTATCAACCAACAGTTTACACAGAAATGAATAACTTACAATATAAGGATGAATTATCTACACTTCTAAACAGCAGTGCATGATCCTCAGTCTCGCACTTCTCTTCCCTCCCTGCAGCTCTCACGATGTTGTGCTTTCGCCACTGTGTGTTTGCATTGGAATGTGTCGTTAATGCCTTTCAATTACTTATTGCTTACTTCTTTCTTTCATTTTAGAAAAAACTTTCTTTTATTAAAATATATTTTAAATGTACTTAGATCCGTCTATGATAATAGCTACTTTACTTATTCATTCAAAATATTAGATTCTTTTTACTTTACAGTACTTAATAATCACAAACCTCCTCCGCTCTACACACTCACATCTACACACACAAAACATACACACCTTCCACTACCCATCATCCTAAAAGACACAACAGCTTTAGTTTTTTAATCACTACAATATCATGTTGTATTTACAATCGCTGCTCGTGCTGCATTGATCTACAACCTCGTACAACTGTGTCCACTGTGTGTGTGTGTGTGTGTGTGTGTGTGTGTGTGTGTGTGTGTGTGTGTGTGTGTGTTTTTTTTTGTCTGGGTGAGGAGTGTGTATTTGGGTCAAGGGTTGGATGGATAGCATGAGCTGATATCATTTATGGTTTCATAAATTACAGAGCAAAAGTAAACAGTAGACCAGGGCAGACATGATCAAAGAGGCAATCAGCAAAGTGGAGAGAGAAAGAGAGAATGTTAAGTAGGTGAATAAGTAAGGAGGGAGGAAAGGAAATAAAAAAGGTGGATGCGGGAATAAAGAGAAGGAAGAGGAAGGGGATGGAAAAGATTGAGTGGGTGAGAGGGAGAAAAAGAGGGATGTGGGTCAGAAAAGAGAGAATAAAAGAGCAATAGAGGAGGAGAAATGGGGGGAGGGTAGTCGTGACTGGATACAGAAGCAGAAGGGAAGGAGGGAGGAGACGAGAGGGTGCGAGAGAGGATGCCCTCTATAAGACCCTCCCATTGCTTCCTCTCCCTCCAGTTGCTGACGCAGGTGTGCGTTTTCACCTAGTGTGTGTGTGTGTGTGTGTGTGTGTGTGTGTGTGTGTGTTAGTTAGAATGCAGCTCACATCCCTCTCTTGTGTGCCTGACTCATCCTGCTCCACCACTCCTTCACTCTGTGCATCCTTCTTTTCCTCTCTCCTCTTTCATCTCAGCCTCTGCTCCTCTCTCTTCCCTTCCTTACCTCCTCTCCTTTTTCCTGCATCTGTCTTTTCCTTCATTCAGCATCGTTTCCTCTACCTCCAGTCTTTATCTTTTTCTCCTTTCCTACTCATCATCTTTCTTTCCTCATAATCTCTCTTTCATGCTTCCTTCTCTTTTCTCCTTTCGTCCCTCTTTCCTCCTCAACGTCCCCCATCTCCTCTCTTTTTTTATTTTCTTTTCCACTCCACCCATCCTCTCTTCTTTTTCATCCCCCTCAGTTTTAGTCTTTTGTCCTTTTTATTCCCTTTCTCCCTTTTCTTCCATCCCTTCCTGTTTTCTCCTCCTTAAATTTCTTCTCCTCTCATTCTCTTCTGAACTCTTGTTTTCTTCCCTCTCTCTTTGAGATGTACTGGATAATACGTCTTCCTTCTCATCTTTCTTTCCTCTTAATTTTTTCTCTCTTTTTCTTTTCCTCCTCCATTTTCTTCACCTCTTTCTCCTCAGCATCCCTCCTCATCTCTTCTCCACCCTCTTTTCTCATCTTCTTCCTCTTCGCTGCCCTTCATTCTTTCTCTTCTCTCATCCTCTTTCAGCTTTGCCCTTTCCTTTTCTTCTCTGCTCTCTTTTTCCTCTCCACCTTTCCTCTTCAGCTTGTTTCTCTCCTGTTTTATCCTTTATTCATCTCTCTTTTCCAGTTCTTCTGCTCTTCTTTCATATGCATATTCATTCTTCACCTTGTCCTCCCTCTTCCCTTCTTCTTTACTCCATCACTTTTTGTTTCTCTTTCTCTCTCCATCCCTCCCTCATAATCTCAGAGGACAGGCAGGTTGATTTCTTTGTTTCCACTCAGCCCCTCTAGTCTCCTCAGTCATCCCTCGCTCTCTCCCTCCTTCTCTCTATTGCATCAATCCATAAAAACATCCTTGGGCATGACTCGCACACAAATTCCGAAACACATATGTAGCACAACACAAGCAACAAGTGTGTGCACATGATCCAGAAAACATTGGACTGGACATTGGAGAATGAGCTGTACATACACTCACATGCAGTGATATCATCTGCGTCACATTCACATATTAAAGCTGCGATCCTCTGCCTTATATGACGCTCTGCCGGTGTGTCCTGCTCTCGGTCGCACACACACACACACACACTCAAGCACACACATATGCACAGATAGAGATTGGCCCATGTCAAACATGCAACAACAATGGGACATCCCACACATGCAAAGCCATGCGACACACAAACACGACCAAGCGCCTCGCACCTAAACGACACACACTTGCGTTTGAACATCCTCTCTGCAGCAGCAGAAGGTAACAGGCAGCCGGCGAATGTGGCTGCGCTGTGTTCCTGCCACCGCGCTGACTCTGAATAATGATGAAGCCCCTGAGAGCAACACAACATGACTCACACACGCCAGGAGGAGGACCAAGGCTACAGAGCAGCTCAGCAACAAGCGACGCCTTCTCTGCTCTCATTTCATTCATTGTTTTGTACATGATCACTGCACATCGTGCTGGATTTTTTGTCCGAGTGCAGTGACCTTTGACCTCATACGTGCATACTACTGCTTGCTTGTGAGGATGCTTAGTTCTATTTGATCCACACAAAAAAAAAAACACCCATTCAGTCTCTAACTATCTCAATCTAAGAGGTTTAGGTTCAAGGGAATACTCTGTCACAGTCACACCAAAACATGTCTAAATGTCCATAGAAACTTGTCAAACCAGGTCATTACACTCACTCGGTTGCCTCCTCGTTGCTCCAAAGCTAGGCATGTATTTAACAACATTTTTTGCCATGACTCACTATTAGAATCTACAGTATGTGAATCCAAACTGGTTACAGCTGTGGTTTTCTGTAAAAACAAAAAGCTACAAACTTTTCAGAGCTGGTGGCACAAGTCTGTACAAGGAAACAACGAACAACCGACGTCTTGGGTCACAGTTCATGACAGGATTAGGCCAGTGAGGCAGTGGAACAGCCTAGAGACGAGATGACTGAGTCTGTACCTATCTAATCAACATGTTTGAATCCCTAAAATATCTCAATGCATTGAAAAAGATAGCTCACTGACTTCCCGAACATCCCCTACTGAGGTGGCCCTGAGCAAAAACAAAACAAAAAGGTTTGAAATCCACAAGTCTGCAGTATGAATATAAATCAGGATTTGTGCTAAAAAAAAAAACACCACAGTGCTCAGTCATCCTTTCCTGGGAAAAATAAATGTGTTATGCTTGCTAAAAGGGAAACAAATAGGAGAAAACGTGGCTTATTCTTTCCTGTTTTATTGTAGTATAATGGCAGTGGCATAACACAAGAGCATCACTCACCGTGTCTCTGTCTGAATCTATTATGGCTCAAATGGAGCATTAGAATGAGCAGATTAAGCAAATGGGCATTAGATTAACGTAGAATACTGACACCTTATTTAAAGGGGGAATTGCAATAAGCTCATTCGGAGTTTAAGGGGTTTTATAAACAGAGGAAATGGGAGTAGGAATTATTAGCTACAGAAATACATGAGCAATGCTAAAACAGAGCAGAATGCAAATGAACTGAGGACATTTTTGGGGATTTCACATGAATTCACAGTGTCTACATCTACAATTTGTGCTGATGTGAATGCAAAACTTAATCCCAGCATTTGACCTTTTCAAACCTATAAAATGCACTTGCTAGTGTCTGCTTGTTAAGGGTATCTCAGTGTAATAATGGTGATATTGGGGGAATGGAGTGTAAAAAGAAATGAAGTGTGGTGACTTCCATTTGTGGTTAATCTCTGCCTTAGTAACAACAGTGAAAACCTACTGGCCTGTTTAGTCATAAAAAGCCTGCCGGGACAATCACGCATTAAACCTGCGCTATTTATAGCAGGCCTGCACGTGGGAGAGCTAAGTGGATATGGAAAGGCCAGCGAGACTCTAGCATGTGGATGTGCTGGACCGCATCCTTCACTTCTATCTTTAAACACACTTGAACACACACATCACACACACGTCATTCCTTCAAGGGTTATCTCTTGTTTGACTTCTTACCATGGTGCTGAGGTAAAGCTCTGTGTCTTTCCTTTGGTTTTCTATGAATAGCATATTGGGATTTTAGTTACACAAGAACTTATTGGAGGCTGAGATTATCTTATTGGTTGAGTTAAGTCTGCGGGGAGTTAAACAGCCGCTTTTTCTTGGACTCATAGCTAAAAATATGAAGCTGAGCAACCTAAAGAAACACAACATACTACTTACATACAAGCTCGTTAGCTTAGACTATAAATTCTAACTATCGATTAGCTGACCTGAAACTATTACACTGTGTCACAATTCCATAATCGTATACAGTGTGTACTATATATTAATGTTTACAATGGTCTGTTATTGCAGTTGGTGTACAAGAAATCAATGCACATCACTGTTTTATACTAACCGGAAATGGCCGTCGGACGTCATTCAAACAGAAAGCAACAAGACTTGAATGCCAAATAAATTTCCTAAAAAGAAAGCAAAATGTCTTTTCCTTTCGGAGCCATGATAAAGGTACGTGTTAGTGCAAATAAAGTAACTCCCTCCACATAAACCAACCACTACATGGTCCTGATAATAATGTGATACCTTATTGATCCACACAGAGAAATCAAAGCCGGGGCTGCTGCTTTCCTGGAAACTCTACAGTACAGCAGGCCTTGTGTACATAAGTTCCGTCACAAGATCAATCATGTGCCGGTGAGTCCCTGCCAGTGTTTTGGGCTGCCCAAACTTCCCTTTAGGCAGACAAACACACACACACACACACACACACACACACACACACACACACACACACACCATACAAGGTCAAGCGCTCTCAACTCTCGGCTGTAGATCACAGGAGAGAAAAGAGGACAATAAGTCTCTTCTGAATATAAGGGATTATTTCTCAGGTTAGCTAGTGCATTCACTGGTGTGTTACATTAATCAATTTGATTTGACCCTCCAAAGACTTTGGTAACACTAGTTCTGAACGGCTAAAGCACTGGGTCAAGAGGTTTTAGACTACTAAAAGATGCAACTAAAGACGTAGATGTTGCAGAAATCCCTTTTACTTATTGCAGTATTGCTGGACCAATTTTGCACTTGTTACTCAATTCCCAAGAGGTAGAAATATCTATTTTTGGGGCGACCTCTAGCTCACCCAGTAAGAGCGTGCTCCCCATGTAGGCTGAGGCCTTCGCAGCGGCCCGGGTTCGAATCCAACCTGTGGCCCTTTGCTGCGTGTCATCCCCCACCTTTCCCGTCTATCCACTGTCACTCTGAAATAAAGGGGAAAAAGCCCCCCCCCTCCCAAAAAAAAAAAAAGAAATATCTATTTTTGCTCTTTTTACATCCATCATAAATGACTTATCTCCAGCAGAGAATTCAATTTTGCTATTAAAGTTATTATTGACCTTTATGGATATGATGGAGGTTCATATCTGACCACACAAACAGAAAACAGATATTACGTTCACCTTCTTTACTCAATAATACAATTGTTAATTTGTAATGTTTTGGCAGTTTCTCTTCTACAAAAGCTGCTTTAGAAGTTTCCACAACCTGACAAGAAGATAATTCTGAACATTTTGCTTAAAAAATGATCAAATTTCACAACATGTGACTGTCAGTTATTGGCAGCAGTAATGCAGGATTGGGATGAATGCACAGAGGAGAAGAAGGAGGTTTCCCAATGATCACCACTACAGCGAGAGTTATGTTGCATGTAATGAGAAAATAAAGTGAAATATTTTTTGTATACTTGATCTGCGAGAACTTTAAATGATCCAAACTGCCACCTTAGACCCCTCTTTGAGAAACACTGTAATACAGAAAATGGGGAGGGGGTACACGTGAAGGTTAAGTGACAGACCGGAGCCCATATAGCTGAAAAATGGTGATGAGAGGAGCTGGATGGAGAGGTGTAATCACCTTCCAGCCTTGCACATTGAATTGACATGACAGCTATAAAGCAGCGTGCCAGGACTGGGGACTCTGCTAAGTGTCCCACTGCCTTACCTCTCACTTTCTTGTAGGTCACTTTGACAGGAAGTGGTTTATAAATGACACCTCAGACGTCCTGCAGTGGCGCTCAAACATTAACGAGGAAACTCAGAACATGAACATCGAGCAATGAAAATTGACACTAAATTAACAGATTTTATTTTCTCTTCGCAAGTGCTAATCCGGACGAGTCTTGATCTTTTGAGTTTCTTCTCCCTCTTTGGTGCTAAGCACTTACGGCTGTGGTCTTTCAGCACCAACTCTGGTAAGCGACAGACTCTGAACAAACCACAACTTCTGTGGTAAAAAAAACTATAGATATTTGGCCATTGGCCATGGTTGAATAGACCATCACCTGCCCCTTCGTTGATATAATTCTTAACCCTCCAGGTTTACAAAGTACGCATCACAGCCATGTGTTAAAAGCAAGTATATCTAAAAAGAAAAAAAAAGTAAGGCAAGAAGAGTGACAGAAAGAAAAAATGAAGTCTTCCAAATTTTGATTCTCCAAATGAAATGTGTCCCTGACGAACCAGACGGTCCTCAGATCCTCAGAGATTAACAGGAAGAGACATCTTTGGTGCTATGCACTAATTGCTGTGATGTTTCAGCACTGCATTTCCCAAAGAACACTCGTCAGTTAGACAGTCTGGGTGATCTCTTCTTTGGATATTTGGTTGCACTTTTGTCTGTACAGCTATGACTGCTTCTTCTTTAATCATTGTGAATCCATCCTGTGCACAAGGAGATTGTTTCCAGGAGACAGCTACTGTAATATGCGTTCCACATTTATGTCTTGGAATATGTTCACTTATATTCCATACATCATCTTATGACCCTGTAGAATTATGCTGTGACCTTCTGAAAGGTCCCTTTCTTCAGGTTGACAACCAGTTCTTCATTATGACACAAGAGAGTCGCTTGTGAGTAATTTGTTGACAGGTAATGAGAAGGGAAAGCTGCACAATTTAAACTTCCCGACTCATTTTTCTCCTCAGCAGCGAACAGAGAGAAGCACATCGCTTAATTACATGTGAACAAAAAGGACGCCCCCTCCATCCGCGGCCCCCCTCCGTGTTTAATAAGGGCCACAAAAAGACAATTATGTGCTGTTTGATTATCGAGGTACAAAGTCAGACAATGAATACTCACAAGGCCACGGACGAAAGCTAAATTAGGATACAGATCAATAGGAATCATTATCTCAAGCTGTTTAATCTTTATTTATCCAAAGAGGCTTGACTGAGCACCAACCTGTTTTTTCAGTAGCAATCTACTTTACATTCAAAAAGTTAACATGAATTCACAGCAGGAGCAAGTCAGTACAAACGCTGTATTCGGCTGCAGCTTATTTCCTTCCTTAAATCAGAACTTCTCCAAACAAGATATAACAAATTACAAATTAGCCACAAGGGGCTTTATAATCCGTACAGCATACGAATCCTTCTGTCCTTAGACCCTCGCTTCAGATAAGGAAAAACTCCCTAAAAAAATACTTTGAGGGAAGGAATTGAAGAAACTTCAGGAAAAGCAACTGAGGAGGATCCCTCTCCCAGGACGGACAGGCAAGTAATAGATGCTGTGTGTACAGAATAACAAACATAATAAAATTATTGAATATACAATCCAGGCTTGGGCTGCAAATAATCATCATGTCATTATCTTTAAATCTGGTCTGGTCTATGTAATGTTAGAAACATTGTTGTTCTTTTAAAGCCCAAGGTGAAGTCTTCTTTTCTCCAACCCACAGTCCAAGAACACCAAAGATGTTTTAACTTACAGTCATATAGAACAGAGAGAAGCAGCAAATTCTCACATTTAAGAAGTTAGAACAAGAGAATGTTTGAGACTTGACCCGCTTCTAAATTTTGTTTCTCCTAAATGAAACAACGGAACTGTCCGTTGTCCTGTGAGTCTCTGAGGAGCAGAAACATGTCACTCCCTTTGTCCAGCTCCCTTTGGAGTTTCTCTTTTCTTAGTGGCAATGAAAGAACAAGGGAAGAAAAAAATGTAATGGAAAGAAAGGTGACATTACCCAAAATGCTAATCTGCAGTCTGATTCTTTGATAAGTTCAATGGCACTCACACACAGACAGCTATCAGTGCTATCAGTGTGTGTCTATATTTAGCTCTTATTCTGGTCTCATGACTTGAGGAGCCGCTGCCAGACACAGATGACCCCCAACAGTGTGTGTGTGTGTGTGTGTATGTGTGTGTGTGTGTGTCCTTGACCTCATGCAGTGTTGATAACTCATGACAGATAAAGTGATTTATGTGAACATGAGCAACCCCCAGCGTTAGTGAATGAAAGGCTAAATTGGCAGCTTTATAACGTTTATTAAACCTTTAAAGGAACATTTTGTCTAATTTTCAGTTTCAATTTCAGTCAGTACGTCATGAGGTCAAAGTAGATGTGTGTGTGTGTGTGTGTGTGTGTGTGTGTGTGTGTGTGTGTGTGTGTGTCTGTGAGTGTTTGGTGTGTATTTGTGAATGTGCTGTGATGAGCACAAATGAGGCCAATTGAGGGGGAAGTGGGGCGCTGCTAAAAACCCAGAGTGTTATTGTGTCATGTACTGGCTGTTCCCATCAAAAAAAATATTAGAGTATGCACTTCCGAGATATGCCTTCTCGGCTTGTTTCTGCACGTTATCTATGTTTAAGTAGAAGCTGATTGAACTTTGAGCACAGTGACAAAGCGTCAAATCAAGGTAATGCTGCCATGAGGTTCAACGTCTTCAATCTATCAATAAATCCATCAGCGTGTCCCTGATCCATACTACATACCAAATCTTTACAGTATGTACTACATGTGTATAGTCATAGTATATTGTTTTAGCGGTAAGTATAAAAATACCCTACATACTTTACCATATTATACTGACAGGTAATCACACATTGCACGTGATGTACTGTATGTCTTCGGAATTCAAACTGTGACTTCTTAATACTTTTAAGACTTCTTCTTTTTTCTTTCTGGAGAATTCTCACCCTCAACAATTCATTTGAAGTCTTTCCAGCTGTGAGCATCGTCTTCATTTCCATAGTGCATTGCATTGTTGGATAGTTTACTCGACTGTATGCATGTATGTGCAAACACACATTTCTACATAGCATTTTCTTTGTTCTTCTCTCTTTCTATAACACACACACACACAGTCACACACCATCAAAGGCTCTCTTCCTCTCTCTATTGTCTCAGACACACACAATGCTCTTTTTACTTCCTTCTTATCTCACTCAATCACACACACACACACACACACACACACTCTCCAAATGATTTCTGGCCTTCAGTCAATACAAGTGTTATTGAGTGCTGCTGATGCCGTTTCCAGTCTCGACTCAAAAACACTCAGGAGTTCAATCAAATGCTCATTCTCCCTCTCTCTTGTTTCTGTGGGACAATGTACCACTGGCTTTAAAAGGTGAAACCCTCAGAGGCTTGTAAAACAACAGGGTTGGGTAATAAGAAAGTTTTGGACGTGCAGAAGTTCCAGATTGAGTCTAAATCCACTGAGTGCTCTTTTTAATAGTTTCATTTAAAGTTTTGATATTAAGGAATAAATTTTGATTTCGATCTGACACGCAAAAGGACTTCAAGTAAACAATTCTGTCCACTTTCTGTTCTCCTCACCTTTCTGATTTAACCAAACCAAAGTGAGTCAGCCAAAATAAGGATATGTTTGCTTTTGTATATCATATGTATGCTCTGGATTTGATTTTACAGCAAAATAGCACATTATATTTAGCAGACTTCAGTGAAGAGCTGTAACATTCTCTGTTTTGTTTCAGTGCTTCAGTCTTTACCTTTTTTATTTTACCTTGGACGCCAAAAAGCTTCCCAGAAGACGAACGGGCATGGTACTAATGCTCTCACTTTCATAATGACCCTCATAAATATCACTAATGACTCCCAAAAAACACCCATACATTAAAGCTGCTGCCTTCCTTGGAGCAATAAACCTCAATACCGGAAGTGTGTTACCATCATTGGTAATGTGTTGACAATCACCCACATTACATTCACAGCAATAGCACAACATTAAAAATCAAGTGTGGTCTCCCACCGAGTCACTTTCTTCGGTTAATTCAAGGCTTCTTTGGGTCACTAACGCTATGGAATCCAGTCCGTCTACGTCTCTTCCTTCCTGCTGGGAGATCCGTTACACTCTCACCTCTAGCCAACCTCTGTCACTCTGCAACCTAATCTGGCTCTACCCCTCCCTCCCTCCATCCTCCACCATCCCTCCAACCCTCAGCACGAAGAGCGGTCAAGGCACGGAGGATAAATCTGGACGTGGCAACTGCAGGTGAACCCCCGCCTGTCACTTGCATGTAAGAAGCTAATGACGGAGGGATGGAAATACACACATTAAGCCAAATAGACTTTGCTCAATTCAACAGGCTGATTAAACTGCAGCGTACAGCTCTACTGCATGTGGTTAAGGCGTGTTTGCTTGTCTCATCTCTTGATGCATCTACAGATCGATAAATGTGTTAGATGCATAACGTGGCAGCACTGTAGTTGTGCTTCCTGCCTATAATCCACGCCCACGCTCACGCCGTCCTATCCTCATCACTAAGCACCCTGCTTAATTGTTGTCAGATTAGCAGTCAAGGCTAAATCGGACTGTTCCCACTAGTCGATGGATAAAGCCACAGCCAATCAAGTGCGAGCGAAAGGCAGCGCAGCAGCTCAGTGAAATGCGAGAGGGGTGGGAGGGTGACAGATGCAGAGCTAGGAGCACAAATGGAGCGTAAATGTGGAGAGAAAGTAAAGTAATTTGGCGAGAGTTCAGCGACCTGAGAAAGTACTACACAGGAGTTACTCATTCATATCCAATCGCCTCTGCTTAAATTCAAACTTACAAACTTGAATTATTGGAAAAGAAATTGTCGATTAAAAATTGTTCTTATCCATCTGTATCCTTGTTTAGCTGTATGTGTTATTATGTTATATTATATCTGAATGTTCTTACTGATTGAAGAATAAACATCTATGGAAATTTCTAAATGTATATGGAGATTTAAGATGCTACTAGCACAAAGTAAAAACAATTAAACTTATTTTTTATTCTGGTCAATACACAACTTTTTTTTTAAAATGTTTAAATATGTTTATATATAAACAAACATTCTATTCTTTATGCTTATTAAAACGGAAAATGTTTTTGTAACTAAACAATCTCAGAAGAGTGGCACCATTATCGAGCATCAAAAAGCCGTAAAGGTTTAACAATAGTATCCTTCTGGAGCCAAAGCTGGGCTGACAGCTACATCCAAGTCAAAACGGTGAACATTCACAACCTGGAAGACGTGAAGAAAAACTGTGAGTGACAGAGTGGCAGAGGATGATGACGGAGGGATGAAGACAAGACAGAACAGTAGGCTAAAAGGAGCAGAGAGCTGCCGTCTTGACTCTGCAGGTAGCGGGCCTGCCAGGTAATGGGATCGGAGGGGGAAAGCCGATTCAGAGCTCACACATAAGAACGGTGGTGGCAGCTGAGACGGCGCGGAGGCCCTGCCAGCCAGGTTCATTCAGGGTGATGCTTCAGTGTGAGAACACAATGGAAAGAAAGAAAAAAAAGAAAGGAAAAACCTTTGGGGTGTTGAATGGCAAAAGGAAAGAGGGACTCTGGAAGCTGAGAGTGTCGACAGAGTCACTCAGGGTTTAAGAAGATTTAATCATTTCACTTTCAGTTGAGCTGCAGGAGTTGGTTGGTGTCAAATTTATAAACCGAAAAAGTTAAAGGTAATAAATAGGTGAACAGACAGAGGGGAAAGGTGATGCCAACGCAAAAAAAATATTGTGTAATTGAGTAGCTTTTCAAGACTAAAAATTCAACTGGATTGTTTTGACTAGGGATAGACTGATTATCGGCCCTGGGCGATTATCGGCTCGATTTTTTTCCCAGTTTGCAGATTATCTGTATCTGTGTTGTATTTGCCTGATAACCGATAAAGTTAATTACTTAAAAAGTGCGCTACTTTGGCTCCACTTCAGCTCGGTGTCTGTCCCTCTGCTTCGGCTTCACTCCCCACGGAGTCTGACTTAATGTCCCGCCAACAACACTATCTGACTGACTATCTTTTACAGTGTATTATGTTGAACGTTTCCAATTTATTAAATAATTGCTTAAAGCATTTAAACTAAGTTTTGTGTTGGAGTTTGTAACATTCCAAAATCTCAATTTCGACTTAAAGGTCCCATGGTATGAAAATTTCACTTTATGAGGTTTTTTAACATTAATATGAGTTCCCCCAGCCTGCCTATGGTCCCCCAGTGGCTAGAAATGGTGATAGGTGTAAACCGAGCCCTGGGTATCCTGCTCTGCCTTTGAGAAAATGAAAGCTCAGATGAGCCGATCTGGAATCTTCCCTTTATGACGTCATAAGAGGAAAGGTTACCTCCCCTTTCTCTGCTTTGCCCGCCCAGAGAATTTGGCCCACCCATGAGAGAGAAACATCATGGCTTTCAAACGAGCAAAGTGGCAGTTGGTCAAGGCTCAAGTGGCTGTAATTCTGCTCTAAGGCTGAATTTTGGAAAAGAGACTTCATATACAGTATTAGGGGACCACTAAGGTCTATATAAAAGAGACTTCAGATACAGTATTAGGGGACCACTAAGGTCTATATAAAAGAGACTTCAGATACAGTATTAGGGGACCACTAAGGTCTATATAAAAGAGACTTCAGATACAGTATTAGGGGACCACTAAGACCTATATAAAAGCATCCAAAGAACACCATGTCATGGGACCTTTGAAGACTTTCATTTTCACTGTAAATGCATATCAGTTCCAAATATCAGTTTCATTAACTACTAATAATCGTTATCGTTATCGGCCTTGAAAAAACAGTATCGGTCAATCCCTAAATTGACAGTTTAACAATCAATATTTGGTTCCAATTTATCCCTTTCCTTTCTTAACTGGAGTGCAGGTGGTTGTATCAACATCTATTCTACATCAACATGTCCTCGGTGTCCTTTGTCGTCACTCTTCCAACATGTTGACTTGCAATCTCTTTAAGCACTGGTAACCACTTTCCATATTCCCTGTGAGTGAACAGAGGTTGATTAAATTGCCACTGAACACGTTTTAACCCTCAGCGTCTACGATGTTCCAGTCTCAGGTGTCCAGCCATCCCAGTATCTAATGCCACAGCACTAGGACTCGGCCTTCAGCTGCACCAAAACCCCTGCACTCTGTTTATCAATCCATTACAGTCCTCTCCGTGTGGACATCTTCGTCTCTATTTATAATGTGTGTTTTCTCAGATGTAGGAATGCCACAGTTTATCCTGAATCTGTGTCCTGACTCCCAGGTTGAGAGCCACTTCTATGATATCCACCTACCATTTATGGTGCTGTAACAAACAAGAGTTGTCAAAACATCTCTCATTCTGACTGGCCAGTTTTTGTTTTGTTTTTATGTAATAGTGCGTTCCATTTAATTCAGAAGTTGGAAGCCGGAGCTGGGAATGATGTCACACCCGAGTTGAATAACCGAGATTTCACAGTGAGGTTTGCTCTATCCAGGTTAGTTAATGTTAGCAATACCAGTTGATGACAACGCATTATGCTGTTTTTTGTGCATACAAACAGTGTAAAAACATGTCCACAAATACAAGTTGGACAGCACTGTGTGTATGACTGATTTAGTGAGACAAATAAGACAGAAGAGCTAATTGCTAATTGTAAACTGGATATTACTACAGCTTTCACTACTGTTGATGCACGGAGAAGCCATGTTGGATTTTGAGGTTGGGGTATTGTGAGGTTCTCTGATTTTCCCAGTCAGAAATCCGACTTCAGGGTGGGTTCCAGTTAAAATTTCCGACTTCGGAGTTTAAATGGAACGCACCATAAGAACCATAAAAAAGCTTAAGGGAGTCTTGATTTTTCAGGGTGCAGAGCCTGAAGCTGCAGCCTTTCCTCTGCTGTTTCAGGACTTAATCCATCACTGTGCGATCAGTGTATCTGATGGCATTCTCAATAGCTTTGTTAGCAATTAACAGCGCACGCTGATCCAAGCAAACCAGCAGATTTGATTGGCTAACTGTCCCAAACTACCCACTCAACTGAAGCTTTAGTTTCTACACATCAACCATCAATTTCTGTGATCCAGTCTTCCCTCTTCTATCCTCTTCTTTGTCTTACCCATCCTTTCCTTCTTCCTTTATTAGTTCCTTTCTGTAGTCCTTTGGTATATTCTTTTATCACTGCTTTCTACAGTACCTCCTTACTTTCCATTGATTTACCTTTCCTTTCTTCCTGCTTTCCCTCTGATCTTCCATCCACACATTTTTTTCATCCATCTTACCTTGCTATCCTGTTAATCTTGCCCTCCCCTTCTGTCCTACCATGTCTCCCTCCTTTTTCGTGTTCCAGCAGTAAAGATCAACATGTAAGGCTATATCTTCTGTTTGTTGGCTTGCATTAATGCATGTAAGTCCTATGGATTAATAGCATACATGCTTGGTTCTGCACATGAGGCATCAAGGTCAAACCTCCCCAATAACTCTCACTAAGGAACTCATTAGGAGGCCACAGGAACAGGAATACCCATCAACCCGTGCAACGTCTCGCTTCTCATTTTCCTCCTCCCTCCATCTTCTCTCTGTCCTCCTCTGCTTCCTGTCACATGCCGTGGACACTCTGAGGCATGACATTTATTATACCATGAAAACATCCTAAACAATGGATTCTTTGGCATGAAAATTGTCAGATTTGAGGTAATTGGCAATACATGTTAGCTAATTGTGAATTCCTGTAATCTGTAAGTGATCCAGACTTCCTGTAATCTAAGTAAGTGACCGTTCTCTAATGATCAATAGCTGTTAAAACCCTCCTCCTCTTCACCTTCATCTTTTCCTTTTCTGTCCATCCTCCTCTCAGATGGTAATTTATCTTTTTTTTTCATTTTTAAAGCTCTTAACAGGAACTGAGAAAATCAGAGTGTACTTTATCACAGGGATCAGGTCAAAGGTCAGCGGGGAGGTTAATGATGTGTGTGTGTGTGTGTGTAGTGGAGCAGGATACTCATTTAGTAGCACAGAGTAGAAAGGTTGTGTGTTCGTTACCTATGTGTGCATTTTCTCTGGGTACTGTGTGATTTCACGCACGCACACACACACACACACACACACACACACACACACACACACACACACACACACACCCCTTTCCTTGACCCTGATTACAACTCTGGCACTCGGCCAATCACGTCACACTACGTATTTTGAAACTCCAAATCCATCGGTTCCCCTGACCTTAATTCAGCAGCGACAGCTCGGCCAATCAGATTACCTCACCGTCATTTAAAATCCTCAGATGCGCAGTTTTGACCCTGCTCTCAGCCAATCACATTTAATAAAGTGAGACTTTATTATATATATTAACAGTATTTGTTAAACTTCATTTGTTCAAATATATGAAATTCACTCGGGTGTGTATTTTAACAGTAATTTGATCAGCGAAGAAAGAATCACAGCATATATTACCTATATTTTGCAGTTGTATTTTGGTGGTTCAATTAAAATTAAATTTCACTAAAAAATGACATTTTAGAACTAGTCTATTAACATGCAGTCTAGTTTCTGGCCCATACATGGCCTACTTTGGATTCTCGTCTCATCAGCTCCTCTGCCCTGACACTGGACCAGCCTGCTGTCTGCTGATGTTGTGTTGTCCTTTCTGCTTCCTGACTACGCCGTCTGCAAAATAAAAGGATGATGCTGCAGCAACACAAACGCCTTCTGCTTATTCTGACGAAAGGACAGCTAAAGCTGTATAACCACAGAGAAAGAGAGCTGCAGAGAGAGGAGGAGAACAGCGCAAGCCAAGGACGCTGTGGGGAAATACGATCCTGCAGCCCTGTAATACAATATCACTGAGTCACCGGTGGCAGCGGGCCTTAATCAATTATAAAGAGTCATATTAGATAATGCCTCCGTGTGTGGAACGACCTGAATGTACGCAAACTCCCACGAGGGGAGCTTTTTATGGTAGATGGACTAAAATCCTGGGAAAGGTGATAAAACATGACAGGTGTGTTCCTTTACAGCACCACATCCCAGACACCACTGCTGAAATCTGACAGTGAAATATCCGAGGCAGAGAGGTGGGGTTCCTGCAGAGGAAGCAAAAGAAGAGAAGGGAAATAAGCAAAGCCTTGTAGTACGCTAATGAGCTGACATTTGGCCATCTATAGACCTTCTGTCTCCTTTATTTTTGTCTCCCTGCCATTATAGCTATAGGTGTTGAACCTCTATACCTTTTTGGTACTGGCCGACATGTATCGGCAGCACTAAATTAAAAAAAACTGACAAATTCTAGCTATCATTTAATATCTGGTCATGTTCGAAATCTTCTTTGATCAGTCTCTGATTTAAATTATGTTTAATTTAAATGTTTGACACTTTTCTTGACTTTTTTAATAGTATAAAAAGGAAGGAAGCAAGGCAGGGCAGGCTATAAAGTGAAGAACAAATAAAATCTCAAGGGTCTTTTCACCCAACCAATCAATCAATTAATTAATCAATCAATCAATTGCCTCAACAACCAATCAATCAAACAATCAATTCATGACAAGGTTAACCTTAAGATGAGACAGACCACATGGCCAAAGCAGATGGATCAGACTCCATGAAGTGAACGGTCAAAAACTGTGTGTGTGTGTGTGTGTGTGTGTGTGTGTGTGTGTGTGTGTGTGTGTGTGTGTGTGTGTGTGTGTGTGTGTGTGTGTGTGTGTGTGACAAGACAAATTGCATCCGATTGTGATTTCACCTTCGGTTGTGCAGCGGCAGATAATACTGTGGAGCTGCATCGTGAAGATTGGTCGCCACTTCTCATTAACGTGATGCCTAAGTCCAAAATGTCTATTCTTGTTAAAGTGGTTGAGGGATGCTTACAAAAAGACCCAAGCACAAACTGATACTCACACGTTTAGTGGAAAACACATACAGTAATTATGAACATAAGACATTCACATTTTCAGGACTAAATACTTGAGAAACACTCCCATACTCTATGCACAAACAACAACACATGCACAGCACATAAACGCACACAGTAGATATCACAGTAGATGCACACACACACACACACACACACACACACACACACACACACACACACACACACACACAGGATATCAGTGATCCAAAGAGCTTGAAATTTGTGTGAGTGAATCCTATAGTCACAATTCAATTGTAATGGGCTGCTACAGAAGGGCGGGCCAAGCTAGCTGTAACTAATAAAAAAAAATCTTATCACAGCTCTGCAAAACAAACACACACACACTCAGACACAGACACACACCGGTGGCTTTTCAAGGTCGCTGTGAGATTTCTAGGAACTGTGCAGATAAGCACAACTCAGCATGTGAACTGTGGGGGTTGGAGGGTTGAGGAGAAAAAAGAAATAGAGGAGAGACAAGGGTTAAAGGGTTTGAAGGGCCTAGCATCACGTAGCACCTGATATCACTTAATCAAAGCCTAATTAATGATGACACCTTTGTATAATTACAGTAAACAAAAGAGACGAGGGGAGATGATGGGAAGCCTCTATCTCACAGCAGTGTTGATCAAATTAAGACTGCGTTCCCCATCACCCCCATTGCCTCTTGTCCTCCTTTTCCTTCCTTGAAAAGAACACTTAACAACATCCTGTTGTTAAGATAATTTAAAGCTATAGTACGTAGTTTCTGTCTCCCCCATGAGGAATTCTAAGTGATGACAACACTGTCGGTGCGTCCCTCATGATACAAGCCTTCCGTGATCGCGCACAGACCCCCACCCCTCCTCTACGCAGTTGCTAGTAGCCAAGGAGGACACGGAGGATAAAAAAAACATGATGGACTCTTCAGAAGAGGATCAAGAATTATCTTCACTCGATTTTCTGCGCGGGAAAGTTGCCGGACGACACAATCTTCTGAACATAGTCATACTGAGAAATCCAGAGAGAGTTGTGTGGAGCTGATAGTCTTAATTAGCTTTGTAGCAACTCATTTGGCAATGGCTTGAATGTAACGGACGTTCATTAATATCAAAAAGTTACGCACTAAAGCTTTAAGGAAACTTGATCAAAGGTTTGAGACTTGATCATGGTCTCTGAGAACATGTAAAGGGAATTTGTTATCTGCTGATATTTCATTGACTAAATCAAGAGAAGACTCAATATATAAATTGATAATGAAAAAATAATTAGCTGCAGCCTTAATACAGTATAATACTGTGTCATACTGTCAGGTGGAATAAAGACACGCCCTCTGTGTGCATGCTGTTGGTTAGCCCAGCTGACACACACACACACACACACACACACACACACACACACAGACATATAAATACACACACCTGCATATGCATGACTGCACAACACTTGCATTTTCCTAGGACACTAAATATACACCTCACACACACAATCCACAGGGGTTAGCAAGTCAGTCAGCACTTTGGTATCCTTTACACAGAGACAAAGACAGTAGGTGTCTAATGTTACGGTAAGCACACACACACACACACACACACACACACACACATTAAAGGGACTCTGACTCTGACTCTGATACTTGTCTTATTAGATCTTAATGCTGCATTCGACACTATTGACCATACCATCCTCTTACAGAGACTGGAACATTTAGTTGGCATTAAAGGAATCGCACTAAGCTGGTTTAAGTCCTACTTCTCTGAGCGATCCCAATTTGTTAATATTAACGATAAACCATCCAAATACGCTAAAGTTAGCCATGGCGTTCCTCAAGGCTCAGTGCTTGGACCAATTCTATTCTCTTTATATATGCTTCCTCTAGGCAATATTATTAGGAAACACTCAATTAACTTTCACTGTTACGCAGATGACACCCAATTATATCTGTCAATTAAGCCCGACGAAAGCGGTCAGTTAGCTAAACTTCAAGTGTGCATTAAAGATATAAAATCCTGGATGACCCACAATTTTCTGATGTTAAACTCAGACAAAACGGAAGTTATTGTGCTGGGACCCAAGCACCACCGAACTTCATTATCTAAAGATATAGCTACCCTAGATGGTATTGCCCTGGCCTCCAGCACTACTGTCAGAAACCTAGGAATCATTTTTGACCAGGATCTATCCTTTAACGCCCACTTAAAACAAACCTCAAGAACAGCCTTTTTCCATCTTCGTAACATTGCCAAAATCAGGAACATCCTCTCGCAAATCGATGCTGAAAAACTAGTCCATGCATTCGTTACTTCCCGTACTTACTTACTGTAATTCTTTACTATCAGGCTGCTCAAATAAGTCCATCAAGACCCTCCAGCTGATCCAGAATGCCGCAGCACGTGTTCTGACAAGAACTAACAAAAGAGATCACATTTCTCCTGTATTAGCTTCTCTGCATTGGCTTCCTGTAAAATCCAGGATTGAATTTAAAATCCTTCTCCTGACCTACAAAGCACTAAATGGTCAAGCACCATCATCCATAGAAGAGCTCTTAGTACCTTATTGTCCCACTAGAACACTGCGCTCCCAGAACTCAGAGCTACTTGTGGTTCCTAGAGTCTCTAAAAGTAGAACGGGAGCCAGAGCCTTCAGCTATCAGGCTCCTCTCCTGTGGAACCAGCTCCCAACTTGGGTTCGGGGGGCTGACACCGTTGCCACATTTAAGAATAAACTGAAAACCATCATCTTTGATAAAGCTTATAGTTAGGGAGTGAGGAGTTGCAGCATAGTAGAGTAGAGTAGAGGGAGGCAGGAAGTACAAGCCCGTTCCGGCAGGGGAGAGTACGAGCCCGGTCCAGGGCCCCTCTCTTTAGCCTGCCTCTCTTAGTTATGCTATTATAACTCTAGACTGCTGTGGGAAGCTCCTTCCAAGGACACAATGAGCTGCTCCCTCTTCTCTCTTTTCACTTGTCTCCTTTTGTGTGCATCTTAGTCCCAGAAATGCCTGTTACTAACCTAGCTCTGGGGAGTTTTCTCCCCGGAGTCCCTTTGCTTCTTCTTCACCCAGAACATCGCCTTGGAATTGGGTGGCACCTACACCGGGGTCCAGGGTGCAGCTGACGCTATGGACTTACTACACCCTGCTACGCTCTGCGATTCCCCGCAGTGTCCGACTGCGTCCTGCCGCGTCCAACCGCGTCCACCCAGGCTGCTGTGCCACACTACACCCCATAACGCCCTGCTGTACCCTACTATGACATGAACTACTACGACTACCATTGTGATCACTGTTCCACTATCTTTATTATGACTATTATTGCCACCATTCACCACTCCCCCAACTGGTGCCGTCAGACACCGCCTACCAAGAGTCTGGGTCTGTCCGAGGTTTCTTCCTAACAAAAAAAGGAGTTTTTCCTTGCCACTGTCGCTATAGCTACTGCTAATGCTTGCTCTTGAGGCAACCACTGTAATAGTTGGGGCTTCGTAAACTACAGAGTTTGGTCTAGACCTACTCTATCTGTAAAGTGTCTCGAGATAACTCTTGTTATGATTTGATACTATAAATAAAATTGAATTGAATTGAAAATTGAATTGAATTGACCCAAGGGGAAAAATAGAAGGAGATCCAACATTTGTCTCAACCTCACGACGAGGTGGCACATCCTACAGCTGTGTGTGTGTGTGTGTGTGTGTGTGTGTGTGTGTGTGTGTAATACAGGTACTGTATCTAGGCAGATTAAGCACTTATATCACAGTGGTGAATCTAAATGACCTGCTCTCTCTCACACACACACACACACACACACACACACACACACACACACACACACACACACAAAGGCTGATTTATGGCCTTCCTGTATAGCAGCAGTTCTATTAGTAAGAACAGTGACAAGTTTCTTACTAAAGATAATGACGAAGGTGGGACAGAAGATTGAGATAAGGAAGGGAAGAAAAAAAAATAGAAAGAAAAGCAAGAAAAGTGAATAGTCTGGGATAAAGAGAAAAAGGGGAAAGAAGGGAGGTTGAGATGGGGAAAAAACAATGACAGAAAGTAGGAGGTAGGTAGAGACAGAAGAAGGAAAGAGAGAAAGGGTGAAAAAAGGAGATGAAAAAGAATAACAGAGGAGGCATGGAATGATCAGAGGATGTGTGAAAGAAGGGGAGTAAGATGAGAGGGATATAATGAGAGGAATTGGGGAAAGAAGAGAGGAAGAGCAATGATGTAAAGAGAAAAGGAAGAGATGGAGGTGATAAAATTAAAGGATGTAGAGATGGAGGGAACAGAAGAAGCAGGTAAAAGGATAACGGACCAGACCTCAGTCACCTGATCTAATGGCTCATCTAGCAGATGCATCACGACAAAGTGTGTGTGTGTGTGTGTGTGTGTGTGTATGTGTGTGTGTGTGTCTCATTCTCATGCAGCGCGCACTGTGTCTGCAAATTCACCCTCTCTTCCTCCCTTCTCTCCGTCACTCCTTTTCTTCATCCCCTCCCTCTTCCTCATCCCTTTTTATATATTTTTGACGTTCTCTCTTCCATTGAATTCTCCTCACTCCTCTTTTCCACCTTTTCCGTGCTCTTTAACCCCCTCCACTTGCTTTATATCATCTGTCCCTCTCTACTCCTCCTCTCCATCCTTCCTTCCTTCTCCTCCCGGCGCTGCAGAGCAGAGAGGTGAAGCCGAGCATCACGACACACCCGTTTCCCTCCCCTATCCTCCCCCTTCCATCCCTCCATCCACCCTGCATCCATCCGTCCGTCCAGTCACGACTCCTTAATGCTGCACGGAGAGGGAACAAAAGAGGGGGAAGTGAAAGAGACAGACCTAGATAATAAGTCATTCGAGACTGCCACACTAGTTTTTATGTTCATATATTTCCCACTTTCCTAAAAGCACCTGAACGCAACTAAAGGAAAGTTTCAGAGCACTTGCTGCTTTAGACTTCATCACCACACAACAATAACTGTGACAAAAATAAAAGAGGGCATGTTGCTCATTGTGATGGATTACCTTTGTCAAGCAATTTTAAAGTCTCTGCAAGTGGATTTTTATTCTGTGCTGAAATATAGAAACTAATGGCTGCCTGAAAGGCAAGAACATCCCATTTATCAATCTAAAAAAACTGTGGTCTGCTACAGAATAAAGGTTGGCATGAGTTGCCTTTAACATACTCAAAGTGTTTCCAAACTTTAGGCACATTTAGCCAGCTTTTGTTACACAACTAAAAGAGTCAAGTCTTCTTTGGGTAGCACCACTCTGTCTTGACACTGTGACTATGTTCAGATGTCGGCGTAGCAATATTAGCGCATATCCACAAACCTGTTGATATCCAAGTCTTTTAAAATGTTTGAAAGTAGGTGAGTTTCACCCTTTCGATCAGCTAATAGAAGCTGATTTTGATTGGCTAGTTTTCCATCCAAGTGACTAAATTGCATTACAGCATTTCTAACTGAAAGGAGGCTACTCTTAACTTAGGATCTAATGCAGTGTTCAGTGCCTACCAGGAGTGCTGGTAGACAAGACAACTGACTGATGTTGTCCTCACTGTATAAATGAGAAATGTTGATGTGAAAAATGGCAGCTCGTCTTTTGACTCTGCTCACAAATTGTAGCTGCTGGAGATTTCCTGACGCGACGACACAACTAGAAACACTGCAAACAGCCAAATGGAGCCAGATACTTAAATCACATCCATGATAGGTGTTTTAGGGGATATTTTTTTCCTTAAAAAAGGTCCCATAAAATGGTGTTATTACTTCATTAATATGATGTAATTCCTAAAATAATATGATGTAATTCCTAAAATAATATGATGTAATTCCTAAAGAACGTTGCTTGAGCATAACATGAGAGTAACATTAAGTATAACCTGATTGGCTATTAGTTACACAGAGCAAGGAAAAGATATTTTGAATGACAAGCAAAAAAGGCCGGATAATTAAAAGAAATTGTGATGACTTTATAGTTACATCCACTAGTTTGGCTTAAGGTCACCATTGAAAGTTGACAGTTTTCCAGGAATTTCTATCGACTGTTTCAGGCTTTCAAACTTTCTGAAGGAGGGTCGTGACAGACAGATGAAAGGTCAACATGCAGCTAATGCAAGAGAGAGAGAGAGAGAGAGAGAGAGAGAGAGAGAGAGAGAGAGAGAGAGAGAGCATGTGTCTGTATATGTCTCTGTTCACAGTACATAGTCAAGCTATCTGACAAGTATTCATTTCAAAACATCAATACCAGTGAAGGAAAGAGAGACAAAAGGGAAACGGAGCAAGGGAAAGAGACGGAAGGTAAGAGAGGCCTTTTTTTTGTGTAATATTAATGTAACTATCTTGCATGTTCAATGCAGACTGGGTGGTTTAGGACCACAGCTTTTTCTCAAGATTGGTCAACTTTAGTCTGGGGCAGGCCAAAACTGCACACTGCATAAGAGCCTTACGACCAGGGATGATCTTTTCTTAATCTGCCTCTCACGGGATCTCTCCTCTGTCTCCGAGTCTAAATATGGAAGATACTTCTGCAGCCATAGTCGTCATCCCTCTCATCCCTCTCATCCCTCTTTCCACCCTTCATTTCTCCTCAGGGAAATGCTCCAATGCAACGAGAGAGACACTTCCTAAAATCACCCATCATCTTGAGACACTCTCACTCACACACACACACACACACACACACACACACATCAAAGTTCACAAAAAGGATCAAAGATCAACACTCGTCTAATCCAATGTCATTTCAATCAGGCCCATCAAAGAACCAGCCTGAAGGTGTGTGTGTGTGTGTGTGTGTGTGTGTGTGTGTGTGTGTGTGTGTGTGTGTGTGTGTGTGTGTGTGTGTGTGTGTGTGTGTGTCTGCATGGGAAAGAATGTGTGAAGTTTTGGGGTGTCACTGCACCCTAACATCCCTCCGTGTGAAGCAGTGGGAAATGCTGGGGGTTTGAAAGGCGGGGTACGTTTGTTTTGAAACTCTAGTGTTGCCTGGAGGGGTGGTGCTCTGCAGAATGTCTATGTGTGTGTGTGTGTGTGTGTGTGTGTGTGTGTGTGTGTGTGTGTGTGTGTGTGTGTGTTGGGGTTGAAAGGAAACGGTGAGAAGCAGCTGTCCCTCACACACAAATGCCGATTTCCAACAGAAACACTCATACACAGCACCGGCTGCTAGCATAGCTGTGACGGTGGCCTATTCTCACACATGAACACACACACACACACACACACACACACACACACACACGTGTAAAAATAGGCCTCAGGGTAGCCCCAATTGACTTCCATTCATTTGGAGGCAGCAGGCCACCTGTTTGTACCAGAAAGGTCACAGGTTCGATTCCATCAGCTGACATGCCTTAGAGCAAAAAACAAACCTGTCCAGCTTAACACAAAACACACACACACACACACACACACTTACTTTCAACAGACACATGAACATTGACTCCACTGAAACAAAACTTTTCCATTACAAACAAAGACACAAATTTCAACCTTACACTCATACTTGTATCAAATGCTTCCAACACATTCCCCATACAAACACACACACTTCCAGGAGACACAAACACCCACACAATTTGGCCCAGAAGAGATGGTATTACAGTGAAAACGAGCACAGCTGTCACACACGCTCGCCCACGCTGACACGCAGCAGCGATTACAGCTGCGGCCACACAGCTGATGCTGCACCTTTAAAAGACATTATAATCCAGAATCTGCTTTTCTATACCACTAAGACAATAATTTGTTTAATAAATTTAAATGTTCTACAATGCACATCAGGGACTCTATCCGGTCCGTAAAAGCTCCTCTGGTAGGTAGGTCTTTTCCAGGAAAAAACATTGCCAGTGAACAGGATGGGATGTGCTTCATGTTTGTGTAGCAGGAACATTCATTATTTCAATTTATTTTATTCTCTCCCTCTGAATGAATGGCGACAAACAGCTTCTCATGAATCAGTCACCATGCCAACTGTGCAGACAAAGTAAAGACTGACGATTACTTAACAAAATAGCAGTATTATCTTTAAAGGGTCTCTACTGCAACAGCTAACCTGGCCTTTACCTCATCTGAACCACCCTGTCCTCACTCTCAACCTTCACACAAAAAAACACCCCATGCCACCCGACATGAGAAGAAAGGTGTGTGAGAGACAGTTCTCACGTCCCGATGCCCCCCCCCACCCCCACATGACACCAACTCTCAGTGTGTTTTCTCACATAGGCAGCTTCATCCAGGGATTATAAGGGAATGGCAGCGAAAATTGATACTTTGGTAAGGATGATTTGGCAACCTCTCGAACATAAGACCTGATGGAATCCCTGGGAATCTTTCTTTGCAATGCTAGAGTGAAAGCTTTGCACGCTTAAATCCAGGCTGATGAAAAGGGGTATCATGTGCATGTAGAAGGTAAACAGTCTCATTATACAGAAGAAAGATCCCGCCAAAGAACTAGAGGAGGCTCTTTCGATGCACAAAAGATCAAATTACATTTTTTGCATCCGAAAGGTAAAAAGTGTGGGGGGAAAAACATGAAAAAGGTAAACATTTTCATCATAAGACTTTGTCGTCACCTTCTGGATATGAAATAGATAGATTTTTTTCTTATTCTTGCATTCTCAATAGCTTCTTCTAGTTCCCTGATAGTGTGCAGGCATTGTCTTTATTTAATGGTAAAGATAGGCCATGGCATTCTAAGGTCAAAGACACACCAGTCTGATCCCAGCAGCACTTCTTTTTGTTAATGTGAAAATTTGAAGTTTAACAGCCATTTAGGCTGTTGATATTTTTAATTAAATGTCTGCAAATTGGACTGTCTCCCAGACCAAGGAGCCACCAGCTGATAATGAAGTTAAATTGCAGTTTTATAATTGCTGTTCTTCAGCCATTAAAAAAACAACACATGCAAAAAGTGCCTGTTGTACACTGCGTTCTTTTCTTTTTTCTTTTATCTTACTCATCAGGGCCATCGGCTTTCTCTCTTTGCGTCTCTGCCTACCTCAATATCTCCCTGGTATTTTATGTACCTCTAATAAATAGGCAATAAAAAGATAATAAGCCTCAGAGCCCTACACACGCATCTCAAATTCACTCTGCACTGAGTGCACTTCTGTGTGTTAAGCAATTCTTAACACAGTGTGTGTGTGCCCTCTGCTTACATATCTGTGTGTTATTTTGGCTGATGGTTAATGGCCAAGCCTTAAAAAGTTGTCATTTTGACGGCTTATTTCTCTCATACACACACAACAACACTGCTTAGAAAGTCCTAGCAGCAGTACTGAGCGATATAATCAGTTTTGCAGTAAATGCACAGCAGTAGAAGGAACACAGGATGGGACACAGCGAGCAGAGTCTGGACCCGCTAACACAGCCAAACAGCACTATAAAACATTATAGGCAGTCAGCAGCAACTACACACCTCACCTCTGACTCTCCTACACTTACATCTTTCAGATTTATTTCCAGGGGAGGCGAGCTGAGCAGGAGGAACGTCTGTACAGTCAGACTTTAGGTGAGGATGCATTAAAAAATATCTTTATTCCAAGTGTTATTAATCCTCTGTGTTCGTTTTAGGCACAATTTTACTTCACATTCAGTTGCACCAAACAGCTATAATATTAGACTGTATTTTTCCACTGTGTTACACTTACAGCGTCCACTGTGTTACTTTGTAGCATTTTAACTCAACTCTATTTACGTATACAGCACCTTGAACATGGCACCATAGATAGGAAAAGACAAAGAAAGTAAAAAATGAAAGGAGAATACATATAAAATACACCAAAGGTTTGAACTGCAAAAAACACAATCCTCCACTTAGAGTGCGCTCAATCAGTGCACCCTGGAGTTTGAATCAAGCACTCCTCTCTTCTCAGACTAGGTGTTGAATGTTAGATTCACTCCTCTTGCTCAAAATTCAGCCTTTTCATCCATCACGGTTTTATTCCCCCCCCCACATTTCCAAATGCATCATAAGAGCAGCGGATTGTCTTTCAGATGCACTCAGGCGGTAGAGTTGAATATGGTAGCCCTTCTTGCCATTTAGTGTGTGTTTTCAAGGCTAGACCCTCAGCATATACACACAGACTCACACACTGATGTTTTTCTCTCCAGAGTTTGATTGTTTTTGATGCAGCGTTAAAAAAACATAGTTTTCAATCAGAAATACTTTGATTTTCTATCAGAAAAAGCAATTGCATTCCCCGGCAGTTTTTGTGTTTTAGCCGTTCTTATTACTGTTGTTTTGTGTGTGTGTGTGTGTGTGTGTGTGTGTGTGTGTGTGTGTGTGTGTGTGAGAGAGAGTGTGTGTGTGTGTGTGTGTGTGAGTGTGTGTGTGTGTGTGTGTGTGTGTGTGTGTGTGTGTGTGTGTGTGTGTGTGTGTGTGTGTGTGTGTGTGTCAGCGATGTTCTCTGCTGCCTCAGAGGAAGCAGAACAATACAAATATGATCAATAACACACACACACACACACACGGCAAGGGAAGTGTGTGTGTGTGTGTGTGTGTGTGTGTGTGTGTGTGTGTGTGTGTCTATGCATACTTTCATGTTCATATATGAACTGTGTCTGCAGATGTTCCTTCTCCCTTGTGTTTGTAGGTGTGCAGCTACCTCTGTGTGTGTGTGTGTGTGTGTGTGTGTGTGTGTGTGTGTGTGTGTGTGTGTGTGAACTGACTCATCTCATCAGTATCTTGCTAATGTGGAGACAGACTGCTAGGCCATCTGCTCACAAGGCAACTGCACACCAGCAACTTTTTTAAAGCAACTTCTCCCCCGGCAACATTGTTCTCAGTGAGCAGAGTGATTGGCTGATACAAGCTCAGATTGAACAGAGTGAGAAAACGTACTCAAATTGTACATTTTGTTCTTCATTTTCTTTTTAACAGACTTAACACCCTTCACGCTGTAGCTATGTCGGGCTAATCTGTAGCGTGGTTGTGTCAGGCTTACCAACTAGCTGGTTTCAGCTAAAGGCCACTACCCTGGCTAAACAGCGCTAAGCTTTAACCTTATTTTGACTGCAGAACTTCTAAACGCAACGTAAAGGTTAGCTGTACAGCCTAGTATGGCTAAATGGAGCTTAACCTGAGTCTGGTTTCTAATACAAGGCTGCCAAGGGCAAAAAAAGGCAAATTGATTTACCTTTTTTTAAACCACAGGGCTACGATCTATCCACAAAACTATTTTTTTCATTTGTTTTACACCCAATGTTAGGAGTTTAAACAATTGCATAAATTGTTATCACATCATTAGAGCATTAGTGTTATTGGATTGTCTACATTATGAGCACCTTATATATAATTATATTTGGAGGTCAAGTGTCAACACACAAAGTGTACTGTCCAACTTCCTCCGACTCAACAACGACAAATTAGATGCATCCACTAGAGATGTGCCTCGACTTTGCTTAAAATATTGCCAATACAAATTAGAACAGGACACGTTGCAAAAGAAGAAGGAAAAAAAGTCTACTTTGATAACACCAAAGACAATTCTTATGAGCAAACCGCAGCTGTTGCAATTATTAGCAGAAGTCACCCTTGTGCAGTGCACTGTGTCTCCTCAATATCCCAGAATACATCTGCCAGTCAATACAAACGGATTAGAGCGAGACCTTGTTTGGGTGAGGTGGGAGATTTGTGGCTTTAAGCGGCAGCAAAAAAAAGGGTTGAAAAAGCTGTTAGGGTGTAGGAGTGTGTCTGTAAAGTGTGTGTGTGTGTGTGTGTGTGTGTGTGTGTGTGGGAACACGCAGGGATATAGGTTAAGAAATGACCAGTGGCAAATCTGAGATTACACAAACTCCATGGCCATTTGTGGCTGACTGGGTGAATTAGGCCTGTACACTATATCACTGCTAACGAGTAAAAAAAACTGTCACTCCAACTTCAGCTGCAGGACAGCACAAGACTTAAACCCTAAAAAACCCTAAACTATAAACATTTAGTGGATAAAAGTACAAGATTTCATTCAGCAACAGATTCTTCTGAAATTATGGTAAGTGGGTATCTAGTCATCGTTGACAAAACAAAAACATGGTTATTGTTGCACTACTGCCTTCAAGTAACAATTGTACCAGCAAGAAAGAGGTCTGGAGGGAAATCAGCTTATCAGAGGAGGTTCTGCATTGGTTATTGTCATAATAAATATATGGTGTTTTACAGGTAAAGCAAATTTAGCCTTTATTTAACAAGGAAAGTTCCTTTAGATCCGGATATCTCCATGAATCCAGCAAGGAAAAAAAATAACTTTGAAGGAACTTAATTACAAAGAGACGGTTTACAGAGCAATATTCTGTCAAATAAACAGAGATCGACAGCGACAAAATGGTACAATGTGTAATTTTTTTTTTTCTGGCAGTGTTATGTAAACACACACACACACACAATTAACAAAGCTCCAAAAATACAACTCAATGCCACCCAACTCTGCCGCTTCACACACTTCTCCAGTCACCTTACAGCATTATTCTGACAAATAACCTGTAATTCCCACTGCTGGCCAGATGCCAACACAATCCTTCAGCTCTATCCCAACACACACACACACACACACACACACACAGACAGTTTAATTATGGCATTTCAGACAGCTAAAGCGGAAATGTCTACTGTTTGATTACTAATTTGGCTCCATTATCAGGATACAAAACAATCCGGTAAACTGTAAGCAGCAGAGGAAATCTATATACTGTATATGTTTTCATTCGGTTTTCTTTTTGTTTTTCAGGCAACAAGCTACATGGATAATACCTTTAAATCATATTCGTTTGCAATACAAAGGGATGTTTTATGTTGAGTTCAGCAACCCAGTTTTCTCCTCTGTTCATTCTGGCTTCAATTTTCAAATTTGTTCATCAAACATTTTAAGAACTCTGTACAAACAACAACAACAACAACAACAACAACAGCAGCAATAGGAGTTTGGATTGCAATCAATATTTCATTAAGCTGAGCAGGACCGGCGTTACCACGGCAACTTGGCAGTCACTCGTTTTTTTTTTGGTTTTTTTTTTACGTTAGGAAGCTATACTTGAGACGGTTCTGGCAACATTATCACCTAGTACAATGCTGAGGTAAGAGCAATTTAACATTGTGGGAGAAAGCTTAAGAAGAGATTACATACACAATGCAGTAACAATAGTAGCATCATTCCAACTTCCACTTCTGTATTGTGCTGTGTGTGAGCGAGCAGAAAGCCCTTTCAGATGGGAAACTGAAGTCCAGTACGCTCTTTTCAAAGCCACCAGACTCCTTTAACAAAAACAGTAGTTTGACCTCGCAGAGTTGCTGGTCTACCGCTGCCCCGATCGGTTAGTGTGTGACTTCGGTGAACTTGAACCAACCCTTCAAAACACCAAAGGTAAAGCAGTGAAAATATTCAGAATATAACGTACACTTAAACCAATATTGATTTTCTTTTTAGATGGGCCTTTTTTTAGGTGTCTAAAACACTTTGAGCTGTGTGGCCCCGTCCACAGCACTACACTGCTTAGGTGCCGTGTCTGCACTCCTGTCTGCGTCTCCACTTCAAAATATCTGAACTATCCCTTTAATAAGCTTCTGTTAATGTGGGCTAAAGTATTGACCGAATATTTACCGATGAAAACTTTCTGACTTAATGTGAAAACTCGCGCTTGATTTTATGACAGCAGAACAATCGCTTAACTTTGATGTGACTTAAGGAAGTAAACATGCTGAACGCTGAAGTTCAGTGTTGACTCAACAGCACTCCACAGCTATTAAAAATGTACTTTCACCATATCAAACTAAATCTACGACTAGAGTCTACAAGTCATTGATTGTATCAGCAAAAGTTGAAATCCTAAAGACACAGCGTGGTTCAATTTAAATCTCACAGTCCAAATACACTTTAGCTTAAATACACAACAGTAACCCTCTAATCCACTCCCATTCTAATGAGACACTAGAGCTTCTGTTCACTGAGCGCCAGTCTGTCTAAATACAGAGTGGGCGAGAAGAAGGAAGGGAGGAAGGGAGGAAAGGAAGGAAGGAAGGAAGGAAGGAACGAACGAAATGAAAGTAATAGGATGGAGAAAAGGAAGAAACAAAGGAACAAACTAGGAAAGGGAGGCTGAGAAAAAAAGGAAAGAAAGTTCATTGATGAAAGAGGCAATGAGAGAAGGAAGCAAGAAAAGGATGGATAGATTAGGAAAAGATAGAAGGTAATAATGTAAATAACTTTTCTAATGAAACAAGTTAGGGAGGAGAGGACCTGACGCTGTTGCTGTAATATAATCTCTCGCTCACACACTTTGTCATGTTAGTAAAGCTCACTCGCCCAAACACACCTGGGCTACCTGTGATCAAGCATCTCTCCAGCCTTGATGCCTTGACACATACACAGAGTTGCTAGGCAACAAAAAAGCAGGTAAAGGGTTGACTTTAACACCCCTGCCAACACACACACACACACACACACACACAAACAATTGTGAAACAGTGAAATTTCTTGGGTTTACTACACATGTTGGCTGCTTCTCTTGCCTCCTGCATCTCCTTGGAGACTGTCAGCATTGCAGAATTGCCACACACAAACGCACACACACACACACACACACACACACACACACACACACACACACACATACACACACACATACACACACACACACACCCTTTTAATTATCTCCACTCTCATTCAAATCTGTGAATTGTCTCTTTTTCAGGAGCCAAAGTGGCAAAGAAGGACGAAAAGGATGACACTGGCAGGCCGCATCATCCTCCAATGACCCACGAAACACAGAACAGGCACACACTCATTGGTCTACATACAAAGTACAACACACACATGATCACGCCTCAGGCCACCACATTGGGACTCAACATGTGAGAGAGGGAGAGAGGGAGAGAGAGAGAGAGAGAGAGAGAGAGAGGGAGAGGTGGTTTCTGAGGCCAACTGTCTGACAAAAAGCAAGCTCAGTTTGCATTCAAATGCACCGAGGCAGCCTTTCACGACAACTGCTCTCTCCACAGAAGAAGTACATTCATTAGGTGTCCATTTACCCCAATTTCTTTTCTTTCATCTCCTCTTTTCCTTCAACCCTCCTCCCCTTCTGTGCCATCTCTTCTCCTTTAACCTCAGCTCTTTCTCCTCTTTCTCTCTTATTTCCTAATTCCCTCCTTTCTTCTCCCTCTTTTACTTTTCTCTCCTTCACTCCTCTTGTTTCACCTCCTTACTCTTCCTTCACTCCCTGTCATTTTTTTTCTCTCTTTTCTTTAATCATTTTTTACCTGATGTGACATCTTCTCTCCCTCATGTTTTACCTCCACCTCTTTCCCTTCCCCTACTCTCCCTCGTTCTAGGGCCGATTTTCTTTTCTCTTCAAAGCCGGCATCCACGCCGTGATTGGCCAGCTACGTGAAGGTGAGAAAGGAGCCTGTCCTTACATAACTATTTTGTTACCTTTTCATGTGAGCAACACTATCAATGTCTTCCAGGAGAGACTGTCTGTCGCCTTTCACCTCCTTCTCTTCTCTTTGCTCCCCCTTTCTCCCTCCTTTTACACCCCTCTCCTCTCACCTCCTTCCCACCCCTCTCCCCTTGGCTCTACTTTCCTCCCCTGTCCCCCTTCCCCTGAGTCACCCCAGAGTCACCCCATCTCCTCCTCTCCTTTTCCCCCTCCCCCTTCCTTCTCCTCCGTCCTCTGCTGTCCATATCTGCTGATATGCAGCAGTCATGAAGGGCACATAGCACCCTGCATGAAGGACACACGGTGACGTGGATGCAGCATATGCTACTACGCAGTACAAAATGAGAGAGAAGCATGGAAACAGTGCAGCTATAAATATAGTACGCAGTCGGCTCGGTGACTCCTTCCTCCCATCCCTCTGCTCTCTGTAGTGCTGCATGCAGTACCTGGAAGTGTTAAAGTATCAGACTGAAGAAAGAGATCTACCCCTCACAACATACAACTCATGTCAGAAATGTATTGAATTCAGCTTGAAGCTGTACAACCTCTCCTCTCTCTTTTATTTATAGACTTGACATCCATGAGAAGCAGCTAGCTATCCACACTAGGGATCCACCTATACGAGGGTTTGAAGGCCAAACCTTGAAACCAACACTAAAGCTGCCGACAGCCAGTACACTGTCTATTGATTAATATCGTTTTCTAAAATTAAATATGTGTCAGGCTGCAAAATCTTATTGGCCATGCAGCATCACAATGTGAGGATGTAGCAAAGACAAATGGCTCACATCAGGTAACTGATACACAAGCAGATTGATGAAATTTGTCTAAATTAAATTCTTTATCATCAGGTAGGGTCATTCTGCTGCACACAGGGGTCGTAAATTAAAATGTGGGAAAGAAATCAAAAATGTATTTCCATTCACAGACACAGAGTGCTTAAGGAAAGATGGATGTCTCTTTTATTAAAAAAGCAACACAAACCAACCAAATTGGTTAGCATGGGCATGTTGTTTGTCATTCACCCATGTCATGTCAAATGTTAGATTATTCAATATACTTGCCTGTCAACCCCATTTGGAGTCACACAATGTGTAAAGCTGATTAGTTTAGCTTCAACCTGCGACTTTGAATTTTTTTTCAGTGTTTCCCCCAGATTGTTCCTATTAAACTCCACCGTAATTAAATGAATTTGTTTTAATTGGGTGTTGGTTGCATCTCCCAATAATATTAAACATTGTTGTGTCTGTCTAAAACCACGCAAAAGCTCATCTTTTTACTCTCCGATTTACTTTGCTTTGTATTTGCTTGAAACATCACGTGTCGTTTATTTTTAGCATCAGTGTTCCCTCACTTCAATAGAGCTATTCATGGATATCTAAACCAAAGATGACTTATTTTAAGCAAAATATTACTGTTATTTGGGGGGATTTTATTGCTTTAGTTTTGGTTTATTCCATGATATCTTAGCTTCTGCCAGTACAGAAGCTATACATTTGTAAGTGTGAAAACACCAGTCACAACACATTAGGTTGCTTGGCTTGTCAAATTTGTTGCTCATTGTCCCATTAATGTGTTTTAAGCACCTGATTTAGCTCAACATGCTTAGATGTTTCAGTCAAGTAAGGCAGTTTTTAAACATGCAACTATTTCGAGTCTAAACCAAATGCACATCAAGTGCATTACAGCCTTTATCTGAAACCATTTTCACTGAGGCTCTATTTTCTACCGAGGTCTAAAGAAAGTGTTTCTCTTCCCCAGGGCTCAGAACACTGTGCTTGGCCCGGATAGTCACAACGCTAACCTAAAGTAACAGCCCACTGTGGTGCAGAAATGAACGCAAAAACTTGTCCCTTTAAGTGACTAATGCCAGTTGTGGTAGCTGTACATTAAACAAATTCAATTACATAAGGAATGCACTGCATAATGACTGGACAAAATGTAAACTAGACGTAGAGAGAATTTAATAGGCTATAACTCTAAATGACAACAATTTTCTCCTCCAATTTCAGCCGAGCCCATTTTAATCAAGACAATTAGCAGCTGCTCTAATGCAGAATGCTGCGGAATGAGATTCAGTTCCTCACATCAACAACAACATTACGATGTGAGAGGCTTTAAAACTCCAGAAGGAGCCCGTGTGGTGGCCTCCAGGCAGCCCGGGCTGATATTATAGCTTATTACATGCTATGTTTTAAAAGTAGCAAGGAGTCACACAGTGAGAAAAAATAAATCACGTATAGAAATGAAAACTTTTGATGCATCGATAATCGTTTTATCATCGCATTGTAACCCTCTGAATCGGAAACGAATCGTGAGGTGCCTATAGAGGTTCCCACCCCTAGCTGATGTACTGGCCAATCAGAGATGCTGGCCTCTCCTGCAGAAACTACACACCAGGTTGCTCAGTATGACTTACTGTAGAATCTAAAGGTGACGGGGGTTGGCGCAGAGGGTTGGTTGTCGAGTAAAATACAAACAAGTGAAACAACTTTGAGACGGTTGAAAGAAAAAAAAAAGAAACTTTTGACCGCTTTCACTTTTTCTTCAGGCACCTTTGATCAGCTTTCGTCACGTGAGCACTTTGTCCTCTGGCACAGGCCTCACGTGCACAAATACGTATGCATGCGCACACACAAATAGCAGACAGTGACCTCACAAGCATGCAAGTAACAGAAGCTTTTTAGGCACGTCCTCTAGCCACACAGAGTACTCCCAAGCTGAAATAGAATAAGGTATTTTAGTCACTCGCACACAGCTATTAATATGTCCTGCGTGTGTGCTTTCATGTTTTATCCAAGTGTGTGTGTGTGTGTGTGTGTGTGTGTGTGTGTGTGTGTGTGTGTGTGTGTGTGTGTGCGCGCGTGTGCGTGCATGCAGGGGGGTGAAAGCAGATGCAGCCCTTGCTCTGCAGTCCGTCCTATACATCAATGTCAGGACAGCCAGGTGGACAGAAACACACACACACACACACACACACACACACACACACACAGTGCCTACACAAGTTCATGCATGCAGAAACGCAAGGAAAAAGAAAAGGAAAGCATGACTAGGCGTTAACAAATCGACTAACAGTAGCTTTTAGTGCTGAGCCGGTTGCACGCAACACACACTAAGGTCAGGACAGCGACCAGAACATTCAGAACATGCAGAGCCTTGATCTCTGACCTCTTTCAACCCTTTTTAGGAACAGGCAAGATGACTAAAATGCAGATATGTATGGCTACAGGACAAAAATACCAGCTTTGATAGCTCTGTGGGAACACGACCATCATGCACTGCTGCAGGTATGAAGCAGTTGGTCAGTAAGCGCCTTGCTAAAGGGCACGTCAGTCAGACCCTAATGGCACATGGTCCATGACTTTAAATGCACTTCCTCTACTCAGATGTAGACGACTGGGATGACTGTGACAGTCCAATGATTATTTTAGAAGAACACTGGCAGCTCCTGCTGAAGATGTTTGTCAGGCCAAAGCTAACGATGTGTTGTTGGTTAACCATACTTTCCAAAAGGTTAGCCCCGGTGGGATCAACAAGGACTGTTTTCAAGGGAGACCTGTCAGGAAAGCAGCATTGAGACAAACTGACAAACAACAAAGTCAAAGCCTAGTATAAAAAAAGAAAGGGGGGGGAGAGAGGGGTGATGGCGCAGTGGTGATGGCACATGAGACATGCCTTTGGTGTGGGAGACCTGGGTTCGATTCCCACTGCGGTACATCAACCAATGTGTCCCTGAGCAAGACACTTAACCCCTAGTTGCTCCAGAGGTGTGCGACCTCTGATATATATAGCAGTTGTAAGTCGCTTTGGATAAAAGCGTCAGCTAAATGACATGTAATGTAATGTAATGCAATGAAGAGATACACACTGTAAAGTTGAAAACAAAAAAAGTGTAAAAAAGTTTGTTGTAGGAGCTCCAGCTAGGAGAGTAGGTTTATGGTGTCAGACCCAATCTTAATCTTGACAAAACTAGGCAAAAGGTTTTGGAAATACTGTCTGGCCACAGTCCTAAGGAAATGTTTGATATTGCCTACTTGGAGCTAACTATAAGAATAACACAACCTACATTGGACTGCACTGGACAGCATTGGATTACACTACAACTGGCATCAACTTCTCGACACAACTTCCAACATGAAAGTACAAGCATAGAAGGGTCATTTTTTAAATAGTAAGACACTTACTGCTAGGTTGACTGGAGGAGGCCACGTCAACATAATTTTACAGACCTGATGTTATGATTTATGTCTCCAAATGAATAGGTAACACTGTGGAAATGAATCCACTAAATTCCTTAAATATTTAAAAAAGAAGTGGAAACTACTATCAAGAGGAACTTAGTTTAGTGATGAGTCACACTTAGCTTCCTTACATGAACTGGACTATGTATCTGTGCTCCTTATAATCTAAAACTTTCATGGACTCGTTCAATAAAAAGTTACATGAACATGTATCAATATCAGGGCCTGTGCAATATCCTCTCAACTAGTGGATGAGCTTTATTTATTCTTCTTGTCCTAAAGTACGTTGTTGTCTTGTTATATATTGTCATGTACTCTACTAATTGTGACAAAATGTATGATTGATAATTAATGCATGTATATGTATGCTAATTGTGACAAAATCAGTGCTTCTTGTCCAAGACATATTTCCTACAAGACAATACAGTTTATCTTATCTTAATATATTAGACTCATCTTTTCATTCATTTTGGTCATTTTCAAAAAGACCAAAATAATTCTGATACAATCCATGGTACAGTACAACTGAAAACATAATGATAATATGATCAGTTTTGATTCAAAATTAGCCAAAACTAACTATGTCTGATCAATTATATCTACAAACACAACAACCAGCTGTTCACGTAGCAACTACAGATCCTCCAATATGGTGTCTTCTGTCATGAAGACACCAGGATGTGAGATTGGAGGTCACACCTGTGCAGTGACCGTGCAGGGCTACATGATGCATGCTAATGTTAGACTGAGCTTTAAGCAGCTCTGTGCTTAACATGATAACCTGCAGGCCAGAATGAGCACACGCTGCCCTAAACATGCAGATTCACAATGGAAGCACATGCATGTTGGAAACACACACACACATACATGCAGAGAATAAGGCTGAAACTAATGAATACTTTCATTGTGGATTCATCGGTTGATTATTTTCTCTATTGATTAGTTGTTTGGTTTATAAATGTCAGAAAATTGTGAAAAATGTGGATCGGTGTTTCCCAAAGCCCAAGATGACGTCCTCAAATGCCTTGTTTTTCCCACAACTCAAATATATTCAGTTTACTGTCACAGAGGAGTGAAGAAACTAGAAAATATTCACATTTAAGGAGCTGGAATGAGAGATGTTTTTCTTTTTTCATTAAAATGACTTAAACCGATTAATCGATTATCAGAATAGCTGGCTATTATTTTAATAGTTGACAACTAATTGATTAATCTGTGCAGCTCTACCAGAGAGCCATACACGTTGGCAGTAAGCGACATATCAGGTGCTGCTATGATCAAGTATCAGACCTCCCACTGTGATGAGAGGTGTGTGTCTTCAACATACGCATGCACGCACACACACACACACACGCGCACGCGCGCACACACACACACACACACACACACACACACACACACACAAAACCATGTATCAAATGATACCCCCCCGCCTCCTTAGTGCCCCACTTAGTCACCTCACAGCACCGGAAACCTGTCACTGCTTCACACACACACACACACATATACAAGGACACCAATGCACACGCAAACCCATGTGCACACATGGCAGTCGGTAACAAACACGCAATCACTTATACATGCACATTCATACACTCACACACACACACACACACACACACACACGCAGTGGAGGGTGGCAGGTGCAATCAGCAACTCCGTCCTTGAGCGGAGTGAGGAATACCAGGGTGACACAACATTGCAGACGCAGCTCACGTGTACACACACACACACACACACACACACACACACGCGCGCAGCAATAGTACAGTTTTTTCAGGTCTATGCATTATACATGTACACTGTACAGTATTTTTTTGTTCAACACATATATGATTATAGGACAAATTTATATTATGTGTGCTTTAATATTCTCCTTTAATTCAGTAACATTTCCGTTTGTTCCCTACGCTCTGTAGAGGAATGTTGCTCTCTTTCTGTAGTCAATTTCTCTCTGTGTCTTCATCTTTAACACTCTCTCAGTTTTCAATTAAACTGAAGAGACGCGTCCTCATCTCTCCTGATACACCATCTAACTCTCTCCTCTCTTTGCCTTTTTTAGTCACTTGTTTTCACTTCTTTTTCATCCCATTGGTCACAGACCGTCCAACACTACTACTGCCACAGACCGTCCAACACTACTACTGCCACAGACCGTCCAACACTACTACTGCCACAGACTGTCCAACACTACTACTGCCACAGACCGTCCAACACTACTACTGCCACAGACCGTCCAACACTACTACTGCCACAGACTGTCCAACACTATTATGGCATTCCACCTGCAGAGATCCAGACTTTAGCAGACTAGGCTGCTTAGCTAAATGTGAGGTGATAACCAGGGCTTAATGGCTTAGCACACATTAGTCCAGTACAACCAGTTGCACTGCTCTCAAAGTTCCAGTCTAACACACTACTGTTTCTGAACTGAACATTGAAATAACCTCTAATTTTGACTTACACAATATTAGGGCTGGGCAATATATCGATATTATATCAATATCGATATATGAGGCTAGATATCATCTTAAATTTTGGATATCGTAATATCCTGATACTGTATGACTCTAAGTGTTGTATTTTCCTGGTTTTAAAGGCTGCATTACAGTAGAGTGATGTAATTTTCTGAACCCACCAGACTGTTCTAGCTGTTCCATTATTTGTCTTTACCCACATAGTTATTATATCAACATAACTGATGATTATTTATCAAAAATCTCTTTGTGTGCATATTTTGTGAAAGCACCAATTGTCAACCCTACAATATCGCCACAATATCGATATCGAGGTATTTGGTAAAAAAATATGGGGATATTTGTATTAATGGATTGGAACTTTCCAAAAAGAGCACCTAGATGGAACTTAGGTAGAATATAGTCACACCCAGTGTTTTGACGTCAAGTGCTTCCTGGTTTTGTGCAAAACAACATAGAAATGGATTTGTTTTTACCAAACATTTTGTCAAAAATGGCTCACTTTCTGAAGTTCCCTTAGTATTTTCAGAGTCTAAAGGCGCTTTTATAGCTGCAACAGCTAGAAAAGACCCATTTCACTAATCTCACAGATGGTTAAATGTATGAGATTTGCCTCCAAAAGACGATAACATACACACTTGAATGCATAAACACAAACACACACGCTAAAAAGAGAAAGCTTGAAAGGTTCCCAGTAAAAATAAAGTCTGAACACAATCTACAGAAACAAGAAATGAAATGCTGAAATGAGAACAGAGAGGAGAGGAGAGGAGAGGAGAGGAGAGGTGGAAAAAATAGATAAAAAGGGGAAAGGGAAGCAAATAAAGGATAAAGTAGGAATGAAAAGGAGGAGGGGCAAGGAACCAAGAAGGTTTGAGGAAAAATAGATAAAGAGAAAAATGAGGATGGGGCCTAAGACAGAAAAAGAGCAAAAGAAAGAGGGGAGTAGGGGAGAAGAGGAGAGCACAGGTGGAGTAAAACAAGTAGAGGTAAAGTGAAGATGAGAAGAAAGCAGGAAAGAGAGGACACAAGACCAAACCATCAATAGTAGTATCGATGAATCAACAGAAAGCCCAAGAGGATTTTGGAGATTTTGCCTACACAAACTGCTGGAGAATTACACACACACACACACACACACACACACACACACACACACACACACACACGTGCACACACACACACGTGCACACACACACACGCGCACACACACACACACCACACAGTACCAAGAATCACAGTGTGTGACAGTGAACAGTGTGCATGTATGGCCTCTCCCTGCTGGACTGCAACGCACGTGACGGAGAGACTCATGCAGCAGCAGAGCCACATTAGGTAGAAAAGAGAGAGAGAAACAAAGACAGAGGGACATAGACTTAGACTTTGTACTACAACCTTTGACCTCCTGGCTTATCTCTAAATGCAGCTCTGTGTGTGTGTGTGTGTGTGTGTGTGTGTGTGTGTGTGTGTGTGTGTGTGTGTGTGTGTGTGTGTGTGTGTGTGTCACTGCAGCTGTGCCAAGTACAAAAACCAGAGTGTGTGTGTGTGTGTGTGTGTGTGTGTGTGTGTGTTTGTAAGTGTGTGTGTTCATCATCAGGCGCGGGCTTTGAACTCCCCAGCTGTCCCATCAAAAGATCTGCTTCCTCTCTACATCTCTCCAACACACACTCTCACACGCTTTTATTTTGCCATTATGTCCTGACTGGCCCACACACACACACACACACACACACACACACACACACACACACACACACATCATCTTTCTGCATCTGGTCATTTCAATATTTCTCTGACAATATCATATGAAATACTACAATAAACAATACTAGCACAGCAATTTTATAGATAGACAGCAACTGGAACATATAATAATATATAATGTCCCTCGCTGTCACCATGTCTGCAGCAAATCTTTTACCTGGCAGGCTGGAACTGGCCTTCACACACACACACACACACTCGGACAGAGCTCAGGTAGCTGGTTAGCTCTGAAAATGTCGCAGTAAATAACACACAGGGTGGGACAGACAGCTGATGTGAGACCTTGTGTGTGTGTGTGTGTGTGTGTGTGTGTGTGTGTGTGTGTGTGTGTGTGTGTGTGTGTGTGTGTGTGTGTGTGTGTGTGAGACCATGTTTATAGTGGCAGAACGACCTTCACGCCACCAGCTCATTCCATCACTATACTACCCTCGTTCCCCTGTCTTTTATATACACACACAAATGCACTGCTGTGATGTGTGCGAGCCAGACAGAACTGAGTTGTCTTGCCCTCAAAATTGTGCGTACACAAGGTTCAAAGGGAAACCGGGCTGATATCTGACTCCATAAAGCAGGCTTGTTCCAACCAGGAGCGATGTTGTAACTGATTCTCTCGGACACACACAAACATTCAGTTCTCGTTCAACACACTTCAAGGAAAAGGGGATGAATTATGGATGCACACACTGTCACTCTGCAAATTTGCAAATTTGTGGGTGTTTGACAAGCTGTAAAGGGTGCAAGTGTGTGTGTGTGTGTGTGTGTGTGTGTGTGTAGGATGTTCTTATGCAAGCGTTAGTCATCTCAGCAATCTTGACATGTCTTTACATTCGAGAGGAAACACTCAGATTTGCTTCCAGTCAATCATCAACCGAGCAGGATTACTACACAACCACATACAGTGGCGAAGTATTACTGCAGTACTGACATTGTTGTATTTTCTCAACAATACTGTAACCTGGATGCACCACCTCCAACCCCCGACACACTTTTTTTTATTTAATCAAACTCCTGAAGTGAAGTAGTGGGGCAGAACAATAAACTGTTGGTTTGCCAGGACAGCTGAAAATCTGTATTTGCAGTTTGTCTTCCTGTTGCACTGGTGGCAATGATACAAGAATACAACTTGTGTGTTAGGAAGCGCAGAACACTCTGTAAAGCTTTTCTCTGCTGGTTTCCAAGGTGTTCAGCTTCTCATTCAGCTGCTGGCAACAGGACTAATAAACCGGACACACACACACACACACACACACACACAGACACACACACACACACACACACACACACACACACACACACACAGTGCGTGGCACTATCTTTGTGGGGACCCATCATTGACATAATGCATTCCCTAGCCCCTTACCCTAACCTTAACCATCACAACTAAATGCCTAACCTTAACCCTTACCCTCACCCTAACCCTAAACTAATTCTAACCCTAATCATACAACCAAGTCTTAACCCTCAAACTGCCCTTTAAAGTAGTGAGGTCCAGCATTTTGACCCCACAAAGATGTCCGGACCCCACAAGTATACTGGACTCCCGGTTTTTGGACCCCACGAATATAGTTAAACAAGAACACACACACACACACACACACACACACACACACACACACAGGGTGATCATTCAGTCTTCCTAGTAGGCGGTCCACTACATTACCAGACAATATGGCAGTAACACTACCCAAACACACATAAAAGCCACAAAAGAGAGCAGGCAGGCCTGGCTCTGACCTGAGTATCACATAGCATTATCCAGTGTTCTGACGCAGGGCGGAACTTGGCCAAACAGGGCCTTCCAACTAGCATGATTTGTACTGCAGGGCCAATATGGGCGAACCAAGTCTCACTTATTTAACTCAATTTAAATGAAGGAGATGCCAAGGCTAAACAGGACTTCACTTTAGACTGATTTCCACTGCAGAGCCACACTAACCAAGATGTACTCAGTGACCTGTGTTTTCCAACCAAGGCTAGTCAGGCTGGCTCACTCAATATATGACTAAAGAACAATATCAGGCTAATGAAGTCTGGTGTGCAAGACAGGAGCAACAAAGGCCATAACGGTCTAAGAAAGGCCTTAGTGCCACATGATTAAATAGAGCTTTCCGATGCTAAGCTACTGCAGAGCTATACAGTGCTAGCCAACACATGCTTATTAGCCTGCTTAGCTCTAGAGTAGAAGGTAAGTCTTTCCAGGACTTTTCTTCACCCATCTTCCCACTTAAATGGTGATGAAGGGCTTTTCGAGGCTTACTTATTAGCCTAGGTAAAATTGCAGGAGAAACCAAGGCCATAAATGGCTACTTTTCAGCCTGGATGTCCACTACAGGGTGAAATGTTGCTCTACTAAGGCTTACTGATTAGCTTGGTTTTCACTCGTGGACTAACCAGAAATGTTTAACCCTTAGTTTTTGATTATTCCTTTCAGTCCTTAAAACTTTGGTCATTTTCTATGTTATGAAAACCTTGAAGCTTTAGTGCGTAACGTTTTGATATCAATGAACGTCCGTTACATTCAAGCCATTACCAAATGAGTTGCTACAAAGCTAATTAAGACTATCAGCTCCACACAACTCTCTCTGGATTTCTCAGTATGACTATGTTCAGAAGATTGTGTCATCCGGTGACTTTCGCGCGCTGAAACTCGAGTGTAGATAATGACCTCTTCTGAAGAGTCCATCATGTTTTTTCAATCCTCCGTGTCCTCCTTGGCTACTAGCAACTGCGTGGAGGAGGGGTGGGGGGCTGTGCACGATCACAGAAGGCTTGTATCATGTGGACGCGCCGACAGTGTTGTTGTCATTAGTTAGAATTCCTCATGGGGGCGACAGAAACTACGTACTACAGCTTTAAAGACTTTTTTGAACCAGCAGAATATGCTTTAGTTCCTAGAAAGTCAATAAAAAAACTGCATGCTACTGATAGCAGGAAGATCAAAGGTCAGTCTTTAATTCGCTTTTTCAAAATCATATCTCAGAGGTAGACTATTTCGACATCTGCTTTCCTCTGCCTAATTACTGACTCTTTTTATTTCATTATCTCTCTCACCCACTCCCCTCACCTGTCTGTCTCTTTTGTCTAATTTCTGTCTTCCCATCCCAATCGTCTTCCTCCTGAAATCACCTGCAGAGGAATCGATAAGCTATCAGACCATGAAGACTTCCAGACTCACTCTCTCGCTCTGTATTTCATGCCGTGTCAACTGGCTATCGGCCTGTTTGTGCTCCTCATCCTGTCGGTGTGTCTGAGTGTGTATGCGAGTGTGTGCTGTCAAACTAAATCCCCGATTTGATTGACAAAACATCCATCACTCACTTATGGTAACTTGTACATGTCACAGTGTGTGTGTGTGTGTGTGTGTGTGTGTGTGTGTGTGTGTGTGTGTGTGTGTGTGTGTGTGTGTGTGTGTGTGTGCGCGTGTGCGCGTGTGTGCGTGTGTGTTGACCCTATAAACTGCTATCTCAAACCAGACGTCTCCAAACTATTGCTAGAACAATATTCAAATGAAATGCTGCGAGTGTGTGGGGGAGAGAGAGAGAGAGAGAGCAATGCTGACATCGAAGAGAATGCAAATGAATCAGAAAAGGAGAAAAGGGTGAAAGGAATGAATACAGTAAATGGAGAGAAAGGGAGAAAAGAGGGAGAGAGAGAGAGAGACAAAGAGCAAATGGGAGAGAGAATAAATGAAAAAGTGAAAAGAGTGAGAGAAAAAGGGAGATAGTTGAAACGAGGTCAGGCGCTGCTGAGAAAAGCACAAAGCCGAGCAGAGCTGAGGGGAAAGCATGAAGCATGAGAGAGAAACACAGAAGAGGTGTGTGCGTGTGTGTGTGTGTGTGTGTGTAATAAAAAAGACTGAAAGGTGTGCGATGACAGGAAAGAGAGGTGTGTAGGTGGGCTTGAACACGGTGCACACAACACATACACAAACACGCGCCAGGTGGGTTTCTGCAGTGAAGTGTCTCTGTTGTACAGGAACACACACAAATACTTTCAACTAACACTTGCATACACCAAGTGCATGGCCAATTAGTAACTTACTGACTCAGTGACCCCACTCAAATATCTCCCTACAATACCCAGCCCTGGTCAGCGAGACCTCAAGACTGCCTTAAAGCTCATTCAGAGGCTTGTTCAACCCATGTAAGAATGAAAACAAAGGGGGAAATCTATGCTGCTTAGCCTATATTTATTTTATTATTATTTTAGAACATATTTCTGCTCCAGCAGCTTGCACCCACAGTACACAGGTTTTGGGTAAACCATTTCCAGAAGAACCCTGGGTAGTAATGCAAAGAAAACAAATGTAGAAGAATTCTATTAAGTGAAGTGACAATCAAACCAGGACAAGCTGATCCAGTCTGCAGTGTTCAAACACTCAACTGTCAAGACGCTCCATTAACAGTCAGTGTCCAACAGCAGGAGGAGACAGACATATATATATATATATATATATATATATATATATATATATATATATATATATATAGGGCTGTCAAACGATTATTTTTTTTTAATGAAGATCTATAGTTAATCGCGATTAATCGCATATTTTATCACATGATTAAAATTCTATTGTTTTGCATTTCAGACCAGTTTTTAAGTACATATTAACAATGGAAAGCCATTCTTACCAGTGTATCTTGATTGGGAATCAAATGAATGCAAAGACAGTTACTTTATGAACTTGATTTTAAGATTTGTAATTATTTATTTACTGTAAACAAAAGAAAAATGTGTGAATCTGTCATTATTGCACAATTCCTCCAAGTAAAAAACTAAAAATCCCTATCCTTACCAGAGTCAATATAGTGTTTAGTAACTCCTAAATAGGGCTGTCAAACGATTAATTTCTTTTAATTTCTCTGAATTTACATACACATATATATATATATAGGCTATACACACACAAACATTTACCCATGTAAACACATTATTGACTACGCTCTGCACACACAGCCTATGAAAGCTCCCTGCACATATTCAAAAGCATACTCACACACTCACCATGAAAGAATTTGGCTTTTTACCCATATTGCATCACAGTAGTATTTCCCCCGTCAATATTATGCCCGCCTTGATGTGTAAGAGGGAAACAATGAATGAGAGAAAAAAAAGGAGACGCATACTACACACTACAGCATGGGTGGGTCAATATGTTCCGAGTGCAATCAACAAGACGCCACTCGTTTGTAATCAGTTGATAGGGATAGGATAGTACAGACAGACAGACTGAGGGTGTGAGTGAGAGAGAGACACAATAATAATGAGTCAGAGTTGATTTGAAATCACTTCCTCATTAGCCTGAACCTGATGCTCCCCACAGGCAGGTCTCACTTTTGTGATTACAGCAATTAATGCAAATAATTGGATTAATCTCATCTGACTGAGCTTCACATCAACAGAGTGCAGGTGAATTTGGACAACTATGATCACATGAAATGGTTTTGTTCCCACGTTGTGAACATTATGCACAAACAGAAGACAAACACCAGCAAGCTGAAAAATTCATGTTGACAAAATCAGCCGAAGCAATGAAGCAACTTATGACTGCAATAATCAGAGAAAAGCTGTAATAATTCCAAGAGGAACTGACTATCGCGCACAAAATGAATATTGAGTTGTTGTTTGATTGTCCTGGCTAATCTTACTGCCGATTATGACTATTTGCAACTATAAAACAGCGATAGTGGATATTGCAATCAAAGTCATATGGGCTTAAACTCTCAGGCTGTCTGGTAAATTATTAATATATTGTTTAGCGACTTTCAGTGATATCATATTGTGATGATAAGATCTTATTTTGTTCATGCTCTACAAAATCCAGCAGTCTAAATGAATAACTGCAAGACAATTGTGACTAAGAAAGGTAACAAAATCAGATTCAGAATTAAGTTCACTGCATTTAAAATTGTACATAAAATGTGCATCATATGCATCAATATTAGAAAAACATGCTTATTGATTGCAACCATATTGCCCATGCAAAACTGTTACAAATCAGATAAAGGCATCTCAATGTTGTAGCTGAGCCTTTGGTTTCATTACAAAGCACCTAGGAAGCAGATGTACACTCTTCATGCATGGTATGGATGCTTACGTGTGCTGTGCGTGTAGCTGTAAATATGCACACGTAAGCATTTATGCACGTGTGTAGTGTGTGTGGAATGCCAGATCACCGCAGCATTGAGCACTACGGTCACGCAAGCCTGAGCAGCCTTTGGGAAGTAGGTCAATGAGCGAAAGAGAAGGGGGGGAGGGGGGAGAGAGAAAGAGAGAGAGAGAGAGAGAGAGAGAAAGAGAGAGAGAGAGAGAGAGAGAGAGAGAGAGATGAATGGGGAAATGGGGAGAGAGCGGAGAGAGAAAAAAATCATGACGAGATAAAGGGCGGAAGAAGAACACACGCAAAGGGAGGCCGTAGGGAGTAGTTGCAGTGGAAAGTTACCAGTTAGAAACAAGCTTTAGTTTTACTGGGAACATGAATACACACGGCATGTATCATGTGCGTGTGTGTGTGTGTGTGCAGTAAATATGTGTGTGCCAATGTGTTTGTATATGTATCCCAAAGGTCATTAATGGCCTCACCCACCTGCCTCACTCTCCCGATATATGCAGGTAGAAGCCTGCTGCTTGCTTTCAACCCACACACATGACTCACACACACTTCCTCAAACACATACACACCTCTAAACTTTCCATCACTAAACCCTGCACAGGCGCCTGAGCCCCTCACTGCAAGCCGACTCCACCCTAATGCGTTTATCATTTAATTTGATCTTTATTTGTCAGGGACAGTGCATATTAATAAACATTTCTGTAAATATGCCAGAATTAGCCAAAAGGCTAGTTTTCATCTGCAGTCCCTGGCCAGATGTTACAATAGGCTCCCTTAAAAACAATGATAGGCATCCTCACATGAGCATGACATTGAACACAAATATAAATACATGTGCACCAGATAAAATGAAACTAACAACTAAAATGACATTCCATTGCAATTTAATTTTCTTTTTTTTGAATTATCAGTGAAATTATATCACATTATCAGGAGAATATATCCCAATATCACGGTTATTGCATTGTGGATGCCGACAGAGAGGCAATTTATGAAGATCTGATTAGTTATTACAATAGTTGGCAGTCGCTAAGTTACTACCAGGCTTGTAATTGATCATCTCTATTATTTTGTAGATCGGAGATAGAATCCCGGTTAGTGGTCTTAGCTGTGATTGAGAGCTACAAATATCTAGACCCACGTGGAGATCTTATAGTAATTATGATTGAACCAGACGCCACACACAGGTTAAATGTGTGTGATGTGACAGTGACGAGTGCAGGTCTGTGCCAAGAAAACTATTTATAACACATACTCCTGGCTGTAGCACGCACGCACACACACACACACACACACAAATGAACACACGCATTGTTGTGCCTTTCATCTGAGGAAGCGACATCTAAAAATAACAACAAATAGCTTTTAAAGTAGAGTAATAGAAGAGGAGAGGTGCTCAGTGTGTTTGTGCAAGTGTATGTGTACTACTGCATTGAACCATATCAAATAAAATTGTACTGAATGTAATAGGCCATGCTGCTAGATAACTGCAGCTATAGCTGTCCGAGTGTGTTTGTACGTAAAAGTGCTTGTTCACACCAGCCTGTGCTTGCCCTCCCCTGGCACCTGGTTGCCACGGCTGTGTGCCATGCTGGCATCTGTGTGGGTGTGTGAGTGTGTGTGTGTGTGTGTGTGTGTGTGTGTGTGTGTGTGTGTGTGTGTGTGTGTGTGTGTGTGTGTGTGTATGTGTGTCCTCTTGTCCTCATGATCCCGCACACCATGCCATGGAAATTTCCGTTAACCTTTTGTCTCATTTACACCAATACCCTTGACACACACACGCATGCACGCACGCACGCACACACACACACACACACACACTCACACACACACACACACACACACACACACACACACACACACGAGGGTGCAGCAGTATAAGCTATGGTAGAGATAAACCAACTGTCACTGTGTTTAAACTACTAACAGACCTGCTCATGAGACAGTCTCATGATGATTATTACGTCTGCTACTTGTGTTTCCACTACCACCACTTTTACTACTACTTCTACTGTTGCTACTACAACACTACCACTATAACTACTATGGCTGCCTGAAAAACAATTAGTGTTGACAGTAGAGTACTATCTTACTACAGGTAGTATACTCCTACTACTTACCAGTACCACCACTACTGCCTCTTCTACCACCACCACTACAGTAAGTGATACTCAGGGCCCCAGGAAATGTGCCAGGCATTGAAGCAAATTGAACATAGCGACCAAAACGGTGGAATTGCCACAGGGTGTAAATATTTTTTCCCATAAACTTACATGGCAAAGAGACGTCTGTAAATCAGTGGATAAATTTTTTTGAGCATCACAACCCCCTTGAAATGACTCGTTTCACTATCAGAATTTGGTCTGTTCAGTCTGATAACATTTGGAAATTTAATCCCCATTCAAGTTAGCGGAGTGCTAAACCAGAAGTAGCCGGCTCGGCCGGCAGAGGCCTCTAGTGCACCGATCATCCAGGTAATTTTTGGTTCCATGATGGCTTCATGTGCCACTGAGCAACTCTCATAGCAAAGAACGGGGCTCGGCCTTGAACGCTGTATCCAGTTCTTATAATACATCCATGGTAATACTAGCCTGACGTTGCCATACTCAGATTCTAGTCAGAATCTGAGTCTGATACGGCTCCATTGGGCTGTGATTACGGGGCGTGTTTCAACCGAACCAGGAAAGAAAATGCCTCTGCACTCAATTGGATGGACCTCCAACCAATCAGAGCAACGGATACAGACGTCACAGAGGCTGCGAGTCAAAGGCAGGCTTTACGTTCAATTTACGTTACTGTTGATCATCTGTCCATCATGGTATAAAGCCTGCCCTGACAATTTGATTGGTCCGAACAGCTCTGGTTCGAGCATAGTTGCTCCACAACGGATCAAGTCCAGACCGAACTTCCCGACCTCAAATGTTGTGGGCGGGGCTAAGTTCGGCTGGCATCCAGGCTATGGTAATACTACCGCTGCTTTTGCATTTGCTACTACAACAGCAGATAATGCCACTACTAAAGTGAAAACTAAACTACTAATGCTGCTGCTTCTTACGTAATGCAATCACGTTTGCAACTATTACTGCGGATGCAGCTACTTGTACCATGATGTACTATTAGCAGAGTAAGGACAAATATTAAAGGGTGTACAATAAGCCAGCGTATTAACAAGCTCACATCCCTGCTGCTGCATTACTCTTTCAAGCCCAGCAGAGTAACTGCTTAAAAACTCTGCATAACCCGTGAATGCTCCGTGTAATCCCTAACCTTAAGCAGCATGAGTCGTAATCACATACAATAATCCAGCTGGACCAGTGGATTATTGGAAGGGAAATGACATACTGGTATGTACATTTTGGTTGGCAGACCAGCAGTATGTTGTGTGTGCGTATACACGTGTCACCTAGTTGGTCCTGTGTTGGTGTCCGAGGAGTGGTGATGAGTTTGTGCAGTTGGGTGCTTGCCCATCCATGGTCCAGACATCTTTACAACGCAATCTGTCTGACGGCTAAGTGGAGACGAGCCCCAGCCAAAACACTGGCAAAATGTCAAGGAGAGAGAGAGAGACCTACATCGCGGGCTGTGGCGGAGTCCAAACCAATAACGGAGCAGCATTTACGCCTCCAGCCCTCGCACAACTCTCATTCATCCCCCATGATTTATTACACTGTTGCACAGCGTCAAAGTCTCAATTTTAAGAACAGCACAAAGTGTCAAAGTCCAAAGCTGAAGACAACATTAAAACATTATTGTTCAAGCTTTAATATAAACCCCGGTTTTAAACGAAATTCAATATTTCTATAATTTTAATCATAAGCATTATAAAAGCTCCCCTTTTTGCAGTATCAGTCCCTTAAAACAGCCACAATTTGTTAAAAGTTCAACAGACATCCGAAATCACAATATAATCGATTTAAAATGATTTTAATTGCTTTATTTACTATTACTAATTAGTATTATTATTAGCAGAAATACAGTTGTATACTTTCATTTAAAACAGAAGGGATTAATGCCAGTAAACAGTGTGAAATCCTCCGATTCTCAACATCCAATCCCTCCCAATTTGACTATTTCTTACATACTTCAAATGCCACTTATTACACATGTGGAGAGCTGGCTAACATCAAGCTCTGTGCGACGCTGACATGTCGCTGTGGTATCAGAATCCCTCTCATCTCATCTGCCTCTCATCTCGTCAGATTTTAGGAAGAGACACAGCCCTCGGTACGCTCTTTTTTGCTTTTAAAATAAAACATTTCCCTGGTGGCTGACCGTGTGATAAATCAGGTAACAGAGGAGGCGAGCTTTCAAGAAATAGGGCAGCCAGCTAGCTCAGCGACCGCTGGGCCTCCACATGTGTCCCTACAAAGCCTTGAGCTGCTGGGTGAGATTGGATTCCCTCTCCTTCAACCCTTTCCTATCTCCCTCAGGTGTTGTTGTAAAAAGCTTGTGTGTGTGTGTGTGTGTGTGTGTGTGTGTGTGTGTGTGTGTGTGTGTGTGTGTGTGTGTGTGTGTGTGTGTGTGTGTGTGTGCGGAGAATGGCAAACGCTCATGTTGACACTATCAATACAGCAACAGGGTCCCTGTGATGAATACAAATATGCAAGTAAAGGTTAGCTAAGGACAGATGGCCTACATACACACACATCTGCACATGCACACAAATGTCAACATACGTTCTTTGATAAAAGGAAAAAAAAACGCCTAAGACGCGGGGACAAATTCAGATGAGGGATGTAACAGCATGCATCAATTCTCTACAGTGATCACGTGAAATATGCACACACTCATCCCGTGCCTCTACCTTACATGTCATCCTACATGCATAGAAGAATAGGGAGTCTTAACACGACACAAGGCCACTTTCGATCCTCTGAAGCAAAAACTCACAGACAATACACACAGTCAATAGGTTGATTTTTGAAGCAACCTGAATGACTATTTACACAGAAACACAAAGACATGCAAAGTGTGCTGATCACAAGACAAACACAACACATTAAGGTAAAAGAAAAGAATACAGAACATGGCCAGATTATCATGTTAGGAGGCGCAGAGCAAACTCTGCATTGTGTATGCACCCTGTTGCCTCCCAGTCCCCCTTGAGCACAGTGCGTTCTATGCCCAAAGAGCCAGAAACCATCCAGTAATCCTGTCCTGGAACAATGCTACTTGGCCCCATGTGGACTTCATTATAGGAGCATTTCCAAAACAGCAAAAGTTTTTCTGTAGTGTAAAGCCCACAGCAGCAAGCACAGTCATGTATCCGAAAGACGTGTGCTAGATGAATCTGCCCGCTTGCCAGTGAGCCGCAAAGGTTAAACGTTATGTAAATGTTGGTTTTACAATAAATAACCAAAATGATAAATTCTCTGTGGTCTGCTGAGTGTCTGAATGTGGCAGAACAAGAAGAACCATAAAAATGAGGAGAGCAGGAAGAAAATATGATGAGGTGATAACAGTGAATCACAGCACTGACTGTAAAGTATTTAATCTGCATTAAAACTATAGTCTGGAGAGAGAGAGAGAGAGAGAGAGAGAGAGAGAGAGAGAGAGAGAAAAAAATAAGATGGAGAAATTTACATCCTCACATCCCACTCTGATTTGAGTCACAGTGCGAGTGGCAACAACCTGGAACAGTGACAAACCGAATAGATTTTCATATAAATTAAGACAGCAAAAGGCGGACGATGAATAATAAGACACTCGCTCCCTGGTGTCGCTTTTGCTGTTGGATTTTTTTTCTTTCCCTCATTTCTTCCTCTCACCATATCTGTTCTCTCTGCCTCTCACTGTAACACACGCAACGAAGCCATTGCGCGTGTTGGACACTTTGCACGGTTGAGTGCTGCTCTGCTACTCCACTTCGGGGGGAAGAAGAAGTGTTTGGAAAATCCTGCAGTGTGCATGCAGGATAGGCTGCAAACTGGATTTAGAGATTCTGAGGCAGTTCCCAGTCTATAAAGACCTGTTCTGTCCTGATCTGAGAGCAGTTTCATTTTTGCTGACACTGTGACCTCGGAGTCCTCCTGTTCCCTTGTGCTGTTGGCATACATTTCACTGAGATACTCGGAACAGTTCAAGTGAGTTTAGTCACTAAAATGTCAAGTGTAATATTACAAAGTAATACATTACTTCTAAAGCATAAGCTACTTTGTTTCAGAAACTTTGAAGAAAAGCCTTGGTACTGTACAGTAGGTTCTGTGATGGAAACCAGGCTGCAAAAGAAGACTATACAATCTTCCAAATTAGGCTAAAGAGAAGCAGAAAAAAAGGCCCGAATGTAGCCTGATATTGCCTTGCTAGTAGAAACCAATCTAATGAAGAATTACTGTAGTAGTTGTGTTTTGACCTAAAGCACACTGATCCTTTGCAAGCCTTTGCTATGATAAGTCAGAATCAAGGAATTGTCCCAGATGAACATGAAGTACAGTAAATATATACAGTATCTCACAAAAGTGAGTACACTCCTCACATTTTAGTAAATATTTCATTATATCTTTTAATGGGACAACATTGAAGAAATTACACTTTGCTACAATGTAAAGTATTAAGTGTACAGCTTGTATAACAGTGTAAATGTGCTGTCCCCTCAAAATAACTCAACACACAGCCATTAATGTCTAAACCGCTGGTAACAAAAGTGAGTACACCCCTATGTTAAATTCCCATAGAGACAGGCAGATGTTTATTATTAAAGGCCAGTTATTTCATGGATCCAGGATACTATGCATCCTGATAAAGTTCCCTTGGCCTTTGGAATTAAAATACCCCCACATCATCACATACCCTTCACCATACCTAGAGATTGGCATGGGGTACTTTCCATAAAATCATCTCTCAATGCAAATCAAAGCAGCTATTAGGCTAACTGAAATAAAACCATTCCAATCTCTAGGTATGGTGAAGGGTATGTGATGATGTGGGGCTATTTTAATTCCAAAGGCCAAGGGAACTTTATCAGGATGCATAGTATCCTGGATCCATGAAATAACTGCTATACATTGTAGCAAAGTGTAATTTCTTCAGTGTTGTCCCATTAAAAGATATAATGAAATATTTACGAAAATTTGAGGAGTGTACTCACTTTTGTGAGATACTGTATATCCACAGTTTTGACAATTAAAAAACATGGTTCTTGTTCCATAATAGGAGTCACTCGCTTTTGTTTGGAGCTTTTTATTTCGCAGCATGACACAGATAGATACCACTACCTGATACTTTAGGTAATGATGAAGCTAACAAGGCTATGAAAACAGGCTTTTCATCTGATTGCACTAACATTAATGACTGGAGCCTTTCGCATTACGTCAGCACGCCAGAAAACATCTCATAGGAACCAGGAGGTCACAGAGGCACTAAGAATGGTAAGAGAGATAACTGTAATCTTGATTCTGAGTTAGAAAATCATGATTCTTATTTAATCTAGACTCGTGCAGCCCTAATGTGAGTGTGAGTGTGAGTGTGAGTGTGTGTATGAGGGTTAGCTGTAGCCATGCCAAGCAGGCCTGAGTGAGCAGCTGACGAATCACCACGCAATTAATTATTGAGAACCCCTAACCTGCCTCTGCTTAGCATGATAGCTAGCAACAGCAAGCTCAAACACGGAAACATACATACACACATGCAGTTTATGTTCCTCGTTTACAGGCACACACACTTATACAGGCCTGGTGGTGTGGGGAGTCAGCGTCTAAGCCGGATGCCTGATGAACCTCAGAGGGATTTGGGAGGAAGCAGCCATATTCCCAGCGCCCAACTCTGACGCACACACACACGATGAGGATCAACCACATGCACGTATGGTTAACAACACACACACACACACACACACGCCACCTTGGTGCAGCACCACAGTAACCCCCAGTGAACAGCCAGGCTCCCACAGCATTGGGTTTAGGAGACATTACCAAGACCAGAGTCAATTTTAGCGACAATCACAGAACAGATACATGCCTGAAATATAAATGCAACTAATCTAAAAAATTAGGGCTGAACTATTAATTGCATTTGCATTTTTTTTTACCACAAAGGCTGCCATTACACTCTGGTCACGTGACACGCGAAAGTAAAGCAGTCTGCGGAGGAAGCATCAACGCAACGGCGTATCTGCCTTGACCTGTTGTACATCAGTCTCCGGCTCAACAGAACCCGACACAGTGGAAACTTTAGTGTCAAAAAGGAACAGTACATCAAGTTGTGTGGGACTGTTTTGGCTTTAAAAAAGAAGATGCTGTGCAGCGTGTTTAATCTATCTAATATAGTGTTGGTCATACTATACAATGATGTATTGCTTGTCTTTTTTGAATAATACAGAAGACAAAGAGCTTATAAAAGAATCACATATTAAATCACAATCACAATTGCAATTAGATTTTTTTTCAGAATCATTCAGGCCTACTAAAAATGTAAATGTAGTAGATGTGCATTTTAGCACATTTATATTTCTACCCATCCTGTAAAATATACTGTATATTCATGCATGCGTGTGTATACATGCAAGTGATGCTCATGAGCTCAAGTGTGTGTAACAGTGTGTGTGTGTGTGTGTGTGTGTCCAGTACACAGAGACAGAAGGGATTGGTGAGTCACTGCAAGGCTGCAAGATGAACACATTGCACTGCAGCACTGCACATCACGACTCAGACTGACAGAATAGACACAGAGAAAGACAATGACAAGGAATTGGGAATAAAAGAGGGAGGACAGTCGCAACAAAATCAGTGGACGGTGAAGAAAAGATCAAATGTAACCAAAGAGAATGTGTGTCTATCCCTGGCACAGTGCAAATCCCAGTCACTGCCAATACCACCTGTATCCATCACTCTCAGGTGAAACTTCAAAGCCTTGTTATTTATACACCTGTCTGTCTGCCTGTCTACTTCGCCGTCTGGATCCTTCACTCTTCTCTGTCACTGTCCAATTTTAATTGGATTTATTGGGCCCCATCAAGAAAGTGATGCATTCTAAGGGTGCTTTTATACACCACGTAAATCAGAGACTGATAAGTGATCATTACGGTTTCATTCGAACCAATAGATGCCGGGAGATACTTTATAATCTCATTAACATTTTTATTGCCATCCTCTTTTGCCCCGCCCTCAGGCCAGCCAGGTTTCTACAGAAGACGTAACACTAAATTTAAAGGAGTAATCCACACTTTCTTTCTTTGTATTTGCCTCCATCTTAAGTATTTGTTGCTCTGATATTTCTGTACTTTACTTCCTACAGATCACGTGTCAATCATAAAGCATCAGAATCAGAAATACTTTAATAATCCCAGGGGGAAATTATTTAAAGCATGCATCAAACCATTTTTTTTTAAATTACATTTGTGCAGATTTTTCTTCCTCACTGCTCATGCCAACTTCCCAACTGTGTTGTTAATATAACCACAAAGGAAAATAAAAGCAGAACTTTTTTGTGTGGGACATAGAGTAATTCAAGTCAAAAAGATGACAGTTATTATTTTTAATAATGGTTGACTTGAAGCTTTAAAAACTTGACAAAATGTTGTCAGTCTATCCCTGCAGCATCACACTATCAAGCTAAATGTGGTCAGTAAGGGACTGTGTGACTTCCGATCCAAAACTGGATAAGATTACCTGATAGCCAGGGATGAGAGCTGACCGCCTGCTGTGTAGGAGACACACACACACACATGGAGGCATCACGGTTATAGGATAAAGTGCTGACTGACAGTCTGAGGCTCTATAGGGCTACACAGCAGCACAATATTGGCTTTAAGCATTATTAAGTTTTCCATTTGGTGCACGTAGGCGTCATTTCAGAGACGCAATTAACGTTTCAAACACTTGAGAGCTGATTAGTTTACCTTACTTGATAATAACATGTAACTTGGGGCACAGAGCAGACAACAATGGAATGGGATTTTTCAATTACTGACCTATTTCAACCTCCAACTCACATCTTGTTACTCCCTTAAGCTGGGACTGCTCTCTTATTTGTGGGTTTCTTTTTATCACAATCTTCCAAATAAGTGTTAATTTAACAGGTGTGCAGAGCACACATGATCCACATGATGCAATGGCTTTACATCCCAGAATTCATCAACCAAATGGACTTTTAGATGCTGAAATTGTACAGTAGAATAGTGCAGCAGGATAACTTGACTTTGAGGACTTAACTTCAAAATAAACTTCAAGCACATGTAGTTTATGTTTGCCGCATTTCTGATCCGAGAGATGAATATGTGCTTTTCAAATGGCCACTGAGAGAATCAACATTGTCTCACTGGACACCAACATGTGTGCTTGAATTTGCATGTGACTTTCTCTTCAAGAGCCAAGTTGTTTAACTGCAAACAGGCAAAGTCGAGTAACTGACAAGCCACAGCTAATATTGTACAGGCATGTTCCCCATGGCTGGTTGCTGGTGGTGACTGACGTTAAGTCGGCCTGATCTTCAGTCAATCCCCTGGATGGACCCCGACCGACCCTAAACACCCGGGCAATGATTAGCATTGAAATCTGTCTGGAAGTCCACCTGAACTCTAAAATAACCTTTCAATAGCTCCAGTCAGTTGGAGATAGAAGCTATTTTACTTTCCGCTGCTCTGAGAACAGCTGACTATGTTACTATCATATTTGACTGTCTCAAATAAATGGCAAAGACATGGTTTCCTGCTCTGCTGGAAAAGGAAAAGGAACCTGATTGGTGAATAAGTTCACCAGTTAGTCAACTGATTGGAGCTTTTATCTCAATAAGCTGCAATGTAGCATCATGAAACTACAGTATACTCTTTCTTTCTTACATTTAACATATGTAGTATCAGTATATCAAACTGTGTTCACTGTGTTGACGTGCTCTACTGACAACCACACTTTTGTTCTTTGAGTGCAGTGTATCCAAACCAAAGAGTGACGCATCGGCCGACCAATGAGGCATCTAATAATCATCTGTGGTCAACCAAAGACATTGGTATTGGCTTAAGAAAAGCATCACATCCTCCGAGGCCCTTATAGCTCTCCACAGGAAGAAATATAAGTGCCTAGGTACATAAACTGACAACAACAAAAAATGAGCTTTGACGTAAACTAAGTTTATTTTTATGTCAACAGGAAGATGACTGTGTTACCTTACAGATCCATCACACAGTCAGTCCTGACCTTCACAGTAATTTAGTCAAGGTGGCCAGTAAAATGGCTGGTAGCAGCAGACTTTCTTGTCATTTTTAGCCAACAAATCACATGGAAAGAAATAATTTTTTTTGTGCAAATCAGGACCATTCTCATATCCAAAACTTTGCAGCAACATTTAGGCTAATCTTTAGTCCCCTCGCGGTACTCATTGGATCAATTGCTTGTTTAACCGAGAAACCTTTGATGCCAGACCAATCAGTCAACTCATTGGACTAGGCAGACACAAAGGTCTGAACCCAGGCAACGCAACAGGTTCAAGTTTCAGATTCCACGTGCAAGAAACCCATTTTATTTGAATACTATCATGAAATACAGGAAGATAGAAAATGAACAGATTATGAATGTGTGAATGAGAAAAATAAAGGAAGTGGAAAGGAGAGAAATGACAGTAAGCATGTGTACTGTATGTCTGTGTAAGAGTGAGTGAGAGAGGGGGAGACTATGAGAGAGAGAGAGAGAGAGAGAGAGAGAGAGAGAGAGAGAGAGAGAGAGAGAGAGAGAGAGAGAGAGAGAGAGAGAGAGAGGAGGAAGCAATCACATGTTAGGAGGAGGAGGGGGGAGGGACTGCCTGTCACTCTTCTACGTCACAGTTAACGCCTCCCTCCCTCCCTCCGCCTCTCCCTCCCTCCACTACAACTCACATGACTGCAGCAGCCCTGTTCTGTAACTCCAGTCACGAGGATAGAGTAGTATTACAATAACCAGCCGGCAGGGGCGAGCTGCATGGACACACACTGAAGGAGAGAGAGAGAGAGAGAGAGAGAGAGCGAGAGAGAGAGAGAGAGGGACCAAGGAAAAGGCACAAGCCAGCCCTAATAACCCTGAGTAAATATTAACATATTAACATTGCGTTTGTAGAATAGATAACCTTATCAGACTACACATGAAGAAAGAACTTAAGCAGTGATACAATGTGCAATTTGATTGGTTTCCTGTTCTACACTCCAGTTGCACCCTGTTTTTCTCCGCCTGTGTCACTGAAGGACTTTGCAGCAAACCAGCCTTAAAATCCTGAGAAGAAATAACTGCAAATTGTACAGCAAATATACGAGCATGCATGTCACTATTGCATTTAACTTTAGGGTTGTTAAAAATCATCTCATTGCACACTGTCTGGCAGTATCATATATATTCTTAATCAGCTTGTCCCAGCTCTGTCCTGAAGCTATTGATGTTTCCACTGAGTGAAACATTTAAACCCAAGATTTCTATTGTCGCACCATACCATCAAATGGAAAGATTCTAGATGTATGCACTGACATCACATTTCCCCCAAAATTCTGCCTGACAGATTTGGTATATTTGGGAACTTTAAGATCTTCACTAGAAGTTAAAATAAAGGTATGTTCAGTAGGTTTCAACAATGAGTTTGTAATGACTGTCCAACCAGAAGGCCACTACTTGTCTGTTATGTTGAGTGATCATAGGATATGATAACATAACATTAACGTAGAAACATGATAACATATTGATGTAGAATGTCACTATCTAATTATTACTACAATGTGTTGTCATATTGTTAGCTCCTATATGAGGGATATTTTGGTGCATTTCTTTCCTCTCATTTACCACTTAGATACATCTGTCTGTATGTGGTTGTCATGTGGAAGCATGTCACTGCTGCAGGTTATAAATAGCCCACCGTTTCCCTGGATCCCACCACACACTGAATTAACCTGCTTTAGCTGCCAATCAGTTGTGACACCCCCCCCACACACACACACACACACACACACACACACACACACACACACACACATATATACCAACCCCGTCCCATCACAACCTCCGATGACCGTGCTTCACAGCAATCTTACGTCACACTATGATGCAGTAACACCGGGGGTCCTGTATTTTAAACGACAGACCGTTTAATGGGTTTACTAGCACGGTGTAGATCCGTGCGTATTTCGGAAGTGCGACTCTACAACCAGGAGGGAGATGGAGATTAGACGTGATACGAATTTGAATTTCTCACCAAACCCGGTTCAGAAATCTGCTAATTTGGTGTTTATTTCCATGTACGCAACGAGGCATATATCATATTATACAGCCTATGGGCTATTGTTAATAACCACCTTCTCCTAGAACGTTCGCCATACATGTTAGGTACAGAGCGTCACTTCATTTTGATGAAATCTCAACTTTTATAATTGGAAAACACCACTCGCTACCGCACTCAGCGGGGTTCTTGAGTAGGAGATTATATTGGGATTAACAGGGGAACCAGTTATACAAGTTCAGATATTGTTTTAATACGGGATACTTGGTGTGTTGATCGTATCCCGAATTCAATTAAACATCGAATTCATTCATTTAAAAGAATCAATCTATGTTCTAGGTGTTACATGATTGCCAATAAGCAAAGAACGCCAGAATTGCAGCGATTTCTGAACGCAGTTTGGAGTCTTAACGCTTTCTTGAAATTCGGTGCAAAATCAATTCCCTGCACCCCCACAGCAACACCATAAACTGTATGTCATCGTCCCCCCTTCAGACACACAGCCCAAGAATCCGTTCTTTCGGTTATAGCCACAGCAAACAACCGGGTGAACCATGCAGACAAACGTTTTGTAACCGTTCCCTAACGATTACGCAAACGATTGTGAAAACGTAGAATTGCACCAACTTTCTCAGCTGACCTAAACCCACTGTCTGCTCCGCATCTCATTACTTTGCAGAACCTCGTATGATAAATTGACCAATGTGACGAAATTACAGGAATCATCGGTGGGAAATGCTCAACTTTAAAGCGCACCGAACAGCCTGCAGTTATCCAACACAGAGATCCCCAGTTAAGCTTCGGTGCTGTGGCAAGCAGCTTATAATGGAGTGGAGATGTAACATTACACATCACTGATGCTTTGCAGTGTTTCCCCAAAGAGACACTTTATTAAACACAAGTTCCTATTAAACGAGAAAAAACAACAACATGATATCCCACCAGCAGAGCATCAACCGAAATACATAGCCTACATTTCTTTTCTTCTAAAGCCTACAGTTTTAAAGCAAAGCAGTCCTGTAGACAGTGAATAAGTATCATAATATCATAATAGTCCTTCAAGGCCAAGTCCATGCTTCCAGCGGCGCACCACGTGTCTCCGGCACTGACATTAAAACTTCCCTCAAGAATGCGTCAAAAGTTTCCAAAGCCCCCCTCTGCATACCAAATAATCCTTACCAAGCAGCAGCACACCGGCTCTTCTAGCACCAACACATACTCCTATTTAATCGTTTTAATCCGTCAAATTCCCTCATTGCTTATGGCTGATGACATTTCCTCCGATAAACACGTGAAAGCCAGACATAGTAGACATTCACACACACGCAGACACTGAGACACCGGTCGCACTGTGCCTGGGAGATGCTGCTGTCAAACGGGGCGAAAGCCTCACATCAACCGGGCGTAGCGTGCGCCACGGCCGGCGACGTGCAAAGGCGCACCCCGGTCTGGAAAGCCCAAGGTTTGGTGTGTCCAAAGAGGCCTGAATCTTACCTGGCTGCCGGAGTTTTCTGTCAGGTAATTGAAGACAAAGGACGAGAGTTCCTCATCTAATAGTGGAGCGCAGTCCGCCATCTTCTAGTGAATGAGGAGCCGTGGAGTCAGAGAGCGGAGTATAGCAGGAGGAGGAGGGACACGGTGGGAAAAGCTGCCTGCAGGGGGCGCATCTGTTTATACACAGTAACAAACCAAGTCATTAAAGACATGCGGTTGCCCAAAGTGGGGTCTGGGGACCTCCAGGATTCAATGCAATGGCTCCAGGGGGTCCCACAACAAAATGAGGATTCAATTAATTTTCATTGTGGTTGAATTAAGCGAAAATGATTGTCCAACAAAGAAAATAATGTAAATAATTACATTAAAAAATGTGAAGGTATGGCAGACAGACAGATGGACGGACAGACAGACAGACAGACAGACAGACAGACAGACAGACAGATAGATAGATAGATAGACAGACAGACAGACAGATAGATAGATAGATAGATAGATAGATAGATAGACAGACAGACAGACAGACAGACAGATAGATAGACAGACAGACAGACAGACAGACAGACAGACAGATAGACAGACAGACAGACAGACAGACAGACAGATAGATAGATAGATAGATAGATAGATAGACAGACAGACAGATATACAGATAGTAGAGTTGCACGATATTGATCAAACGTGATATTGCGATATTGATTATGAATATTGCAATATCAATATTAATTTCAATATGTTTAAACATACAGTATGTAAAATTACAAAAGTTATGGGAAAAAGCATCAAAATAGATTCATAATAAATTAAACAAGTTTTCTTACAACACAAGGGTTATTTCAACTGACAGTCATATTGGACTGGTACAACATGAATAAATAAATAAGGACCATGTCTACAGAACAGGACATATTGTACTGGTTGGACAGTATAAAATATATAAATAAAGAGAACAGGACATGTTTTACTAGTTGGACAGTATAAAATATATAAATAAAGAGAACAGGACACAACTTTTCTTTAGCTTCTCTGATTCTTCCATTTTGTTGTCTCTATCTATTTCTTCATTTACACAGTCACTCCCGAAATATGCAGACACGTGGTACGCTCCATAGGGTTTGTCACGTAGTGGACCCGTGCACTGACGTGCACTAACATGTGCAAGTGGCACGGTAACTGGCCAATGAAATGATGATCATTATAGCGCTTCAAGCAGGCTCTAAATCAAACACAACTAAGCCACTCAGCCAACAGACGGGACGCAGCGCTCCACAAAATAAACAAAATATTGCATACTTATTGCGACACTTTCAATACAATATTGCGCAAAGTGATATTGTGATAACGATATTGAGTCGATATATCATGCACCCCTAACAGATAGACAGACAGATACAGACAGACAGACAGACAGACAGACAAACAGAAATACCTTAATAACCAACCATAACACAACCACTAATTTTGTATAGCGCTGGGTTGTTTTCATCCAAATGAGGACTGTTGGATCCTAATCTTATAGCAAACAATCCCAGCACAAAACAAAACTGGTTCCTGGTTAACTTCAGTCATTATCACAACCACAAACAAAAAGGCCCTGATCATTCAGGACACACTGTATATGCCTTTGTTTTGAGAAGCCAGCACAGACAAAAGTGTTGGATGTATCCCGATGCTGTTGCTGGGCAACTGCAAAATCAACTTCTGTCAGTCATTTAGCTAGCCTAGTTGATGACATAACCTGATGCCATGGTAAAATTGTAACTAAAGAAAGATCTCACCATCTATTTCAGTCACAACATTGATTCAGCTTTCTTTTGTGTTTGTGACAAAACCCGGAGAGTAACCGCCATAAAACCTTTTTCGCTTATGAGTGCTTTTCTCAAAATTGTAATACCTATTGGCAGATACACGTGAAGTGCATAGTGTGTAAAATCAGTGCTACACACTTCACATATTTTGCTTCTATCTCACTGTAAAGTAGGTGCAAGGAGTTGCAGCAGCTGCAACATGTTGCAACTGGTTGTTTGACTTCATGTGTTGCTGCCTGTCTGGGATGTTTGTGTGATGGAAACATTCTAGCAGATATTTTGTAAAAAGAAATATGAAAAAAAATTGGTTTTAGCTATACAATTTCCCCAATAACTGTGTTTGATCAGTGTCATGTCAGTGAGTCATGCAGTTTACAAGACGACCAAAGCATTAGGGATTGCATGTGATCACAGAGTGACACTGAGTGAGCAGGCAGTCAGCTTTGTATCAATATCATAACATGAAGGGGATAGGTAATGATATGTAAGCCGTTTGGTACTTTATTCAATGTGAAAATCTATACACTGTTCTTAAAAATGAATCCCAGAATATAACATGCATAATATTATCATGCACCAAAGTTATTACATGATGGAATCTAGACTTTTATTGTAATGTAAGATTTTATGAAATTCTTTTATGCCATTCTGTGCTGTTATTGCATTATGAGTTTCCACAATGGAAGCAGCTATTTCCACAAGCAGCTGATATAGACCAGAAGCGAAAATCAAGCATTAGGACACACAGACTAATACTGGAGAGTGCAATGTTATCACTGCATTGCAGCACAGGGGTTGTCTGCTCTGTAAGTGTGGGTGTGGATGTGTGTGTGATTGTATTTGTTGGTCAGGAAAAGGTTAAGTGTCTGAGGCAGATGACGGCCATAGAAGAGCTCTGTGTGTCTTTCATAAGCCTGGCTGACATACAATATGTGTGTTCAACTACCTATGTCTATATTTGTAAGAACCAATGCGATGTAAAACAAAATAATATTTTTGGGAAGTAAGAACTTTTTTTTCTGGTCCTCCTTCTTTTTCTTTTAACATAGGTCTTATTTTTGTAGTTTTGAACATCATTTTCCAGTAACAATAACATAATACAGCACACACCAAGGTAATTGCTTTGGCATCTGGGATTGTAAAACCATACAGGTTTCAAACAAACCTTCCAGGTTAGATTTGTTTGGAGGAGGAAAAAAAAGGTGAGAGTAAGAGTAGGCTAGAATCATTTGCCAAACTATCTGTCAGAAACATCCAGCCAGGGATGGAAAGAGTATTCGAATATTTTACTCAAGTAGCCATGTAAAATTACTTGTAAGAAAAAAAGTAGGTCTGTTATAATGGACTTACTGCATTACACTTTTAAGGGAAAGTAAATAAATAAATTGCATTAACATGTCAGCGTATACACATCACATCCCAGACCCCCTATGTTCAAATCAACCATATTCTATGCACTTTGCAGTCTGTTCACAACTGATTATCAATCACACAACCAGAAAAGAGGAAACAACTTTCAAACTAAAATTTCTTTTGGCTTCAGCTACAAACACATTAATGCCTATTAATGCGCAAAAAAGCGCTACACGTTGCCTACTATAGCAACATTGACGTTACATTTGCAATATCCCACACTGCATATCACACTGTATATAAAACCATACTTATTTTTTCATATGTATGTAGTGTCTCAAATGTGCACCTTACCCCCCCTTTTTTTTTTGCACTACTTATTTTATTTCATGTTGTTATATTTTTTTGTATATGTTGGCACTGAGAAAGGAGTTGCTTTTAATCTCATTGTACATGTGTATAGTGACAATAAAAGGCATTCTATTTACAACGCTACATTTGTTTGTTGTTGTACTCATCTGTCTGAATGTCATTCTGCTCATCTGCTACAGGTTCAACTTCTCAGCTCATTCATTATTGTATTATAACAAGTCCACTAAGCATCTCTGTCCCAGTATAACCAGTCCACTCGGCCTCTCTGGTCCCACTGCACTCCTTAAACCTTTCACACATTTTTTTTAAAATGTCAAGTTTACAAAACTACGGCTCAAGTACACTTTTTTGAATGATATAATATTTCATAATGAAGTTCAGAACGACCTCACACACCTCACTGAAGTTGAAAAGCCAGACCCAGCATGCACCTGGGCACGTGACATTGAGAGTGTGTTTGATTTGGGTCACTTAGCATGCTTGTGAGGTGGTGCATTAAACCAGTGATTAGTTACAGTAAGGTCGATACAGCCTTGTTTGGTTTGGCTAACCTTAACCCATAATGATGTAATTATTTATCATATTGCATTGTCACTGTTACAGTCAAAATGTAATTTTGCTCCCCACCCCTGCATCCAACACAGTCAACAATCAATCACAAACAAACGAAACGTGGTTCAAAGTGACCTACCGTAGGTAATGTAGCTGTGTGCACACTCGGTTTCTCCTGTGCAATGAAAGATTTGTGGGCGCAGCCACTTTCAGTTTTACCCTCAAATAAAGTGGTTTAGACATTTTGGCTAAACTGTTGACTTGTGATTATTATATATTATATATAGTCAGATGTCATTGGGATGTTGTGTTCCCACACCTCAGCAAAAATCCTACTCCACAGAAATAAGGATCAAAACTATGAAAATAAGTAAAACAAATTGTTGATAAAGTACAAGAGAGTGGCAAATATACTGAAATGTGTGTGCATGTTGTTGCATATGTATGTGTCAAAAGAGAGGAAGTGTTTATGAGAGAAGGAAATGTGTGTGTATATTTATATATTTCTGTCTCTCTGTGTCATCTGATGATACATTATTATAACAAACAGAAGTCAAGAGCCTCCTCATCTTGATGAGACTGCAGGTAATATATATATATATATATATATATTAATTTCAATTCATAATCATCACTGTGGATCTCAGAATTTGTTTCTACTTGTCACATTGCTGCAATCAAAAGATACATAAAATAACTGCTCGTCAAGTCAAAAGCTCATGTACAGTCATGCCTGTTGAAGACAATACCATAAACTACACCTAGATCTCCTTATCACATATCAAATATGCATTACAGGAAAGAAAGTTCCTCATTTGAACTCTTAAACACAGTTGTAAAATAGCAGTTAGCAGTAGGTACTTTGGTTTCGATTTAGTTTGTGTGTGGAGACCAATTTGATTCCATGTCCAGATATTTCCAACAGCTAAATTGAAGTTTCACTGCACGAAAATGTTTTGGGTATACAGCTGATTTAGGCATCATTCCCTCGAAATCAAATTTTTGCCCATTTTGCACCAACAATCACACAGAGAGAAATCCATCAAGATCAAATTCTACAACCACAGGAGCAGGAAATAGACCAGAATGCAATGCAGTTACACAGCAGGTTTTGTTTTGAGCAAATGACAAATTGTGGTTTTTCTCTTGTTATTTCTATGCTGCAGTGCATGTAACCACAACACATATGGTATAACCAACAACAATGTTACTTAAAACTAATGCATAACTCATCACTTCAGTGGATTTTAAAACCTAGTGCCCTACATATTTCTAAATAATTACACAACCCAACATATTACTTTTCTCTCGTGCTTTCCAAATACTTGATTGTCTTACAACAGAGAGAAGAGGTGGCAAGTTGGTAACTTACCAACCAACCCACTATGTTTTCATGTCGTCTGGTCCGTGGTGGCCTTAGAAGAAGAAGCCAACATTACTGGAATAGCAGCAAGCTGTTCCAAGTTGCGTTCCAGTGATGTCCTCTTCATATGTTACTACAATTTATATACACAGTGTAGGCCTTCAGCCAGCCCTCTGGTCCAGACTGCCAGTTAGGTCAACAGCAGAACAAGCTTCCACTTTCAAACCGTCAGTGTCGCAGGAAACTAGGTCAGAGGTGAGTGTATCGATAATTGGAAATAAATATTCCTGAGAAGGATTTTGGATCAGAGAGATAAGCTGGGGCAAGATATTGAGGGATACAGCAAGACAGGAGAAACTTTGTGCAAGGGCCTAACAGAACAAGAAGAGGAGTTATCTTTTATAATATACGCTCTAAACTAAGTTGTCTTTTAAAAATACTAACTCCTTGGGGACACATCTCCCGACCACCAACAACTCTGTGCTCTTTTAATATTTAGTTATCTCTCCTTACAAACAATAACAACTAAAATAGAAAGAGTAGAAACACAAAATGTGCCGGAGAGACAAGGAAATGCCGCAGGGAACTTACAAAACAAATGTCTCATCCCAAAAGAAAACTGCACTCAAGATGACTAATGGGCTATGAGCTGCCGAAACGGAGACAGCGTTAATAGCTCAGTACATCACACTGAGCTGCAGCAGACCACCACAAACGCTAAAAACAATCCAGGTATCGTAACTGTGAAATAAGATGATGTGTGTCTTAGCAGCATCCACACCATCCAAGCTGACATTTCAATAATGTTTAGTTGTCAGGGGGCAGTCACCCGTACTAAAAACAGGGCTGCAATCTAAGGTCAGACAGTTACAATGCAGGGCTGGTATGTGTCCGGTGCCCTTAGAGCCAAGTTAAGTATTGAATCTAAGTGGACATTCTAATAATATTCCAGGTTACATCATCAGTTTACCTTTCTACTTTGATTTCTGCTGATCAAAAAATGATTTTTGGCTGTAAACACAGTGAGCCTCTGAACTCCTCAGATGACTTCAGAGGTAATGGGACATTCCAGAACACTAAAAAATACTTGGTTGATTTGACCAAATGTGTGTCAATCGTGGTACCGTGTACTGGGTCAATCCAGTCTAGCACTGGGTAAAGTTTGTCCCAGTACCCATGAGCATAAAAACCACTGGGTCGCCAATAACACCCAAAACATTTTTGACCCAGTTTTAGTGTTATTTGTAGTATTTCCATCGGGCTATTCAGCGATACCAATATGTGGTTATTTTGACCCAGTAACAATGTCATATTTACATTTCTGTTGGGTCATCAATTAAACCAAAAAGTGTATGTTTTTATAAACTTTTTTTGTGTACTGTTTAGACAAAACAAGCTTTTTACAAGTTTCATCTTAAAATTGCCACCAATTCCTTACATGACATTCAAAACAGCAAAGGACAACATGTGACATGTACGTTTAGAAAAGCACATTAACAGTTCACACTTTCTTTCTTTTTTTTACGATTATTTTTTTGGGCATTTTTAAGCCTTTATTTATAGAGGACAGCTGAAGACATGAAAGGGGAGAGAGAGGGGGGAATGACATGCAGCAAAGGGCCGCAGGTTGGAGCTGAACGTGAGGCCTCTGCGTCGAGGAGTAAACCTCTATATATGGGCGCCTGCTCTACCAGTTGAGCTACCCAGGCGCCCACAGTTCACACTGTCTTCATACAAATTTGGTTTATTTTCTAAAACTAAAATGAAATAATTATTTTAGTATCGAATTTTATAATTGGATGGCTTATAGTTCTTCTAGAATTCATTATGTGCATTATTATGTGATAAAGACCTTAATCTATAATTTAAGCCATTTCTTATAAATATTTGACACATTTTAAAGAAAATGTGACTTATTCATGGAGACAGAAATGTTGCAGCATAACATGAATGACCCAAATAATAATACAGTGGTGGTTACAAACAAACCAGCCGCCAGTGTATGGGGTCAACTCGGTCAGTTATATGAACTAATATGTGAGTCATTATTCCTTCTGCATTTGAAAACAACCCAATAGAAAGACCCAAAACCCTAAAAATGGGTTTGATAACCTAACCCAGTATTTTTCTTTTAACACTGGAGGTGAATTAGTCTCGCATTGCCAGACCTTCCTCCACAGCGCTGCAAAGGAAGGTCTGGCTAAACCATACAGCATTCCGGGATGGGAGAAAAACACACTCTGGTTTATTGTCATTTCTTTAAACCAATCACAATCTTCTTGGGCGATGCTAAGTGACAAACGGAGCCACGATACGGTGGAACATGTGTAAGTTCAAAAGTTGTTTTATTCGTGCAACAGAAAACTCAGATTGGACAGACAGTCTAGCTAGCTGGCTGGATTTACCCTGCAGAGATCTGAGGAGCAGTTAACCATAGTCCTCAGAAATCCACCGGAGTTTAAAATTTCAACACAAAGAAAGCGGAAGGTAACGGAGATCCGGCCGAAAAGAGTGACATTCTGCGGAATTTCTGGCGGCACCGGAGCAATCCCGGAAGTGGAACGTCGTGGATATATACTAGAGGTGAATAAGCAAAAAATAATAATAATAAGTGCAGTATGGGTTCCTTACAAAATCGTAAGTCACATTTTGATAGCAACATATGCCGCTATCATCCAAACATTATTACAATTTGAAAAGAAATGCATTTGAATCATCAAGATGAGCGCTGGCATGGCACAGTTGTCACTCAGTTTCATGCTGCAAAAATGGCCAACAAACTGGCCAAATGCCACTCTGAATGTGACATCAGAAGAAGGAATAATGTCCTGTTTATTCTACTACATTTAACTGACAGCTGTAATTATAACTGTAGTTACTATCAGGGTAAAGTTTTACATTGAAGACATTGTAGAAAATATGATACTTTGCCCAACCGTTTGCCCAACAGTATGATGTATTTGGACCAAATACATGATCTACCAGCAACATTAAAATTCTAAAAACCTGTCATAAAGTTAAGATTTTAAAGAAACTATTCGCAAGAGGGATCAATTTTACTGGTAATACTTTTTTATATACTTAACAGCAACATTTTAAATGCATAAGTTGCACTGTTTCAGTGTCATATTGCTACTCTGTCATTACTACTTACAATAAACAAAGGAAGGAAAGTACTTTTAGGCTTTGACACTCTGAGGGAGAAGGTCAGGAATGCATATATGACATGAACATTTTGGGATATTAAAAATCAAAAGATGAACAAAGCAAAGGGCGGTTTGCTCTTTTCATTATGTGTTGTTGACATCCATTTTAAACCAACATTAGCTCCTAACCTCTGCCTCCCCCTTTGTTATATTCAGCGACAGGGTCCTAAAAATGAATCAATTTACATTTCTTAATCTTAAAGGTATCTTGCAGAGGACATTACTGAATCACAAACGCTCTGATTTATGGCAGTATTTAATTCAAAGCAGTGGGTATCATTGATATGTAACTTACTTGGAATTTCATTACTTGGTTGGCCAATCTGGTGAAAGGCTGCAGGAAAGATTCTGTGTGGAGTGAATCTGACTGATATAGTAGGTATTAATTCATCCTGTGTGGTGTGTTCGCTTGTGCTCATGCCATTTTCTTACTCACTCACAGTCGCTTCTTCACTCAATCATTTGCTCGGGCAGTCACTCTGCCAGCAGGTGGACCCGGACCTTCCTTTGCACTACTTAACTCAGTGTGTCATGTGTGTCCACTTACATATTGGTGCATCCACATACATCTAGGTGATGTCTTGACCACAACAGGGCAAAGGTTTATTTAGATACTTTTTAACAAATGGTATGTTATGTATAGTCTGGATCAACAGAAGTCCATTTCCAGGATAAAGCCTGACATCAGGCTTTGCCTCTCAGCTTCCTCTCTCTGTGTGTTACCTTTCTCAGAATCCCTACGCTACAGGAAACAACAAAAACTTCGAGCTAGAAAGCCACATGCTAAAAGGGCAGGTTTTGAAGAATATTTGCATCGTGTAATCAGGCAGGCCTGTTTGGTTCTTTTGGTGAATAATTGTAAAGATTTACAAAGAATATGTTTACGGCGATACACTGGTAAAAACAAATGACGTTTAACCGTGTATCCAGCTAATTTAAACATCTCACGTTACTAGATTCTGTGAACAGTTAACTTTATTTGATATTTTATGTGACTTTTCTTTTGTGCAAATGTTCCACCAAAACAAGTTCCTTCCCGAGACAATTTTGCAGAGAAAGTGTCACTGAGTCCAAGACAATTGGGATTGGTTTAAACTTAGAACCCAGAGCGTTTCTTTCTCCTATACTTGGATGTGTCTGTGATGTAGCCAGACCTTACTCCACAGCACTGTGAAGATAGAGCTGGCAATGCGAGACTATGTTACGTATGTCAATGCATTTTTTGTGTTTTAATATAATGCAGTCTCATTAATGGGTACGACTTGAAAATATAGTTTATAGAAAAGTTAAAAATCTATGCTCACGGCCAACTTTATTAAGTACACCTTTGCTACCAGGTTGGACTGTCTTTTCCCTTCAGAGCTGCCTTTATTCATCTTGGCATAGATTCAACAAGGTGCTAACATTCCTCAGAGATGTTGGTCCATGTTATCATGATAGCATCACGCAGCTGCAGCCAATTTATAGGTTGCTCATCCATGACGGAATCTCCCTTTCCACAACATACCAAAGGTGCTCTATTGGATCGAGCTCTAGTGACTGTGGAGGCCGTTTGAATACAGTGAACTCATTTTCATGTTCAAGAGACCAGTTTGGGATGATTTGAGCTTTGTGACATATAAGACAATGTGCTGCAGGAAGTTGCTATTAGAAGATGGGTACACTGTGGTCATAAAGGGATGGACATGGTCAGCAACAATAGTCAGGTAGGCTGTGGCGTTTAAACAATGCTCTGTTGGTACTAAGGGGCCCAAAGTGTGCTAAGAAAATAACCCCTGCATCATTCCACCAGCAGCCTGAACCGTTGATATAAGACAGGATGGATCCATGCTGTTATGTTGTTTACGCCAAATTCTGACCCGACCATCTGAATGTTGCAGCAGAAATCAAGACTCATCAGACCAGGCAATGTTTTTCCAAACGCCATTCTCCTTTGACCTCTTCCATCAACAAGGCATTCTGGCTCAGAGAACCGCCGCTCACTGGATATTTTCTCTTTCTTGGTCCAGTCTCTGTGAACCCTAGAGATATTTCTGCGTAAAACTCCCAGTAGATCAGCAGTTTCTGAAATACTCAAACCAGCCCGTTTGGCACCAACAACCATGCCACGTTCCCGATTCTGACGCTTGATTATATATTTGCAGGTGCAGAACAGGTGTACCTAATTTTTTTTTTAACCTTTATTTTTTCAGGTAAGTCGTTTGAGAACAAATTCTCATTTGCAACGACCACCTGTCACATTCACACAGTTACACATTCATACCCGGAAGCTGCCCAGTACAACCACAGTCTGATCTGCTGGCCACTGAGCAGCTCCACTGGAACGGTTGGGGTTAAGGACCTTGTTCAAGGGCACCTCAGTGGTGGTAATGAGGGAGGGACAAGCGCTGCTCTTTCACTTTCCCTACCCAGATTTTATCCTTTGTCTGGGGATAATAATAATAAAGTGGCAGGTGAGTGCATTTCTTCATTGCGGCACAAATGTACTGTACTGTAGCCTAGAAATCTAGACGCACCCTAGCGGCAGCAAATTTAATTTGCAGCCAGGGGGGTCTAGGCACTCTCCGTTGGCTTGCGAGCTGGAAAAACCAAACTCTAGTCAGGCCAATCACATCGTGTATAGAGTCGGTGGGCGGGCATATGGCTGCTGCTGCTGGGAACAGCGGTCTTCTGGAAGACTTGGAGTTAAGCTTTTCTTTGAGGAAAGAACAAAGAACGGCACTGAAATCATTCTTAAAAAAGGAAGATGTGTTCAGAGTTTTGCCAATAACCTTAAGTTTCCAGGATTTACTGAATGTAAAACATTTTAAAGTGCTCATATTATGCTCATTTTCAGGTTCACAATTGTATTTAGAGGTTGTACCAGAATAGGTTTATGTGGTTTAATTTTCAGAAAACACCATATTTTTGTTGTACTGCACATTGCTGCAGCTCCTCTTTTCACCCTGTGTGTTGAGCTCTCTGTTTTAGCTACAGAGTGAGACATCTCACTTCTGTACCATTGTGAAAAATGGGCCTCCCAGCCCACGTCCACACAGGATGGTGGTGACAAGGACACACTGAGAATGGGTGGTGATGGGGTGAAGACACAGCAAACAGCCAACGTGGATTTGCGGTGAAAATATAGATTTATTTACAGTGCTATAAAATACGTTGTCCAGCACTCTGCCAACAACAAAAAAATACCTTCCAAAACAAACAAACAAAAATGAACCAACGGGTTTCTCAATTTAACTAGCACAAGCAAAAAATTCTCTTCTTTCAATAACTCTCTGTATACAACCTCTCAGCAAGTTGACACTCTCCTGACTCTCTCTCGAGGGCAGAAAACCCTCGCTTTAAATAGGGCCCTTCAATTACGCTAATTGGTAGAAACCAACGTGACAGGGTGTTTTGTTATGTATAGTGGTTCAGCAGATATTTTCTCTAATCACACACATACATTGAAATATAGTTCATTATACACCTCAGTACTCCTAATAATAACAACATTAATTTCCTGTAATTAAATAATAATCGCATTACAATACAGCCCATAATTTTATACTGCTACAATAGCTCTCCCCCGCTCAAATAAACACTTTCCCCTCTCCCAAACAGGGATTAGCATAGCAATTGTCAGGGGCTCGTGTTCCTTGGGGAAACAAATTGATGCGGGACCAGGAAATGAAAGTAGGTGCTATCAGTGTATTGTTGGTGTTTGCATGCACAATGTACGGATTAACAGAATGAAATGTGTTATGGAGCAGAATCGACGGGTACCGCGTCGTTCGCTATATGGTTTACAGAGGTTTGGTGAGTAACTGAAAGGGCGCATGAATGAATCACGCTGCGGTTGCCGGCACTGCGTGTAGTTACAAACATTAGACACTACGTGTATGTGTGCATGTTTGTGCATGTAGGATAAGGTAGTCAGTTTAAATGTTGTGGGGAATGTCAGGCGAGTTGGGGAAAAGGAAGGGCTCTACCTTTTCACAACCATCTTTGTTGGGAGTACTGCTAGCTAGTCAGTTGCAGAGTATGAGGGAGTGCCATGCTAGCAGCTAGGCAAGCATTATAACGTGTGTTACAAAGTGACGCACCTTAGTCACGGAAGTAAAGGCTGGACTACAATAGAGCTGTTTGGAGCAGTTTGTGAACAGTATTTTCTGTTGGAGATGGTAAGTCCCTTTGGGGTGGACATTGGGCTTTTTCACTTTGTAAACAAATGCACATGCACAAAAAGATATACAGTATAACACTATAAAACAAAAAGCAAAATATGAGCACTTTAAGCACTCTGCAGGCTGTCTGTGTTTAGGGACAAAATACCATTTAAAAAAAAGAAAAGGCTACGTACATCCTTTAAATTCTGCAAACACTATGTGCAGTTCTGTTTCACATTTACCTTCAGACACAGATGCTATTTCTGAGCTCCGTGGTGTATAAAGCGGCTACATGTAACCCTGCCTGTTGGCAGCAGCCTGCGGGCTTCTCATGTTGCCACTTGTGAATCCGTGCTACGATTTATGATATAATTTATGAGATGATCTGGAGTCGAAGCCAGGCTCTCTGTTCCAAGTTGATGTTACATCACAGCCTTAGCTGCTTTAAAAAAAAAAAAAAGGTCTGGATGTGAACAGACACTGTAAATAGATCCTATCGAGTATGTCCTCACATACTGACCTATCAAAGGGATGTTGCTGTATTAATAACCCATCGTGTGATGTTTGGCTTTTACATCAGCGTGCCTGTCGTCTGTCTGTCTGTGTTCACACTCACAGTAATTTAAAATGGTGAAGGAGCGATGTGGCTGTTGATGGATGACACATCACGCACAGACACCTGTTACAAATTGAACCAAAAACAAAATGTGCAGCAGGATGCATTGAGCCAGTGTGTACCAGCTGTCTTTCATTAGAGTCCATGGATTGCAAACAGGTTTTCATTTCAACTAACAAACACTTCAGCGGCTCTTTTCACTAATTATTTTCTCCCTTGTCCTCAGGTTGACAATCTGCAACAGTTGCTTCTGTGTTGGACTGAAATTCTGAAGCCTTTGGCCCTTTGTATCCCTGACGGGACACTGCTGTGATGTGCTGCCAGAGTTGACTATCATCAAATAGCTCAATCTGAGCCTCAAGCCTCAAGCCTGCCCAATTGTCTAACGCCGCCTTCCCACTGGCACTTGAAATCAGCTCCTTGTAGCTGTATCGGAGCTGATTTCAAGTGCCAGCATGAAGGTGGCGTTAAAGGTACCCATGTTTTGCTTCATATTGGAGAGGTTTCTTTCCATCTAACATAAATAATAAAAGTCTGAAGTGGGATATGATAATACTGCACAACAATTTCTTGAAATAACGCTCACATGCAGCTATATTGCAACTATACCTACATTTAGGCAACATACTGTACTTAATGGCCATTATTGGGTTTGTCCTGTGGACCTACAAAGATATTTTGACACCTCAGAGCCTCCGTGATGTGTTCGGAGGCTGAATATGTGTGCAAGAAGAAAAATTAAGCGTTCAGAAGACGCAGCTCAAGTCTTCTCTTTTATCAGTTGACTATAAGGAAATCATGGTTACTATATTGAAAAATTATCTCTACAAAGTTTCCCAGATAACGTTAAATTAAGCAGAAAAATGTCTTCACTTTTTTGAAAAGATAGAAACTTTTATCATTGAGCCATGGAACTGAAAATAATTTAAAGAAAACATTTTCAACCAAGTTGTATAAGCTGAACTTACATTGGGCTTTAGCTGTCATATCAGTCCTGTGCCATTGATTGCGTCTACGTATCTTCTTAGAATAAAGCCCTACTAATCTCTAATTGGAAAAGAGGATGTAGCAGGAAACAAATGAACCAAGGAAAATCACCCCAATGCTACAAAAACATGCCTAAATTATTACAAGTTCCCCAAAACTGTTTTTACCCACCCAACTGGGCTACTCGCCCATGCCATCAACATCCTAAATGCCCAAAACCAGGAGTGGAAAACACAGATGACTGAGTTGTAGTTTTTAAAAGTAAGGCTATAATACATAATATGGATTTGATCATACTTTTGATGTTACTATAAGTTTCAAAGTAAGAATTAAGAAATCAGAAGTGGCACATACCTTGTTTGGGTTCAAGAATTAGTTCTGGCCTCTGATCTTACATGGCACTTTGATATGATGAAAGTGTACATTTAAATACGTGTTTTCTGTGTGTGTGTGTATGTATGGTGACAGCAGCTTACACAATTAATTTGCCTTAATTTCAGTGCATTACTGTAACAAAATTTTGTTCTAAAGACACAATGGCCTGCACATTTGTCCGTTAAACATAATGAAATTCAAGGCTAAGGCAACACATTTCAGTGAAAAACCTACAAGCAAGCACTAGTTTTGTAAGTGACATTGTCTTTTGTAAATATTTGCAGAGTATGAGTGGGCTGCTTCCTTCAAGTACTGTTGTAAATGGTTGGTCTATGGTGGTCAAGTGCACATGAACAGCCTGAGCCCTGCAGATTGAAGCATACAACCAGTAAAATGGTAATTGAATTGCAATGATGTGGTGCTGAGAAGATGTAAAACATGATAACGGTCTGTTGAGCTAGTGGTCATGCATAGAAGGAATAGTGGCCAATAAAGCTTCAGTTATATTGCTCATATTCATACTGCTGCTGCAGCACTAAATGGCTCTGAGCTGGATTACTCTGCAGTGACTGTAAAGGTTGTTGTTTATCTTATTTTACCTGAATGAGTCTTGTGTATCAAAAAATGATTTCTGCTATATCTAAATAGCTAATCATTATTTTTATTCCATCTATTTTTATTAATGGTTTTTCTTGTGTGTGTGTGATGTGCATGTGTGTGTATGTGTGTGTGTGTGTGTGTGTGTGTGTGTGTGTGTGTGTGTGTGTGTGTGTGTGTGTGTGTGTGTGTACTATATGACAGAATAGTAAATGGCAATGTTCTACATTAGACTTGAAATGAGCAAAAATAGAAAGAAACTATGAAAGCATCACAAAGGAGGAAATCCCCCTTTACAGGCTGATAGCTAGCAAGAGGCCAGAATGAGAAAGAAGTTAATCAGTTTTTCAATTAGACTTGTAGAATTTACAACAAGTCATATATTTTCAACTGCAGAAGGAAATAACCGCTTTCTGCAGCACCTGAAAGCAGCATTAAAACGAGAATCCCTTCAGTCCCAGTTCACCAGCAACTCCTCTTTTTTTCTCTGTTTGCATCCCTGCCATTCACTCACTTGCCAACACATGTAGTTTCTCTCTCTTAAAATCCTCTTCTTTTTTGTATAGCTCCATGAGTCGTCAGTACAGTTACAATTAAAGCAAAATAACAACTTGAAGCAGCTGGTCTTGTTCTCTCCTCTGATTGGTTAACAAGAGGTAAATCTCAGGTCAAGTATGAGCTCACTTTGCCCAAAGCTTCACACAATACGTGCATGTAGAATAATATACTGTATATAGAGAATGAATACACCCACACATGTACAAAATGCCCGGGGTTGTGCCTACATGTGCTGACTTGACAGTAAACATATATACAGTTTTACACATTCACACAGCCTGTAGCTCCACATTTCTTTTAGGGTATACCAATCACACACAAACACTGTAGACATACAGGAGAGGCCTATGTTGTTCTAACACATTAGCTGAAGGGGAGAGAAAGAGTTTGGGTTTACCTCCATTAAAGGTCCCATGGCATGAAAATTTCACTTTGAGTTTTTTTTTAACATTAATATGAGTTCCCCTAGCCTGCCTATGGTCCCCCAGTGGCTAGTTGGCAGTTGGTCAAGGCCATACCCCCACCCTCCACCTTGTCCCCCCTCTCTCCTCCTCAATAGCATTTAAAGCTACGGACACAAAAATGGCACATCCTAAGGAAAGCTCATTGTGGGACTGGCTCTAGTGGCTGTAATTCTGCACCAAGGCTGAATTTCGGGAAAGAGACTTCAGATACAGTATTAGGGGACCACTAAGGTCTACATAAAAGAGACTTCAGATACAGTATTAGGGGACCACTAAGGTCTATATAAAAGAGACTTCAGATACAGTATTAGGGGACCACTAAGGCCTATATAAAAAAGACTTCAGATACAGTATTAGGGGACCACTAAGGCCTATATAAAAGAGACTTCAGATACAGTATTAGGGGACCACTAAGGCCTATATAAAAGAGACTTCAGATACAGTATTAGGGGACCACTAAGGCCTATATAAAAGTATCCAAAAAGCAGCATGTCATAGGACCTTTAACAAAAAGCCAAATCAACCAATCAAACATGCATTTTGATCGTGGCCAAGGCTACATGCTCTGATCTATGTAGAGGTTTATTTTCATTGTTCAAGTTGCACAACATATCTCTGGAAGTTTTTGTTTGAGTGACCTTGATTTTCAGTCATCTGTAGCCATGTTTCCATTCAATTGTCAAGCGACTTTTAAAGTGTTAGGTTAGGTTTGGAGCAAAAAAACGAGGGCAGTCGAAGACAACTTTTCTCAGTTCTCATTTGGTGTCCACACTTTGGTTATGCTGTCCTTGTTGATCCTCACATATCCAAAGAAAGAAAATGCCCACATGCTGACAAAAAAGAAGAGATTGAAAAAAACTATATTGCATGAATAATTTGTGACAAAATGTAGAACTATGTGACAAAGAACTAATCATTTCAGTCGTAACAACTTGTCAGCAAAACTTACAGCCCATGCATCTCTACATTCTTACATAGGCCATCGGACAAACAGTTATGGCCAATCAGGAAGTTAAGAGTTTTTTTTGTTGTAGCATGAACTCATTAGCTAGTTAGGTGTGGTCACAATATCTAAAAGAACCAGAAAGAGTACATACACAACAGAGACATACTGTATATATGCATGCATACCATGTACTACTATACTGTACCAGGCAGTATTTATCTGTTTAAACACACACACATACACACACACACATACACACACCCCTTTATAACCAAAACAGTAGCATGGACTGGCTTAGATTGCTCCTCCTGTCCATACTGGTTGCAGAGAGATCCTAAAAGACTCTTTAGCTATTTCAGTGTAGGCGATGGGGGTGTGTGTGCACAAATGCAAATATGTATCATGTTTACTGGTGCGCCTATAATGTAATCTTATTAACCCCTTTTGAATATATGTGTATAAATGTAGTTAATGGATACATGCACTGAATCACATTTTAGTATGCTGAAAGCTCAGGCATTTGCCTAAAACTTGTGCAGCATTTTCATGGGAAGATAACAACATAAAATGTCTGTTTTTTTCCTATATCTACACAGGTCGTCGTTCATTTTCCGAGCTCAACCCCACTCTCCCTCTCTGTCTGTCTGTCTGTGTCTGCTAATACAATTTTCTACCTCGTCTCATTAAATGTTTCCTTCATGTTTTCAATTCTCTCCCTCAATCCACTTTTCTTTCTTTCCCATCGGATGCTGTTCCTTCACAGTAAACAGCAGTGATAATGATGCAATTCAATTTACAGCAAAACAACATTATATTCCTATTACAATGACAACAAGCATGAAACTCCAGTGATCCGTTAGTACCTGCACCAGAAGGAAGCTCACTCTGCATCAAGAATCAAGAATGGAACAACCACTGATACAGACAGCATTTAGATCATCATGGGACACTAACACTGTCCACCACAGTCCTGCATAATATATTACCTTCGTGTTTACATGCCTTAAATACTATGTTGTATCAGTATCCCTTCAAAGTATCAGTATCCCTTCAAAGGGAGTTTTTCCTCGCCACTCTCACACTAAATGCTTGCTGCTGGGGGAATTACTGGAATTGTTGGGTCTTTGTAAATTATAGTGTGGTCTAGACCTACTCTATCTGTAAAGTGTCTTGAGATAACTCTTGTTATGATTTGATACTATGAATAAAATTGAATTGAATTGAATTGAATTGAAGTTGAGGGCCATCTCATAAACAACCAGGGTCTTATTTATTAATTCTACAATAAACCTGTGATCAATCAAACTTTAATGAAAGGCTAGTATCTGCCTCATACTGTATATTATCATCTCATAAAGCTGCCAAGAGATATTACATGGTGTTACACACAGCAGAGCAGACACACCACACCATCTATTGATGTATACTATTGGAAGTCATGTCTTGTTTGTAGTTATCAATCAGTGCCGTGACCTATTTCATGGACGGGTCATGCGTTCATCGATCAGCGCAGGGAGGGAGGGAGCACGTTCAGCCCCAGCTGTGTCAAAGCAGGCGGTCAATAAACACTGTTTTGTAGAGACTGAGGGGAGCTTAGTTTAAACTTTTACTTAAGTTTTCTTTTTTAATTGTTTTTGTTGGCGTGGTGTGCTAATTTATCTAAAGGAAAACTTCTCATAGATTTGCCACACCCCTTCATGAATCTTTTGAAATGAATTGATTTTGAATAATCAGGCAAAATGTCAGTTACAAATGCTGTGAAATGAAAGGGCTTTATGTGAGAAAATCTAAAATGTCCTATTATATTATCCCCTTATTTATTGTTTAAAAAAAAAAAAAACGACCCCACCCACCTCCAGACCAAGAGACCCCACTGACACAGCCAACACATAAATATTACCATTACAGCAAATCACAATTTACAGCAGAAGTAGTCAGGCAACATCTTGGGTCAATGCAGGAAATACATGTGTGTGTGTGTGTGTGTGTGTGTGTGTGTGTGTGTGTGTGTGTGTGTGTGTGTGTGTGTGTGTGTGTGTGTGTTTAATTTGTGAAAGGAGCTAGGCAAACTTTTTTAGAAATGGTATTCCTGACTTAGTCTACATTTGGGGACACATTTCAGACTAAAGAGCAGTAAATTATGGACAAAAGCTGTGTACCAAATTGGGAAAAAGCTGATTTTGGGGTCAGGGGTTATATGGGTTAGGCAAGTGTAGTGGTTAGAGTTAGGGTAAAAATGACCTAAGTAAACAAATGTGTGGTTGTGTGTCTGGCTTGATAGGGATGGGTCTAAACCAACCGGGACATAATGAGGGAGATTTTTTCTCGTCCATCTCTGTCTGAAGTGTAGCTTTGTGTGTGTGTGTGTGTGTGTGTGTGTGTGTGTGTGTGTGTCTGTGTGTTTGTGTGTTCTCAAATTTCTATCTTTGTGAGGACCAAGCTGAAGTTATTGTAACTAACCCTGACAGTACAGATTTTTTTGGAAAGTGATTTTAGATTTTGTCACTTATTCAAAGGCCTATTATATAGGATTTAGGTTCTCCTCTTCCTCCTCAACATCTTCCACCTCATTAACATCACTCTTTCACCACATCCACCTTATTCACCTCTCCCCCCTATAGCTTTCCATCAGAACCTCCTTTTCCTCTTTTCTTTTCCTTTTCCTTTTCTTTACCCCTTTCCACCCTCCATCTCCCCTATCATCATTACCATCATCCTCATTTTCTTTATTACCGGTATCTCTTTACACACACCCACACACACACACACACACAGGTGCAAACGTGCAGTGTTTTCAAATGTCCTCATTCTAATTCCTGATAAAGAGAGGAGAAAGGAGTTCAGTTCCTTAACGCTACAGCATCTGAAAATTCAACATCTTCCACAGCAAACTCCTCTTTCTAATCACCTTTTGTTCGACGCTTCCATCAATTCAGCACTCTAGTCCTGTAACACTTATCATTACCAATTATAGAGCTGAGGGGAAGAGCTCAGGAGTGAAGTTCTGTTTTCAAAAGGCAAAAGTTATAGCATTTAAGACCTAAAAGAGAACACTGTTTTTTAAATGATCATAATGGAAAAATACTGCCAACACCAAAATGTGTAGTACTAAGTCAAAGCTGTCGCCTGCGACAGGAGAAATACGTACTTCATACGTCTTAATATCGCCAGATCAATACAGTGTAGAGACTAACTTTTTTTTGTTTAGAAGCAGAGAAATGTGCCATTCCAACGAGGTACACTGACAACTGTAGGCCATCCAGAAGCTTTTTTAATCCATTATGGAATTACAGTGTATTTGTAACATAAATAAATAATTCTGAATCCAAAAATCAACTTGCATATGTTCCGTTTCCTTCGCGACCTTTGGACCCATTGTCTCGCCGTAGCTGTAGCTTGTTAGCCGAGAGCTAGACCTTCCTAAAGAGTCCTTCTGTGTCTTTGTAGCCCTTTCAGAAGTTTATTAATCCATCCGGGAAGACGGGGACTTTTCGGAGTCTTTGCACAATAATTCCAGAGCGATAAGTCCACGATTTAACTTCTATTTACTGTATTTAGTCATCTTTTTGTACCAAAAACCGATCTATTCGCTTTAGCCAACAGATTATCTGCCCAAATGATTCTGTAGGGTGAGGGGTTTACAGACATAATCTTAATGTTACAGACTGAATCGGAGTCTTTCCGATTTATGAACTGAAATCCTGTAGTGTGAAAGAAACAGCAATGGAATATTGAGCAGAAACCCACAAATAGCCAATGACAACGAGCTGACAGTAAATGTCACCAACCGGATGTTGTCGCGTACTTGTGTAGAGCAGAAACATGGCTGCCACCAGCAAGAATAGAACTTTTGTCTCCTGAGCCAGGTGGACAGTAGAAAAGAAGGACAAGCTTGCAGAATTATGGCAACAGTATGGCCAGCCATGACTTGATGACAAAACATAGCACACACAGAATACAACCATCTAACGACGACATCTGACCTCCATTTTTCCAAGTCCCTGAAATCGCCACTCTTAAATCGTTTTGGAGAACACCAAGTGTACGGTTAAATCTGTCATTATCTATGTGGTCTCCCATGTTTTTAAAATCAATCCTCTAGTGTGCATCAGGCATAAGCCATTTTCCTGCATTATTATTAAAGCAAAATGCTCTGCTACAATATATTCTGTTGTTTCAGGACTATATTTAGTTCAGCACATTACTACTGACCTATGAAACATTGCAAACATCAGTTATTTTGACGATAAAGAGAAATACCCTGCAACCATTCAGAGTTTGGAGCCTCTACAGTGGGCTGTAAGTGTGCTGGTGTCGCACATCTTATTCACTTGAGTGTCCTTTCAATTCAAGTTGAAAACATTAAAAATGACCAGAAATGGGAGTTCAATAGTCATACACCAGCAGCGGTGAAACATCCCACTGTCTATATATTTACTCTGGCATACCCTCCATCTTTAGGCCAGCATTCTTCAAGCCTCCATGACCAGTATTGCAGATCTCAGAGACCTCTCCTCATGTGTGCTTTAAAAGCCATCCTAAAAACGACATAATTCCCATAACCTTGCTGCTTGATATCCATTCAGATGAATCAAAAGTATTTTCTGTGAAACTAGGACACAGGAGTGCATTTGTCCTCTTCCAAATCTAAACCGTAGGGAGAGAGTTGGTGCATGTTTGTCAGGAGCAAGATTAGCCTGGATAGATGTTATGCAGCAGAATCAAAATGCATGGAAAAAATGTGACTGTATTTATCTGGAGAAGGATTTCACTCAAAACATTTTACACTACTATAATTGATGTGAATAAACCCCAGTGACACATCAAACTTGAAAGATAATATACAGCCTGCTTTGTAAAAGTTTGCCATATTTGGTCATTAAGGTAGACAACTTCTGCTCGACTTTAAAAAGACTTGACATCACCTATTCATCAATGGACTTATGAAGGGTGTGACTGTTTTAATGTTTAATTAAGAGGCGTAGTGTTAGGTAGACTATTCAATCATCGCGAAAGGCAATTTCAGTTTGTGATACAATACCTCTTCTTGTCACTAAAGAAGGAAGCATAACTGAATGTCAGGAGTGGGATTTGAATCCACACCTCCATTAGGAGACCAGAAGACCCAGAAGACTCAAGGATTAACGTTGCATCTGGCACCTTAGACCCCTTGGCCATCCTGACTGGTCCTCCTGATGTTTGTAGAATACATGTATGCAAGAAATGGTTCAAAAGTCAAGGCGCGCAGATTCACCACCTTGAAATGCGAGAGAGCACATATTTAAAGTTGCAGTGACCGATTCGAGAGGTTGTAATCACCGAGTTGTGGTTGTGCTGGGAAATGGACTCAAGTAAAAAAAAAACAAACACAGTGAGTATTAATGTCCTAGATCAATACTTTTTCAATAAAACACCTTCACCTTCAACATGTCATTGATTTAAGCCCATTGGTACATCGCAATTCCCTTAATTGCATTTTTCTAACTTGCGTCGTCGCGTCTTCAGTAGGTGGGACTAAGACGCAACAAAAAATTTAGTAGAGAGGAATCGAGGATGCATTTTTAGAGAAATTAGACATTAGTTTCTTTGCCATTTGCAATGACTTCTGTTTCTGATGACGACGACACTACTGGATCAGCCGTCTGTCGGCTTAAAGAGCTCTGTAGCATCTTTTGGTGGTTTGGAGTTTGTGTTTGCACATACACACAAGGTAGAAGCCAGATGATAGAGTGTACCCAAACCCAGCGCAAACATCCTCAGAGACAAAGAATTCTTCCAGTGTAGCAGCTAGACAGTGTAGCAGTCACAGATGTGCAAGGTACGTCTAGGTCGATAAACAGCAAATTATACATAAATAACAGATGTGCAAAATACAGCTAAATGTACAAATAGTCATGTGCTTTATTTGGTCTCCTAAATCCGGGCTGTGAGTGTGTATGCATGTAAAGTACTGTATATTGGGGTTGAATACACATCTTTTTGACCATAAAGTGTCTAAACTTAAGAATCTGAGGCCATACTCATGTAACTTGAGGCTAAAGGTGGCTCCTACACACTTAAACTGGACAATTTTGGGGAAAAGTGTGCCTGCTTGACTCCTAGTTCCCAAGCTCCTCCTAAAGTTAATCAAAAGGACTCCAAAGTCACTAAAAGCAGACCTGAAGCAGTCCTAAAAGTGTCGATGGCAGTAAACTGTATTACTGGGTCAAGAGAAGCAGTTGTTGAGATTTGTCTAAGGAGGGGCCTTAAGTCTGGCACCTTAGAACACTCACAATTATTTTATTACGTGGACATGCCTTTGTGTATATTGTCCTTTAACACTTGAGCTTATACTTAAAACCACTTGCAACTGCAAACTTGTCAAAGACACAGATGTACAGTAGTGTATATGGGAAGGTAGGACGATTAAATGGCGAATTTCATTTTTTTAAATGTATAAATTTGCAAATTCAACTCCTGTCACTGTTTCATTTTAGCTTTTTACATGATATGAAGCATTGTGTATTGTGATTTCCCACAGTAACCTTGATGTACATTGGCTAATTTATTAAATGGATACAATGGACGATCCAACTCCAGGTAGGATTATTGATTAGTCTGCTGCTACATGTCTATACGTTCCCATGTATCTTTGCTGCTCTATGGATTTATGTCTATCTGTTCATTTTAGGAAAAGCAAATGAGATGTATGGCTGTGAATTATGGAAGAATAAATAAATGAGAAAAAAGATAAATGTGTCAGCAGCGAGATTCTAACCCATGACTCCACTTGGAGACCTGAAGCCCTGTTTTATGCAGATGGATTAACACTGAGCCTGGTGCTGTAAATCAAAGGGCTGACTATACCCTGATATCAGCATGGCATCTTCTCTGTTGGCTAATACTTTAGATCCCCTATGGCAATGTTTTCTTCTTGAAAGCAATAATTACACCAGTGTAAACACATCAGATGAGATTTTTTTTTCTTCTACAATTGCACCTCCTCCTTCTATAATCCAGAGGTATGTTCATGGCTGCAAAATGTGCATCATATAGGATGCCCAGCAAAGTTGTACAGCTATTCGTTGATACATACACTGTATTGGTTGTCTTAGTTTAATTAACACATTAGCACAATTGTTTTTTTATCAATTTGATGCTGCAGTTTTGGCCAGGTCTGTTTTGTAAAAATTAAGAGACATCCCTATTAATTAGAGAATAAAGATAGAAAGATAGTGTTACTAGGGTTTCTTCTTTGCTTTAAAATTTGCATGACAGCTAGATAGAAATCTTTGGTATTCAGCCGTTAGGATAAAATAAAATAAAATAAAAAAAACTCAAAACACTCTTAATCCTGCAGGATTTATAATCAGGCTTATGGCGTTTCACTCAGATAGAGGAATGTTTACATTCAACATAATGATGAGACTTAACAGTCACATCTGTCAGCTCGCCTGTAAGCACACACACACACACACACACACACACACACACACACACACACACACACATAGTGCGTCTCACTATCTTTGTGGGGACCCGTCATTGACATAATGCATTCCCTAGCCCCTTACCCTAACCTTAACCATCACAACTAAATGCCTAACCTTAACCCTTACCCTCACCCTAACCCTAACCTAATTCTAACCCTAATCCTAAAACCAAATCTTAACCCTCAAACAGCCCTTTAAAGTTGTGGGGTCCAGCATTTTGGCCCCACAAAGCTGTCGGGACCCCACAAGTATACTTGACTTCCGGTTTTTGGACCCCACGAATATAGTTAAACAAGAACACACACATACACACACACACACACACACACACACACACACACACACACACACTCCATTTACAGCTTTGCCCTCCATTTGCTACGTCATGTTTGCTCACATAACATTGTGTAGTAAATCAATGATATGTGTGTGTATCGATTAACCCAGATTGGTCAAAAATGCCCAAACAATATAGATGTAAACACACACACACACACACACACACACACACACGCACACACACACACACACACACACACACACACACACACACACACACACACACACACACAATACATGTAGAAATTTCATTCACACACACACACTTTTGCATGCACAGACACCGCTAGGCCTCTCAGATCATCCTCATGAAAAAATACCTGCACTTGTCCAGCTATGTCTCTCACCCTCTCTCTCTCTCTCTCTCTCTCTCTCTCTCTCCATCTGACACATGCTGACACAGAACTTAGCATGCATTGTGTTTAACCTAGTCATCCTACTGGGTACATAGTGTGTGAGCTTCTCATCCTCGACTGAACACACGCCATGAACAGAGCCAGATGGAAACATGGAGATGGAAATATCTATCCAGATTTAAAGGGTTAGTAATAATGAGAATAGAGAGAGAGAGAGATAAAAATGACAGGAAGTGAGTGATTAAAAGGAAATGTTTACATGAAGAGTTAAATCAGCCATTCGAATAACGGGGTCTAATTTACAAAATCAACTGGGAAACACCTGCATGGGTTTAAAGTGGGTCTACAACTAACAATTATTTTCATTATTGATTAATCTGCCAACAATTCTCCTGGTTTATTTGATTAATCATTTGATCTATAAAATCTTAGAAAATAGTGAACAATAGTCTAACTGAGGGTCCAAAACATAAACTATTTAGTTAAATTGATTAGATAAATACATCTGTCTAGTCTGGTAAAGTTTGCCGGCAAAGTTGATTCTGACATTCAAGGACCTAGAGATGGATGTGTGTGTGTGTGTGTGTGTGTGTGTGTGTGTGTGTGTTGGCAGTTCATACAGATGCCGAAAGAGCGACACAGTCACACAGAGAAGTAGAAGGAGAGACACTGCGTCCTGATTGGCTGAGAGGGCCTCTTGTATCTGAGGGGAAAAGGAACAAGAGTTAGGAAGAGCGAGAGCTTACGCTGCTGTGCTGACCGACACATGCTGCTCTGTCACATGACTCAATACTCTCTCCCTCTCTCTCTCTCTCGCTCTGATCTCTTGTTGATGCTCTGGTCTTTTCCCGTGCTCTTTTCTTTCCATGCTCTCTGTTCTGCTCTTTCTCGGCTTCGTCTTTCAGCCTCTCTCTCTCTCTCTCTCTCTCTCCCATCACTAATATCTCTAGCTCTGCTCAAACTTTACTCTCTTTCCCCTTCCTATCCATATCTCTCTCCTCTCTCTTTCACTCAGCCTCTCTTTCCTCCTCTTCTTTCATTTTCTTTCCCTCTATCAACCCCTTTTCCTTCACGGCTTTCCATCCATTTCTCTTTCCTCTCTTCTCAAGTGTCTGTTCTCTCTCTCTCTCTCTCTCTCTCTCTCTCTCTCTCTCTCTCTCTCTCTCTCTCCCTCATGTTTTGTTTATAATTGAATGAATTTACAGTTTTTCTTGATTGCTTTGACACAGCAGTCAACTCAAACTCCACATTTTCAAAACAGTTAACACACAGGCCGAAACAGTGGCACTCATGGTCAAAATGACACATTTTGTTTGCAAAAGGCTCTAACCGTGCCAAAACATTAAAAATATGCAACAAAAGAAAATTTTGCCTTCAAACAACACAACTTGTAAACAAGTGTATGAGCTCTTCCAATCAACCATTACACAGTGGACAACAAAATATAAAATACAGCACTCAGTGGGAATCAGTGCACCATTGCTTGTCACTGTAGCCTATTACTGTACGCAGCTTTCATGCCAGTGACATTTGTTGTCAAATTTGCCTTCTTGCAAAGATTTGGATCCAGAATCAGAAATGCTTTGATGCAAATTTTATTGATTCCATTGATTCTTATTTTCAAACTGTGGCTGAAAACTGAAATACTGTAAATATTACATATAATACATGTAAACCAAAATGATTTTTATTAGAGTATAAGAAATTAAGAAAATAAAAATAAAATCTATTACAGTAAAGTATAAACATCTATTACTGTAGAGTATAAGAAATAGCCACTATTGATACTCAGTCTCTTCTGTCTTGATGATGGGGCCACATGACCTAACCCTGCAGACTGACTGCTAGTTGAAGATTTGTGTGAAGGAGAGTTAAACAGGTGCTTCAGTGATTTCATACTGATGGAGGTAGTTTCTAATAGTTAGGAACAGATGGTTTCTGGTTGGTTACCATAGCTAAAACAATGGAGTCTGGGCTGCTTGAATGACATCCGTGTTAACTGTTCTGCAAAAGGGTGGGGAAAATGTGTCAATCCAATGAGAAAGGGTTAACACATTTGCAAGAGGTGTCTTCTGCTCTGCTGAGACAGTGATGATGAAAACCGAGTGGATCCCAGTTTCTTTAAGCAAGTCAAAGCAATCAAGAAAAACTGTAATCTGCATTCTAAGCAACAAAGTATGAAATAACAAATGTAAATCAAGAAATACATTATTAATCTTTCCCTGTCTTCGCTCTTCATTTTCATCCCCCTCCCTCTCCGACACTCACTCGTCCATGTTCAGTTCCTCAACCTGCTTGGAAGTTCACTTTGCCTAGCCTCTCCACCGTGGCCCTGCAGACAAACCAAGCGCTCCTCGCTGGCAGCCCACTTGCAGGAATTTAGGCAGGCATGCAAACATATACACATACACACACACACACACACACACACACACACACACACAGACACACACACACACACATCATACTTTAAAGTAAAAAGGTGTAAGTGCATTTCTTTTCCCTCAATGGAAAAAGAGGCCATCTCTATGATACACAAATAACTTGGCGGCTCCGGCAGCACCATGGGAACAACGTAACTACATGAAACGTAGCAGATTTGTTCCCATGGTGCCAGACAAAAACATTTCTCAAGCTGCCCTTTTTTTTATATCACACAAGGAACTAGTGTTTTATTAAACTACTGACTGTGGGCGTACTCATCCTGGTAAAGGTAGATGGACATTGGACCAAGAAAGAAGAATCCTTGGAAAGATAAAATGAATGAGTTGATAATGATGCAAATCCAGTCCTCCAAGGTCTTAAACAAACTAATTACACACCTATTACCCATCAATTATCGTACTTTTTTTTGCTCAGTATGAGTGTCCTGTATTGACATTGAATGTTGCTGTAGACATAAACCGTGTTGGAAGGCAGGGTTATTCTATATTAGGTTTAGAGTTGGGCCAAGGTATGTAGGGTGGGGGTATTGGTTAGAGGTCAGAATTCTATATATAAAATGACCTTATGTCTCACTGCACTGCGATATACAGTGAGACTGGGCAATGTTCATTCTGAACCTCCTGAAAAACAAGATGGCAAGATAATGGCATCAGGAGGATCGTTAAAAAGAAAAAAAACATTGAAAAATGGGAACTGGTGCTGAAGAGGGTTGAGAGAGTGAAGGGTGGGATGATGCATGGGACACCCTAGAAGGAGAAAGAAATGAAGCAAATGAGCCAAAAACACACATTCAGAAAGGCAGAAAATGGATTCAACCTTCAGCAGAGACAGAGAGGTGCAGCAGTGGACTGAAAACACTCAGACAGCCTTCTCTGTGAGGAGCAGTCATTAGCGAGGGCATTTCTGAATTATTCTTAATATAAAATGGGAGTTTTGACTGAGCAGTTGGAACGGTCAAAAATGTGTTTCCAGCTGTGCTCATAATGTCCATCAACCGGTGTTTTACTACAGCGGATGTCAACCACTTGTGCTTTAGTTAGACAGTGATAACAATGGAGTCAAGGACGTTGCAGTTCATAGTTGGCATCTTAACCCCTGACACACAGGGGCGCCCATTCTTTTAGTTTTAAATCTAGCAGTCACATCACAACGGCACAAATGAAGAGTGGCACAATTTCAGTTTCTCAATGGCTCACAAAAGTTGTTACGTGAAGAATGTTGGGAAGAATGAACTTACTGGGTGGTAGGCAGGGTGCGATTTGTGAAAAAAGCTGAGGGGAAAAGGTTTTAAATACGAAACAAAACGAATTAAATTCAAGAGCAAGAACTAAATCCCCCCTTTCAATAGCATGGATATAGTGCCAACGCGGCCAGCCATGCCAAAACACCTATTTATGAACTTCAATATTTAATGGAAAATAATCTCAGAATGAAATTTAGTACACTTTAGTACACATAAAATAAAGCGTGTTCAAGCCGGAGAGCGAAGTTGACTCTGAAAACAAAATACTTTCACCCAGGAAACGCTTCTTCAGGAGTGTTTTAATCCAAACAGCTGCCGCTCGGATTTTATAGTTCTATGGCATATATATATATATATATATATATATATATATATATATATATATTACACGTTACTTAGTTTAAAATACTTCTATTTTAGGTATATAAATAAAATATATGGTCTATTGGTGAAGTAACATTGATCACTTTGAAAATATAATAAATACTTCAGATGCAGGGACATGTTGACCAGAAATGGGGAAATCCCACGCATCCCCAACGGAAAATCGCACCCTAGTGGTGGGTATCTTCTTAGCAACTTTTGAGACTGGAAAAAAAAAAAAAAGTCAGGCAGGTGTAAAGTAACAAAAACATGACTTATTTAAATTTAGACAGGTGTCTTACATTAAAGCCAATACAAAGTAAAAGCAAAGATGGCAATTGCACCTGACTGCAGTACGCAGATCGGGGTTGGGCTAAACGTTTGGCACCTACGGACAGAGTGGCATAAAACCTACGTTGTAGAATGGAGAATAACGATTATAATATAATATATATTATATATACATATATATAAATATAGATTATAATAAATAATGATATTTGAATTATAAAAAGGAAACTAAGAACGGGGTTGGGTTTAGGAAAAGAAGAACCGGTTGGGTTTAGGAAAAGAAGAACCGGTTGGGTTAAGGAAAAGAAGAACGGGGAAAGCAAACGTGACTCGCGGGAAACGAGCCCCAGTCTCCGGGGTGAAAGCATAGGGTGAAAGTCCTGTGTTTTTCCCTCAGACACACATTCTTCCTCTTCCGGTTGCTATTGGGCAAGTGTGTGGAGTCAAACGTTTAGCTCAACCCACGTTGAGCCACTCCTCGATCTGCGTACTGCAGTCAGGGCTTACTCAAAGATGGTGCAGGATTTCTTCCTCGCTCACTAACTGGAGTCCTTTTCAGCAGTAGTATGCTCAGTGCTGCCACTGGTGGCCAGAAAATGTATGACTGTTTTAATCCCTACTTGCTGTAATTTAGCTATCAGCACGGATTCGTACTGAAAGTTAAAAGTGCAGGGGGCTGCGTTACTGTGTACTCCAGCAATGTGACTCACAATTCAAATCAGTCCCACCCATGAAGAATGCAACATATTCCTATAGTTCATTTGAATCTGATTTGTGGGTGTGTTGAAATAAATTCCAGCAGTTGGAGTTACAGAATACTGCATTTAAAGGTTTAACAGACGGCAAAACACCGCATAACGTTTTGTAACACTCACAAACAGGATTTAACAATTCTGGAAAGTTATCACGGCGGCAACTAACCTATCCTCCGACATAACCGTGATCATAAGGTAGACAGTTGAAATAAGCCGTGCACTCGCAAATCCCTTATTTTGTTTACAGACCTTGTGATGAATGTGTTTTTTCTCCGCAATAATGGATATTTTCTGCCCCTATGATTATTTCACTCTGCAATCAAGTGAAAGAAAACAGGGGGTCACAAGCTTCATTTTTTAGGTTCACAAACTAAAAAAGTTGCAAATCGCAGGATGAATAGTTTACTGTGCCAAAAAAATATGTAAATGTCTTTTAGTCCTTTTGGTTTTGTGCGTTTATGCATGAGGAAAACCTCTAAGACGGTCCACACCTTTGCTGAAATCAATCCATGACACCACTGAGGGCGTACTTTGCATGAATTATAGGGCCTTTGGTGCTGGTGTGTATGACAGTGTCATAGAAAAAAATTAAACAGTAAAGAACAGCTTCTCAGATATTAGCTCTTTAGTCAACACAACAGGCCCTGCAGCAGGTGGACGGCAGCGGTACTGATCCATACTCTGCTGTTTGCACTGTCACGGCTGTCAGAGGGGAGGAACGTGAGCCGAATCGTGCTGCGCCTACAAGGAATCTTGATTGGAGTGTAAACACATGCATGCCAACACACACACACACACACACACACACACACACACACACACACACACATGCATACATCTATAAACAGGCACAAAAAGGCAGCGTTGCACACACAAGAGATAAACAGATGATTAATGGACAAAGAGGCTCTAGGGGAAAAGTTGATGTTTAGATTACTTTCTTTTTGGCTCTAAAGCTTTGAAAACAGTAAATCCTGTATGTCACGGTGAACTTTAGGTATTGTAATTCTACTGCATTTCACCTTCATTGATTGACTCACAGCCACTGATTATCTGTAACTACAAGACAGTAGCCACCTTGAGGCACCTTGACAAAGTCTATTCTGCATTTCTCATGCAGTCAGTTCTTTATTGAATACACTTAAATTCAAAGGAATCCAGTGAGCATACAGAAACAAGAATACAAGATTTGCAGTTAAAAAAGAGTCATTTATTGCTTTAAAGGTGCGCTATGCAGTTTTGGCCATTTCTTCGCTGTTTTCTCGCTTTTTGCTCGCAGGTTTCTCTATAGAGCTCCCCCTACAGCTTCGGAATAGATATGTGGCAGCTCCTATGTTTACTTCTGTCTGACTCCTCGCTCGGTCAGTCTGCCGTTTCCTCTTTCTTTGTTCCTCCATCAATGCTTTCCTAGCTTTCTGTTTCTTTTTTTGCCGCCTCAGCCATGACGATAGTGTGAAAAACTCCATCGCTACCTTGTTAGCCGGTTCCTGAATGGGCGTATGTGTGCAGTGCCGTGAAGCAATTCGTTACATTGCGAGACCTGATATCACGCGATCCTTCCTGACGCTGAGAAAGTTGCAAGGGTGGTTTTTCCGCTCACAGGCGCTAGGGGGAAGCGAGACGACCACCATTCAACTAAAAAAAACTCATATAACCATTCCAATGACTCCGAAGCTGTTCAGTTAAGGTCAATTAAGCTAAAAAAAAAACTGCAAAGTTCCACTTTAAAGTATCTTAATTCAGTTTAAAACAAAAGTTTCTAACATTTTCTAACCTTAAACCTAAGGTTTCTACGTCAAATGACTAGAACTTTCATTACTTGTCCAGGGGTTCAGATTAGAGTCTGTCTTCTTGTAAAACGGGCCAGTTGTCTCTTTACACCAACTTTCATTAGCTGTTACAAAGCTTTTTTGAAATCCTATTACTTTAAGTCCAGGGCCCATTTGTTAGTAAATCTATTGCTGCCCTGAGAACTTAAACTAGGGCTATGTTCATTAAAGCAGCCTCATTAAAACATCTTATTACTTTCATTATGTCGCAGCAATAGCTCTGCAGTGCAGGTGGGCCAGTGATTCTATAAGGCTCAATGAGCGAGAAGGCATCAACACTTGCAGAATTGGATATTCAATTCGACATGAAGCTAACACCTCTGACTTTGGTATATGTGACCAACAGTTGTGATCAATCATTCCAGCAATGTGACTCACAATCCAAATCAGTCCCGCCCATGAAGAATGCAACATATCCCTATAGTTCATTTGAATTAGTTATATTATGAAATGTGCATTTTACTGCAATTGTAGAAGTCTAGTTTTGATCCTTTATTTTGAATCACGGTCAGTTTGAAATGACCTTTCGTCAGTCAGTTTGTACAACCATAAAAACATTTGTACCATAAGTAAGCCAAATTATTCATTTGAAGCAGTTTGGCCTGTGCAGTTGTTTCTGGTTTAACCTCCTATCTCTGATGTAGGAGTGTGTGGACAGCAGACTGAGTGTGTGTGTGTGTGTGTGTGTGTGTGTGTGTGTGTGTGTGTGTGTGTGTGTGTGTGTGTGTGTGTGTGTGTGTGTGTGTGTGTGTGTGTGTGTGTGTCCTGGGCGTTACTGTATTACTCAACATTTTTTTATGAGAGGGTTCGTATGTTATCATACAAAATCTTATGCAATTACAGTGTGTGTGTGTGTGTGTGTGTGTGTGTGTGTGTGTGTGTGTGTGTGTAACAACAAGAAAGGGAGGCATTAACCACATTGTGGGATGGTAATGTGTGTGTGTGTGTGTGTGTGTGTGTGTGTGGGTGTGTGTGTGTGTGTGTGTGTCCAGTCGGCTGTGAGTGTGGGAGACTGACTCAAAGCAGCATGTGTGTACTCTGCGTTGGATGGGTCGCATTCTTGTCATGATGTTTCAATGGGCCGGTGTCTGTTCAAGGCAACTTCTGCTCTTCAGCCTCTGAATACACAAACACACACTCACACATGCAACCCATATCCTACATGAAGGCATTTCGGAGTTCATACGTATGTATGGTATATATGAAATATTCATGCCTAACCCTTGAAAAACATAAAGGTGACCAAGCCTTTTCAGTGGCTGCTCCGAGAAATAAGAACTGCTCAGACCGCTGAAACTTCAAAGTCATTGCTTGAGACCCACTTCTATTTGTTGGCTTTAAATTTGAGTTGAGTTTTGACACCTTGACCTTTTCTATAGTTTTTTATTTTGTTTTTGTTTATTTGTCTGCACATTTTATCCATTTTGGTTGGTTTTTTTTTCTTGTGAAGCACTTTGGTTGTTTTTAAATGTGCTATAAAAAAGAAAACAGTCTCTTTAATTATTAAGTTGATTATTGAGAGTTGTGATTATGTGTCAGGAAGAAAATCTGCCACGTTTTTTACTGTATGTCGGTAACAGCCGTTTATTTTTTAGACAACAATTTAGTGCAGAAGCACTGAATTTTGAAGTTCCGGCTTTGTATGTGGTTTTAGAGGAGCTCAACTTGAGTGCATGCTTTACTCAAATATCCAACTAGCTTTTCTCTGGTCAATCTGTCAGGTCAAGTTTTCACCTTTGCTTGTGGATTGAACCTCAGCATGCAATTCATTAAGTAAGATATATGGAAACAGAAATTCCACTATAAAATCCAGGTGAATAATTAGAAATAAATCTATTAGGATTGCAAAATGATTAAGTTTTAGCTGAGTATGAAGCATCCTCTGCTTCAGAGTGCAGGTGTCTGGGGTGGATTTACAGTGGTTTAGATGTTGGAGATATTAAGAGGTATCAAACATTAAAGTTACATTTTCTCATCTCAGTTGCTGTTCACACTTCCACCTAACAACCTGCAGTCTGGACTGTTGTTTCAACCTGGTGGAGTTGGCCGGCTGTCCGCTGCCTGTCTCAACCCCTGCATGTGTTTCTGCTAAGTAATCTGCATGTTTAAGGAGGAGCCAGTCAGCGTCACATTTAAGTGAAATATATCACATTTTATGATTTATCATTTTCTTCAATGAACCTTTGACCATAAGCCTTTAAGTATTGGTGTGATTGTGGTTTTGGTGAGATATTAAGATTGGAACTGAACTTGTTGGGGCTTTTTCTATCTCTACAAGTATTTCTTTACAACTATCAAATTAGCAACACATTGGGGCGACCTCTAGCTCACCCAGTAAGAGTGTGCGCCCCATGTAGGCTGAGACCTTTGCAGCGGCCTGGGTTCGAATCGACCTGCGGCCCTTTGCTGTGTGTCATCCCCCATCTTTCTCCCACCTTTCTTGTCTATCCACTGTCACTCTGAAATAAAGGGAAAAAATAATCTTAAAAAAAAAAATCAGCAACCTATTTAAAAGTCAATTTATTTATAGAGCACATTTAAAACCAACCTAAGCTGAACAAAGTGCTGTGTTTTAAGACGAGACTTAAAGATCTCGGCAGTAGAGGAGGACCTAATATAATATATATAATGTGAGAAGTTTATTCCACAGTCTCAGGGCCACAACTGAAAAGGCACGATCACCCTTTGTTTTCATCCAAGGCTGTGGAATAGCTAAAAGAAATACATTATTTTTATAATTATTTTATATATTTCTTTTTTTATATTGGCATGTATGAGAACGTTATCCTGCATCTGTACTAAATTCTTACAACCTAACTTTGTGGACCCGTGCAATGTACTTTACAGAGCAACATTGTGATTTTACTCAATACATCAGTTAATTAATAACTTCAATATGCAGGCAGTTTACCTATCAACCAGTGCAGATGAGCTTTCAATGCTTTTCCACAGAAGAAACTGTAATCTGAATACTTGTAAATCAATAAACGAGATTACAATAGCGTCCTCGTTTCAATTCTTTTGAATTTCCTTGGAAGTGATTCAGGACACACCCACACCTGCCTGAAACAACAGAATAACCGAGCCCTCAGCACACAGTTGAGACAGAAGAGCTGCTATTAATGTGGCAACATAAATCACAGTGGCAGATGAATAAATATAAAATGAAGAAGAATGAGATTCAGGGGTTGGAGAAAAGGGGTACTATGAATGGATAAAGGTAACATACAGTGAACTGACATAATTAGCTAAATCATTACTGTGTACAATTTCTATTGATTGTGATTATTGAGTGGATAACTTAGCAAATACTAGTCATTATAATCATTAAAGCGCCCATATTATGCTTATTTTCAGGTTGGTAATTGTATTTTGAGGTTGTACCAGAATAGGTTTACATGGTTTAATTTTCAAAAAAACACCATATTTTTGTTGTACTGCGCATTGCTGCAGCTCCTCTTTTCACCCTGTGTGTTGAGCTCTCTGTTTACCTACAGAGTGAGACATCTCACTTCTATCCCATCTTTGTTGGGAGTCGCACATGCTCAGTAGCTAGGTAAGGACTATTAGCTAGAAGCTAGCGCTGCTAGCGGTTAGCCACATCGTTCTCAATGGCAAAACACTGCTACAACACTACTTACAACTACTTACATGTCCCTCGTCTGCAGGTATTCCACACAAAGTTGGAAGTGCGCCCTCGTTTAGAAGAAGTCTCCCAGCTAATCCTGCCTTGTACTGACCGAAGTTGGAGAAACAGCTAGCTGATGTGGTATTTGCTAAAATGGTTAGCACACACCAGATGTTTCGGCTGATGACGTAGACGGCCCTGCTGATTTTGACCAGTTCACCCAGAGACTGAAGGCAGGATACATTCAGAAACCTGTATCTCACTCAAAACAACATGGGTGTTTTTTGTTTTTTTCCAAGTTTGTATGCGTGTGGAAGCACCAGAGACACAAAATAACACCCCAAATCCCAGAAAAAGGTGGTTGCTCAATGCATGAATGAATGGTATTCTGGACTGGTAAAATAATGACTAAATGAATGAATAAATGAATTACCCAACAGAAGAAAAAAAAGAAAAGAAAGACACACTACATACCAATATGGAGTTATTGAATTAAAAATGGTTTAAAAGAACTGGAACTTGTGAACTGGAATGATGTGGACTTGACTTTGCTTTTTGTGAAGTCTGCAATAAAATGCCAAATGTAAACATAAACACAAAGACATAACAGAACATAAATTACTGTTAAACTCTTGCTGAAACTAAATTGTTGAAAAACTTCCTTATTTGAGACAAGAAAAGTTCTTTGGGGCAATATATGCAATGTCAATGTTTTAGCAGTTCATGCAACCTCTGTTACCCGGAAAATATCTCACACATACACACACACACACACACACACACACACACACACACACACACACACACACACACACACACACACACACAGCCACATTCTGTAGTCCAACTAGGCCAGATTAGGGAGAGAGAGAGAGAGAGAGAGAGAGAGAGAGAGAGAGAGAGAGGGAGAGGGAGAGAGGGGGAGGGAGAGAGAGAGAGAGAGAGTGTTAGGATAATTATTTATCAAAGAACGAACAAAATCACTCAAGTTCTCTTAAAAGTTTGTTTACTTGCAGCAAGTAGAGTCAGTTTACAGCACTCACAGCATAAGTACAAAAAAATGACTGAAGATTGTTCACAACAGTGTCTTTTTAAAGGAGTTGGGAGTCAAGTTAGTTATTCGGTTCATGCAATCAGTAGCTTTTCTTCTTATCTCTGGTCTTGCCCGGCATCTCCTCCACATTATGCGCTCTGCCCTATACATCCTGTGCTCTATGCAAGGTCACTCAGCTTTCATGATTAACACATGAAAGACAGAAATACTAAAACAGCAGTTTGGATGCAAATGGTTTAACAAAGAAACAGAAGCAAAACCGTTCTAAGCATACATTTTCTAACAGAGCGAGAGAGGACTGGAGTTGAGATGATGCACTCAACGCCCTTCTTGTGAGTGTGTGCTTTAGGTAAAGTCTAGGTTTTAGGTTGAGACACCAACACATTGCCATGGGATACAAGAATAGAACATGACTCATCATGAGTGCAAGAGTGTTGCACACAAACAGCATCCGTTAACAAAGACAGACACACAAACGCACAATTACTGTTTTCAATTGGTCAGCATCATGTATTTTGTTTCTAAAAAAATGCACTCATCTGTGTGTGCATGTGCCATCCTGAAGACTGTGCACCATTCATGTCCAGAATCATGATATATAATCACTGCAAACCTAAGATCTGCTCCCAGAAAACACAGCAACATCAGCAGATTTAGCCCTGAACATTCTGATATAATACTGTGTTTAAGGGGATTTTGTTGCATGCAGCTTCATGCTTTAGTCAGGCTCAAGGGCAACCTCCTAAAAATAAGCTTAGTATGGGCTACCTCAGGGGTCCTCAACATTTTTTTAAGCCAAGGACCCCCTAACTGAGAGAGAGATGGAGCAGGGACCCCCTACTACTAATATTGTATAAAATGAAGTTGCATATTAAACTAGGTCTACAGTAACGTGTAGGGTGGCCTAAAGCCTTTATACATACCTTTTTAGTGCACAGAATACTAATCTATTAAAATGATAATTGTTGGCATGATTTTAGAAATATTTTTTCATTCTCAACACAAATGTGGCACAGTGAATTCTTTGGGATTAACTGTATCTGTGGATGGCTTTCTTAGTGACAGTGTTACCTATAGGCCAGTAAGCCTATCATAAGTGGGGATTTATGTTTGCTAAAAATGTGTTGGATTCATGTAAAGACTTTTAAATTTTTGAAACAACTTTCAAAAATTAAGATCTCTGGGCTACCTGAACTCACCATCAGTTTTGGTCTCTGTGTGTCTCAGTGTCGTATTTGAAGAGAAGATGCAGTTTTAGCCAAAACATTCAAAGAACTCACCTTTGTGTGCCGCACCCGTTGAATGACCCATTTCCTGAATTGGGACACAGATAAAAGAAGATTCAATTAAACTTAATTAATCCCTGTGGAGAATATTGATCAGAGCAGTCAATGAGTCGACCGTTCTCTGGGATATGTTTTCATGCTAATCTAATGTGACCAGTTTTAGCCCAAACCGCTAAATAGCTTATAATGCTAGTTGTCGGGGCACGTGTAAAGTAAAAAGAAATCACTATTTCTACACCACTAACAAGGCTCAAAATAGCACCACACTTCCACGGTAGCATAATGAGGGTCCCTACATGTAAACCGAAGCATTGAGAACTTTGTAAGTGTACATACAGTTTATTAAAAAGATAGATTATAAAGACAGTACCGTTCACATATACATGCAGGCGCCATCTTGGAAAAGCAGTCATGACCAGTCGAACGACGAACGCCGTGCTTGAGCTATGTTACTGGTTGCACGGCCACGACTAGTGTTATAAGCTAATTAGCAGTTTGGGCTAAAACTGGTCCCATTAGATTAGCATGAAAACATATCCCAGAGAACGGTCGACTCGGTAATCATGTGTTATTAACCTCTAGGTTCATTTTGCACCGGATTTCTCCTTTAAACAATCAATCAATCAAGAAAACATATTATTGCAAAACAAATATAAGACACATTTATAAAAAAACAATATGAGGTAGGTGGAATAATGTGAAATACAAATGTCTCACCGGAATGGAAGGATATTGTCCCTGTCAGGTAAAAACCTTGTATGTCCAAAACTTTTGCTTTTCAAGAAATGAAAAAAAAGCAAATTTGAAAACATTATTTTGAGCTATTTACTTTCGACAAAGTCAGATGAAATGGCCTCATCGCTGTTTAAATATTTGTAAAACGCAGACGTAAAGGGCACCAAACAGCATTGATTCATGAAAATAAATTAAAATGAAGAAATGTGGAGATACAAGATTCCGGCCATATACGCCGACGATATCACACACACACACACCACACAGTTCCCAGGTATGTAAACACACTGTATACATACACATGCATTTATACTGTACACAAATACATATGCAGTACACAAACAGCAGTGTTCACAGACAGAAAATATAAATACACATAGATACACACAGACACTCCTCACTAGGTTTGTGTGTGTGTGTGTGTGTGTGTGTGTGTGTGTGTGTGTGTGTGTGAGACTGATGTAATGCATAGTGACTGTGCAGCGTGATGTTGCATGTTGTGATGCTGCTGCATCCAAAAAAAGAAATAATCACAGAGGCTGCTGTTCTTTTCCTAAAGCTCAAAATCTGCAGTGTTTTACTTCCCTTTACATTGCAAAGTAATAATAATTGGGATGTTCTGCATAGTGACAGAGGATAACAAGTAAACATAGACAGCCGTAAGCTGCAAATTTTAATATTCTACCTGTGACTTAACATAAGTATAGTTTGGTTCCTGGTGTGAGAGCAAAGTTGGATCAAAAGCAAAAACACTGTGTTCAGTATGTATGGATTTATGTCAAGTCATTATGAATATATCTGCAAATTGCAGAGGCAGAAACTGTCAAATTACAATCTGCATTCTACATTTGTCACAGCTGATATCACCGCTAAAATGCTGCATAACGTTTTAACTGAAAATGATACAAAATCAGAGCATACAGCTAAAGTGTTCAGATGACACCATCTGTGACCAGTTAATTATTAGTGCGTCAGTCAATTTAATCGGCAGAAAAAGCTTCCAGAGACAGAAAGCTTAACAGCATATGAATATTTCCAATATTTCAGGATTTAAAAGTGTAACATACTTTCTCTCATGGTTTATTTTATATCTCGCTATGTCTGTCTTATTCTCCCTCTTTCATTCTTCCCCTTCTCTCCCATACCTTTCTCGCCGATGTTTCCCTTTCTGGAACATGTCACTGTCTTTTTGCCTCTCTTACCCTACTCCCTCCTTTTTGCTTACCTCCCTCTCTTTCTGCTGCTCTCTCTCTCGCTCAGCTTTATTTTGGTTGAGAGAGATAATCCCTGAGTCACGTGGAGAGAGAGAGAGAGAGAAGGAGAGAGAGAGAGAGAGAGAGAGAGAGAGAGAGAATTTCACACACACACACACACACACACACACACACACACAAAGGCAAGTGCAAAGAGAGTATGCCAAAAAGAAATAATGCAACTGAAGCCCATTTGAATTAAACTGAGAGGGTGAGAGAGGTATAGAACAAGTGAAAGAGAGAGAGAGAGAGTTTTGAGGGTAAATGAACACACTCTCACTCACACACACACACACACACACACACACACACACACACACACACCAAACCTTTGTCGGCAAATAGAAACAGCTGTTGTTGGACTGTCACCAGAACATCAGATTATTGAAGAGAAGGGGGAGGAAAGATGGACGAAATGAGAAAGAGAGAGAGAGAGAGAGAGAGAGAGAGAGAGAGAGAGAGAGAGAGAAAATGAAAAGAGACAAGGAAAAAAGACGAAGGGATAACAAGAGAAGGAGGAAGGAGAGGTAGAGAGAGGAGCAGAGAGCAAGGATGAGATCAAGGGGAGAGAGAGAGAGAGAGAGAGAGAGAGAGAGAGAAGCTAAAAGAAGAGAAAACGGGATGGAGAGTGGTAGTGATGGGAACGAGGAAAGGGGATGACTTATATTTAAGGAGGAATGAAGAGATAAGAAAGAGGGAGTGTGTGGTGGGAAAAAAAGAGAGAGAAGACAATTAAAGAGCAACTTACAGTAACACTCTATTTCAGCTTGAACACGCCCCCTTCAAATATTCAAAAATTTTGCAAAACCCATAGCAGTCTCGGCATATTGGTTGTTGGTCTACACGTCTGAGGCTAAAATTGCAGTACTGTGAAGATCTTCACAAAGGGTGGATTTTATGGGTAACCAGGATCTGATAAGCACACCTCCCAAATCTCAGCAACACTGTAAAGCATTGAGAGTATATGCATGTGTGCACACATAAAGTGTAAGAGTGTGTGGCATTTGCAGGCAACACAAATAAAATGACACGATCTAATGACCTGAGCACTGCCATAATGAGGAGAGAGAGAGAGAGAGAGAGAGAGAGAGAGAGAGAGAGAGAGAGAGAGAGAGAGAGAAAGGGGACATAGAGGGATAGAGAGAGATAGAAAAAGAGCAAATGGGACAGAAAGAGAGGGAGAGACTATTCCTTAGGCACCAACCCCTTGCTCGCTCCAGTGAGGAAGAAATCTCCCATAATTACCACAGAGCCCACAAGAACACACACACACACACACACACACACACACACACACACACACACACACACACAGGAGGAGAGAGAGAAAAGGGAAATCCTCATATAACCTCGGTAAATGCTGCACGCTGACAACTCAGGCACTCGCTCAGTCAAACAAACAAATGCACATACACACATGTGGGAACAACCAGAAGATGCAGACAGGGTGAAACAACTAAACTGGGTTAGAGAGAGAGAGAGAGAGAGAGAGAGAGAGAGAGAGAGAGGGAGGTGAAAAGCACAATTATGTAAAGAGAGAGCGATCAAATTCAAAAGAGAGTAAAAGAGAGAAAGAAAGAGAGAGCTGATACACTTGCACACACAAAAAAAGATATTGAGAAAAAAGATGAAGGATTTTTCCTCCCATGCTGATTTGGAAAGAAGAAATGGTCCACACTGTGACTAATGTGTGTGTGTGTGTGTGTGTGTGTGTGTGTGTGTGTGTGTGTGTGTGTGTGTGTGTGTGTGTGTGTGACCTTACGAAACAGTATGCCAGTATTCTTTTATATACGCATAACAGAAACTCACGTTTCTCCAAACCTTCAGAATTAAACCAAAAGTAAGGTGTGATGCAGCTTTAGATTTAAAGAGAAAATTCTCATTTTTACAATGTTTCCCAACTTACATTAATTACTGAAAATATAACATCTGATTTCATTTAACTCTTTGCTATGGAAGGCATGAATATTAAGATAAAATACTGAACTCATCCATGTTCTTATTTACTCCTGTCTGTCAGCCACCGTACTCACATTCTGTGAAAAGCGAAGTACTAGGAGTGTCAGCAGTGGGAGTTTGATTCCCATTGGGGTCAACTGTGCTAAAAGGCACTTTGGATGAAAAGTGCACAAGATGTTTGTGATTCTTCACACAATTTTTGCTGGGTGTCAAGTTTAGTTCACTTCCTGTCTTCATCAGAACCCATTGCTAGGAGATACTGTGTAGGTGATACTAGGTTACCAGCTCTTTAGTATTGTGCCACAATTTCTACAACTACTTTTACTGTTTCTTTACCAATTTCCCACCAGAAGGAAACACGTGAACAATACATTTTTCAACGTATTTTGGATGACATTATTTTTTGATAAACTTTAGCTGCAGAAAGCATCCCACTTTAGAGATATAAGGCGTCTTAGCTACAAAAAATACTTTTGTCTGATTGTCTGGCAGCTGTTCTATTACAATTGTGTGGAAATTCCTCAGGGCAATTATCACTTAAGCCATTTTTTCATATAACCTCATGGACAATTTCCGACGAATACGGTGCAGACATTGTACGAAGTTACCCTTTGTAGCAAAGCTGGTTCGTAATTTGGTAAAAAAAGTCTCTTGCCATTCCTTGAATTTGTCTGATGATTTTAGCGTTGGCCCTTACTGACAGAAGTTTCTAAATGTGGTTGTCTAAATGGTGAGACATTTTCGTTGGTGTCTTCGTGTAAATGACCCTTCTTCTTCACCCTCAGATGTTTGTTTTCTTCCAGTTTGGATAGATAGAAACATCATCAACACGCCTATCGCCTGTTGTGAATTGTCCGGACAATGACTTGCTTTCTTCACACGTGGGCTCAATAGGACATTACACAGACTTTGTACGAGGGAGCTGGCAGTGTAAAGTCTGAAGTTTAATGTCCAGTCCAACTGATTCAGACATTTACGTTCTCATACAGCTCTTCCATGTAAAGTCTCGATAAGTTCAGGGTTGCGGGGCATGTGTAAAAGGGACTTTTGTGTGCAAAACAATACATCAAACAATACATGAAATAGAAATGTAATGGCTCCTGTGTCAAACAATGCAATCATTTTCTGAAAATCAAATACATCTTCTGCAATTGTCATGCTATCATCGTCTTCACCACTATAGGCGGACTGGCAGTCTGGCAGTTCTGGTGAATGCCAGAAGGGCCGATGCACTCTTGGGCCGATTTGGGCCATTGGAAAAAAGATTTTTAAAAATGGGACAACACTGGCATTTTACACTAGTTTGACAAAAATATGTAAGACTGTACGACTGCAGCCTGGAGCCTCCCGTCTGGTGCAGTCAGGCTTCTACTTTTCAAAACAAAAGCTTGTGTCTGGTCCGCTATGTCTTCGTACTTTGGTGTTTGGGGTGTTTAAGTATGTAATAATGTTTTAAATATGCAAGCATTTCCATTCTATTCTAAGATGGTTTATTTGAAGGTTTTATGAATTACTCCAGTGTGTGTATTATTTCATTATGAAAGCCTGTAAGTGTGCCTCATGCAGCTGGTACCATAAACTCACGTGAGCCTGTATTTTGCAATTTAAAGCAAATAATGTCCCCTGTCTGAAATTGGGCCGGTAATGGACGGAAATGCCTTGTCCCAGTCCGCCCCTGTTTACCACGTAGTGTGACAAAGAATGATAACTAGGTGGAAGCTTTTATAAGACACTAGCAGCCAAATATAAATTAGATACTTTATCAGATCAAGTTGTTGATTATTCCTATAAAATAGTTTATTTAATGTACATTTTTTAAATGTAACCATGACAACTTTAAACCTTCCTTAATGGCTCTTCCTGTAATTTGTTGCTTAAAGGTTTAAAGCTGCTTTAGTTTATATGTTATCTGCAGCCTATCATGGCCTTATCAAGCAAATTGCTGAACTGGTACTACTGGTATTTGGCTGTCAGAGCAGGAAGTTATAAATTAACCAGACTTTGTATTGGTGGAACTGTCTTTCTGTCTTCCAAACTCCCTCATGTCTCCACTATTTTTGGCATAAATACTTTTATCAACAGTAGCTCGAAATAAATGTGATGCTCAACTTTTGGTTTACAATGCTGGTTTTATTGTTGTAGTTTTGGCAATCATCCCTGTTGGTTATGATTATATTTGATTTATTACTGTGTCTGCTGCAGCAAGCACCAGCATCAGATAAGCCCTTAAACCAATTCAAACAATTTATCTATATCACTAATTCTGTAGTAAAAATGTATTGCATGGCAAAGTTAATAGCTGGTTCATCTTTGACCTCTTGTATTAATACACACATACAGCTATTTAATGGTTCAACTTTGAACTCCTGTATTAAAACACACATACAGCTTCAGAGTCTGATCCTGCAGCTACATGGCCTACTTACTGCCTCAGATTTATTCAGAAACTGATTGATCCAAAACACTCACCATATTTATTCCAGATTGAAAATTGGAGCCAAATGACAGTAAATGGTGCATTCGTATCATAAGGTAAAGGAAGTGTAGGAGAGAGCTGTCCAATATAGACTGTACAGCTAACCGAATGTTCCTCAAGCTGATTTATCCATGAACTTACCCTAACTAAAGGCAGTGGTGGAAGAAGTATTCAGATCCTTTACTTAAAGTGGCTATATGTAGCTTTCAGTTTGTGTTGATTCTTTGTGCAAGCGGTAGTGTTTTTACCACACCCGCTGTCATGAAGATCTTTTCTTTACTGTGCTTCATTGCCCACTGTAGATTTCTGAGTTAGTAATTGAATGACGGCTACTGGCGTACAACCAGTTGTTGTTGAATCATTTACAATCCCATAATTTGTCTCCTTCTGTTGAAAGTGTGATTCGCATTTTTGCCGGTCATCTTTCACTTTCCCTTTTAGCTTTTAGTTGTTCTTCGTTTAATTTCCTTCTTTTGTGGTATGGCCCTGCCCCAGTATCAGCCATAACTACATCAGAGAACTTCTAAAATAAAATTTAAATACAATTAGGCCTATATAAAGAAATCTCCTGCTACCTTTTACCTGGGTGGATACACTAACACAGGCTTTTCCGTTGTTACACCAAAATCTGTGAGGCTCTGTAGCACTGCCTACCTGCCGTAAATCATTTTGTGACTTTGTGGGAAAAATCAGACCCGGACAGAGGCATTGATAAAAATTATATAAAAATAGCGTTCTTTTCAGTGTTAAAGTTAGTCTTGTTTGCTTTTACAGGTCATTTATGATCATGAGATGAAAAGTTCCAAACTGTTCTGTCAATAAACTAAGTGTTTAATTGGCTAATCATTTCAGCTGGACTCATAGGCCTATATATTGTTGGTAATTTGTAAAGTAACTAGTAGCTAAAGCTGTCAGATGAATGTAGAGGAGTAAGAAGTACAATATTTCTCTCAGAAATGTAGTGTAGTAGAAGTAGAAAGTGGCATGAAAAGAAAAGTCTCAAGTAAAGTATACCTCAAATTTGCACTTCAGTACTGGAGTAAATGTACTTAGTTACATTCCACCACTGCCTAAATGGAAAGTTGTGGGATGATTTTGTAGGTCAACCACATCTTAAATCTCTGCTTAACTGAAAGTGAAGTATAACATAGCAAATGTACGGATTTAAACCAAAACCCTGATCTATTTCTAATCCTAACTAAGTAGCTTTTGTGCCTAAACATCACCAAACTGTGACCGTTTAACAACATTATGTTTAAAACCATTATGTTCTGTTTTAGACATGAGGACGGAAAATGCTCCCAGGGATCGTATTTCCTGCCGCTGCTAGCGGCGCTAATTTATGAAAGACTTAAAGGTGTCGTATGAGTGGGAAGGAATAAACAACCGATATTGCCGTGTGGTTTGGAGGACACTTTTAGAAAATAACAAGCACATGAGTACAATACTTTTCGGTGGGAATTTGTGAAAAAGCCTGTGAAGCAACATTTAGTCATCCACAGTACATATCTCCCCTGAAACCCAGAGTGATGACATACTTGTAGGTGGTTGGTGACTCCTTGCAGGAGGGCGAGGCAGGTTTCATCACACATTTTACAGAATATCTCCCCTGAAGCTGTGCAGTTAAATCTTCCCACACCACAGTGATTTCTCTGGTTAGCTAGGAGATCAGAGAGAAAAGTCTGTCATGTCAGCAGCAAACAATATCACAGTTTTAAAATGCTTTATCAAGCAATCCATGTCGTATCAGCCTAAACACAAGGAATTGTAAAATCAACATACAATGGACTGTGATTGACATAAATAATGACATGATCGAACGACAACTGTGGAATATAATTATAGCAACAAAAAAAAAAAGAAACATTGATTGAGGTAATATATCACCATGCTACCTCCTGGAATAATCAATCTGCCTTGTTGTTTATTTTTAGTCTCTGTAGAGGTGTTGTAACTTTCGTTTTTGGATATTTTGTTTTTGGAACAAGAGGTGAGACAAAAGGTTTTTGAATTCAGAAATTTGAGCAGCTGACAAAATAATCACTGAGCTGTTGTTGATCTGCAGGTGTTTCTGGGGAGGGCACTACTGGTGGAACTGAATCGCCAACACAAAGCTCTTCCTCCTGCCAATCGTCGTAAGCATAGTCTAATCTGTTTGATGCATGTCTTATCCCTCTCCTGGAGACTGTTGATTTCTACATAAGCTCTGCATCATTTGTTAAGTCATTTGCTATACTACACTGCCTTATGGTGACATTGTCTTGCTATCTTGTCCTTCACCAACTTGCACCTACAAGTCCTGTAATGGGATTCCCTTTTGTGATGTTTCCCTGGATTCACTTTATTTTAAGATAATATAAGATAGACTTTATTAATCCCACACTGGGGAAATTCCAGTCAGCCCGCTTCAAACAAAGTGCCTGTCAAATTACAGAACAGCGTCTCAAACCCCATTCCCCCGATGCCTTTTTCAATGTTGGAATCGTTACAGATTTTTTTCCACACAATTACTTCACACAGTGACTTGTCAGGTCTGCAGAGATGAGAGAGTAGTCAATATTAAAACTTCTCTCTTTCTCTCACTTTTATCCATTCTTCACACTTCTGCTACGTCAATTTTCATGACTGCAAAATAGCATGAATGGCAAAAAGTGTGCATCTCATCTCCTACATCTATATGTTTTTTGCTGCGTTTTAAAGGTATAAATACTTTTGCCTTTAGACATGGTCTAAACTAGTTTGTCCGTACGCCGGCCTTAAAGCAGTCAGTGAAATACTTGTCTCACTTTGCCAGACATTCCTCCACAGCATTGCGGAGGAGGGTCTGGCTAGTCCACACAACATTCCAGGATGGGAGAAAAACATGCTCTGGTTTATTGACATTTCTTTAAACCAATCACAATCACCATGGCCAGCGCTATGCGCCGGACAGAGCTGCTGTGCCGTTGCAAAATAGCCTCGGGAAGGAACTTGTTTTGGTGTACGTTCAAAGGTTGTTTTAGTCATGCAACAGAAAACTCAGATTGGACAGATAGTCTAGCTAGCTGTCTGGATTTACCCTGCAGAGATCTGAGGAGCAGTTAACAATAGTCCTCATAAATCCACCACAGTTTAAAATTCCAACACAAAGAAAGCGGAAGGTAATGGACGTCCGGCCGAAAAGAGTGTGATCAGGTGAAATTCCCGGCAGCAACAGAGCAATCCCGGAAGTGGAACGTTGTGGATATAGACCAGTGTATTACCTACAATAGATGACGGTTAGGATGCTGCCAGATTAGAGAAGCAGACAGGAGTAACCACACAGAAGCTTAGCAACGCAGCAAAACACCAACTGCTTGGGGCGCCTCTCCATGGACAGCCCCCGTCCTCTGACACCTCTCCATTAATGCATGTGTATGGGTCCTGTTTGTGCATGTGTGTGTGTGTGTGTGTGTGTGTGTGTGTGTGTGTGTGTAATGTGTATAATAACAACAGAGGAAAAAAAATTTGCCCTCAAGGGACTCATAACGGTAAACTTTCTTTCCTAATCTGAACCTCGTGGTTTGCATATTATCTTGTCATCAATAGCCTGTAGCAACACGCCCACACAAACAGCCTAACAGCCCCAAACCTTGAGGGGCTTTTCTAGAGAGCCGTTATCAGTCTGAATGTGCCTTAATGTGTGTTTGCAAAGCCATTTGAGACTGTTATTGCGATGAAAGCTTGTGAAAATTAAGCTGATTTGACTTGAAATGATTCTGAACAGTAAGCCCATCAACAAAACAGACGGTGAGTTTTTGCAGGACGGTTCCCATTGCATATTTAAGGACTAAGATCAGTCAAACCTCCTAATATTTTGCACTGTCCATGTTACAGTAAAGCTCAAGTGTTCTGTCTTGTCATGATCTGACAGAAACACAATTACTCCGCCCAATCTGCCTCCTAAGTACAGTGCTGCAGTGCTGTAGTACTCGAGACCGGTCCTTAATTTTTTTATGGCCATTTTAGGCTTTTAATTCCACAGGACAGATGAAGACATGAAAGGGGAGAGAGAAGGGGAATGACATGCAGCAAAGGGCCACAGGTCGGAGTCGAACACGCGGCTGCTGCGTTGAGGAGTAAACCTCTATATATGTGCGCCTGCTCTACCAACTGTGCTTACCCGGCCACCTTAACACCAGTTGTTGAAGGTCTCAGTCTCGTCTCGGAATCGACCACATTTTTACTCAGTCTTGTCTCGGTCTCGGATGAAGAGGACTCGGTCACAAACCCTCAAAGTCTTGTTCTTGTCTTGGTCTCGATACACTCTGGTCTTGGTGATTACAGGTCTCGGTTTAGGTGGTCTCGACTACAACACTGCAGTGCTGGTAATGACGTTTAGGCCTGGATGTGGTTTAGACCTTGGAAAGGCCACATTGTCACCTCACAAATGTTAAGCAAAGTCAGTTTTTTGTCACCATATCCCCTGATTACATTATCAGGAGGTTTAGAGAACCTTCAGCTGACATGTTAGACCTTGGCCTCTGATAAGCTATCAGCCTCTCCTCTCATTACAACAAGCTCAAGAAGGGCCCTTGAGCAAGGCTTTCAACATAAGAAGCTGATGTATCCCTCTCTCTTTGCTGAGTACAGGATATAAAAGGTAAAACAAATGTTGGAGTGGCGTATTAATTTGGTTGTAATAAATGAGCCCATACTTTGTTTACTCTGCTTTAGTTATCAAGATCTAAATGAGCCAAAGAGGCGGACACACACTACAATTGTTGGGTTGGTTTTCAATATTTGACCAGTGCGGGCCAGTTGGTGTTAACAGGAGATGGAATCATACAGTTTAAGCTGTTAAGTGATTAGTCATTTGCCTCCTTGTGCAGTTGCTAAGTCATCAGATTTAGGATTATTAAAAATAATGTGTTTTTACAGAACGGTTGAGGTCATGTGTGAACGGGAATAATAAACCACAAGATGAACCACAAGCAAATGGAAAAAATAGGTTAGAGTGTAATAATTTATAATTCTTTCATTTTTAGTGCGGAGAAGCACCTTGCCTGAAGTTCGCTTTACTTTTATCCTCCTTCATCTCCTCTTAGTTGAGTTTACAGTGTGTTGGCCACATTTTTCCATCCACTACTTCATCGTAAAATGTCTTTTTCTCTTTTTCCTAATTGTTGTCTACCTATGGACAAGCGCATACCAGTCCAAATGGGTTATCCCTCGGAGACACAAACAGCATGTAAAGTTTTAAAACATGGTATGTATTCATGTTGATCGTCATTAGACTGCTGTAAACCAAATGTCCTTAAACTGCTAAAAGTAAATTACAACTGTTTAGACACAGATGGAGGAGAGAGAGAGAGAGAGAGAGAGAGAGAGAGAGAGAGAGAGAGAGAGAGAGAGAGAGAGAGAGAGAGAGAGAGAGAGAGAAAGCCTGTAAGACTCTTGTGAATTTACATGGAGTTAATAACAGTAAGCACTATAGAATATAAAAACACTGTAGGTTAAACTGAAAGCACAGAGGGTTCAGAGCCCATAAACCAACATGAGGCAAAATATACACACACATGCACGCACGCACGCACGCACACACACACACACACACACACACACACACACACACACACACACACACACACACACACACACAATAACATCACGTTCATTCAGTTTAACTCCATTTAGTTTGGATCTGCCCAATTCACTCTGATTAAATTGGATCTGGTCCAGTTTAACCTGATCAGTCAATTTCATTCCAATACATTTTATTCTTCTCTTTTCCAAGAATGTGAAAGTGGTCAATAAAGAGCAGGACCGGAGGCAAAAGTGGAACGGGGAGGGGAGGAGGTGAAGAAAGGGGGAGGATGAAGAGGCATGTTGAGGAAATTATCATAAAATAAGGGAGCAGGAGGAGGGCAAAAGAGTTGAGAGGAAGGTGAAAAAGGATGAAGAGGAGGAGGGGAGAGATTGTAAATGTTTGAGTGTTTAAGAGTGTTTAAGAGGAGAGGCAGAGGGATGTTGAAGGGAAAGGGGTAAAAAAGGGGTGAAAGGAGGTAAATTGGAGATAAATAGGGGTGGAGGACAAGCTGAAGGTGATGGCAAGGGGAGAGTAAGAAGCTCTCTGCCCCCCCCCCCCCCCTCTCTCTCTCTCTCTCTCCTCCATCACTCTGGGTTGAAAGGATCACAGGTCAACCAGAGGACTCTTAGTGAACAGTAGGGAAAGGATCTGTCAGCACACACACATATGGATGTACAGTGCACACTTTCCATTCATTCAGGTACACACACATGTTCATACAACCCCTGACACACATACACACACATGTTCTAACTAGCAGGAAAACACACAGACCTTTAAAGAATGCCTAATTTTGAACAATGAGATAATATTAATACATTTAAAAATATGCTTTAGCAAGTTACGCAGAAAAATATCTTCTTCTTTTACTAAATAAATCATACTTTTTGTGGCTGTGAGTGACTACAAACTGCAAATGATGAGCCTGTTTAAAAACACCTGCCTGCACCTTTTAAGTGCCCCATAACACAAACACACAGTATGAAAAGGTAATATAGATGACATACATTATATCAAACACACATTCAATATAAGCATATTAGCTATCACTAGATGCACACACACACACACACACACACACACACACACACACACACGCATAGAAAGTGTCTCCCCCTCTCATGTGACTCAAGGACAAATATCAGTGGCCGAAGGTCTGCTGGTTCCACATGAGTGGCCAGCATTCCAGCGGTGTCACACTCGGCTGTGTGTGTGTGTGTGTGTGTGTGTGTGTGTGTGTGTGTGCGTGCGTGGGTGGGTGCGTGTGTGTGTGTGTGCGTGCGTGCGTGCGTGTGTGCATGCATGTCTGTGTGTCAGGGTTAGTTGACCTCCAGGCAACATTTACATTTTAACACAGCAGGAGCCTAACTGTGACTTTGAGTCTCTCTTTCTCTCTCCCTCTTTAGTTACATTACAACTGAAATTATGTGTGTGTGTGTGTGTGTGTGTGTGTGTGTGTGTGTGTGTGTGTGTGTGTGTGTGTGTGTGTGTGTGTGTGTCTGTGCATGTGTTGAGCTCAGGTACTGTGGCTTGTCGCAAGTTCCCATTAGCAATGCCATTGATCAGTGGTTGGTATCACACGTGAGTGTGTGTGTGTGTGTGTGTGTGTGTGTGTGTGTGTGTGTGTCTGGGTGCACCTGACAGTGTGCATTAGCATGTAGATGTGTGTGTGTGTTAGGGTTAGGGTTAGTAGAGTGTGTGTTGGTGTGTGTGTGTAGATGTAGCCGATTGAGAGCCTACTTAGGTTTCATTGCCCATTGGTATGCATATGTGTGAATGTGTGTGTGTGTGTGTGTGTGTGTGTGTGTGTGTGTGTGTGTGTGTGTGTGTGTGTGTGTGTATATGTGTGTGTAAGGTGATAATAACAAGCCTCCATCTAATTCTGCTGGTACCAAGGCCATCTCAAGGCCACATCACCTTCCTCTGGAGAGTTTTTTTCTGGATCGATGCTCTCTCACAGAGGACGAGGAGAAGAAGAGCTGTGGTCACAGTGACAGAGGAGAGCTCAGGTCAGCTTAACTTGCTTTAATGTAGACATCTAGTCATGTAATAATCTAGATATTATAACATTTTAAGATCTAGAGTATATCTAGATATACATTTAATTCATTATTAATTATAAATATGCTATGCCAGTGGAACAAAACTAAATGGACCTTTGAGTCATGAACACAGTGCAGTCACGTGTAGCAGCATTCTTCTATGAAAGAAGGACCTTGAGACGACTCACGTTGCATTTAGCTTTTAGGCTCTTTTTTTCTGGCTCTTGCTGCATCAACACAGGAAGGATTTATACACGTTTTACTGCATTCTGATTTAAAACATAACTGGCCGTTAACCTAACTGGGCTGGATATCCTTTATTTCAAAAGCTAGTGAATGGGAGTTTTGTTGTAGACAAGTCAAATTTAATTTTGGGTGCCAGGGAATACCTTCAGACAACATTCTTTATTTTTTTTCAAGAATGTCGTCACTTTGATGGAGAAAGATCCAGGTGCATATTAACACTTGGTGTAGATATCTGTTCTTTCTGCTTTCTAATTGAGTCTGGTTTATTGTAGTCTATATCCACGACGGTCCACTTCCGGGATTGCTCCGGTGCCGCAGGAAATTCCGCCGGATGCATGTCTTTTCACCGTTTCCTTCCTCTTTCTTTGTGTTGGCATTCTAAACTCTGGTGGATTTATGAGGACTATGGTTAACTGCTCCTCAGATCTCTGCAGGGTAAATCCAGACAGCTAGCTAGACTATCTGTCCAATCAGAGTTTTCTGTTGCATGACTAAAACAACTTTTGAGTGTACAGTTCCACCAAAACAACTCCCTTCCCGAGGCTATTTTGCAGCGGCTCCGTGCGGACCTTAGTGCCGCCCAAGAAGATTGTGATTGGTTTAAAGAAATGCCAATTAACCAGAGCATGTTTTTCTCCCATCCCAGAATGCTGTGTGGACTAGCCAGACCCTCCTCTGCAGCGCTGTGGAGGAAGGTCTGGCAAAGAGAGACTAGGTTTGGCGCAACGTATTTTATGGTGTATAGTATTCACACCTAGCTTGCTTCGAAACCTGGAGCATTTCACCCCCCATGTCCACTTTGTTTGGGCATATGTGAACACGGCAATGGCACTCAGATGCGGAGCAAAACACGTGAGCAGAGATCGCTTAGAGAAAGTGGTCTCGGCTCACTCCCACTACAACTCTGGAGCGATTTTCAGCCAGTCAGATTGCAATCCACCCTACCACCCGAAACATCTAGGCTTTTAAAGACATTCGAGTGTACCTGATGAGCCGTCTGAAGAACTGAATTGTTGTGTGAGTGTGTGGCAGTATGTAGCCATCAGAGCCCATTTCCTAAGGGAAACTCTTAACACAGCAAGTCCTCTAATGAGATGCATCAGGACATTGTTTTGTATTCGCAGTCTAGATGCTGGCTGGAGCTGGATATTTTATTCATTGAATGAACACTGGTATATCAACGTCATAAACACAATCAAAAAAACAATTAGCAATACACGCTGCTGGTGCTCCTTGATGAAGAAGAATAAAGAAAGAAAGAGAAGGAAATGTTTTGAGGCAAATATGTCGTGTAACATTTCTGACCAACAGCTTGCATGCCAGCATGGCATTTGTTTACAACTTTTAGACCGCTCTTGAGTGTTGCCGTGTGCACATAACTGTACAAATGCATCAATTAGTACCTGAATAGGAACAAAGCAAACAAACTACAAATCTAAACACCATCGTTTAATATGTGTTCAGCTAGTAAAAGCTCATGGCTCCAAGGATAGAAATGTAAGTCAGTCATTCAGTTTAAATTAGTGTAGTTGAGCGTGAAGAGCATTATTGCCGTTAGGTGCTGCTAGCAGGGTTTTTTGACCTTTGGACTTCAGGTTAGTTTAGTCTAGATCCTTCGCGTTCCACCTCCGGGATTGCTCCGGTGCTACAGAAGAATTCCGCTGGATGCATGTATTTTCCTTTTCCTTCCACTTTCTTTGTGTTGGAATTTTTAATTTGGTGGATTTATGAAGACCATTGTTGACTGCTCCTCAGATATCTGGAGGGTAAATCCAGACTGCTAGCTAGACTATCTGTCCAATCTGAGTTTTTTCTCGCACGACTATTTTGCAGGGGCTCTGTGCGGAGTTTAGCACAGCCCATGACGATTGTGATTGGTTTAAAGAAATGCCATTAAACCAGAGCACATTTTCCTCCAATCCCCGAATGCTATGTGGAGTAGCCAGACCCTCCTTTAGCACGCTTTGGAGGACGGTCTGGCAAAGCGAGACTAAGGTCAGTTTAGTTGGTTCATCCTGTGAGGATGTATGAAGCCTTTATGCTGCAACTGTCTTGTCAGATCAAAATGTTGTCGTATATACAGCCATAATACGTAATGTAACGTGCACCAACAACACCAAAACAAATTCCTTGTACGTGTTAAAAGACGTACTTGGCAATAAAACCCTTTCTGATTCTGATGAATGATGAATGATGATTCTGATTTCACAGTGCTTAAACATTGTTATAAAAGCTGGCTGACTCATGAAACCACCACTGACCTCCAACCACACAGTAGAAACACCTCGGTTTGCTTCTCGATGACCTTTCACTGCTTGCAGTGCAGCCGTATCACATATAATTCCATCTGAACTGATGCGGGGGTTCTTGTTTTTACCACATCGTGCCTAATGAGGGTCAGTGGGAGGCCAGCGCCACCCTCCCAGGCTTCCTCTGATATTTAATATGCATACCCACAGCCAGTAGGCATTTACTGATGGGAAAAATAATTATAGGGAATATTCCATGTGTAATTTTGAAGGGCAGGACAGAAAGCGCAGGTCCCATTCCCCATTCCCAATTCCCATCTTGTTAATGTCTGCTGCATTAAGTGGTCTATATCTAAGAAAATATTGACTCTTATCTCCGGAATGTGATTTTAAAGGGCATGATGACCGCAAATGATCAAACAGACCTACTTCTTATCATGCAGGAGAGAAAAAGGGTATGACAAATAATTTGGAAGTGCCTAAGTATTCATGATGTATTTTCCAGAGTCTGTTCTGTCAGAGATTAAACCAGGTAAACCCACAGATTAATGTGTGATACTAAATGTGGATGTAAATATCACTTGGATTTATGTCTTGAGAACATTGTTTTTATTCATCAAAATGAATATATATTTTTCATTGAAAACTAAAATTGTCAACTTACTCGAGGAAAAGTCAGAAGCTCACCAAAGTCAGTAGGATTCATCTTTTGGGGACCATATATGTCTGTAAAAAAGTTCACGACAGTCTGAGCAGTCCACAGACGTCACTGTCAACAGTTTAAAATGGAACTCCTTCCTGCTCAAGGAAAAGTGAAAAGCTGTTGACAGTGTGCTCTGACACTTTTATGGGGACAAATATTGCTGCTGTACTTCTTAAATGTCTTTTTCCAATGTTGCACCACAGATGAAATTATTGTCACCTCCACTGTATTGTGGTGGCAGCATTAATCTCTGACAGACATCTGAAAACTCTAAAAAAAAAATCTATTCAAAACTATCTTCGTGGCCACTCAAGATAAATACTGTAAGAAAATATGTTTTGTTTGTTTTTCTTTTAGAATTTGGGCGAACTGCCCCTTTAATAACTTCTTTATTTGACAATATAACAGATTCTTATTGTGCTAAAGCTAAAATTGACCCATGTTTCATATAAATGATTTTGTTACAGTTATATTCTGGTGATATGATTTGCAACTGATATGCTGTAAGTCAGAATAAACACAAATCATTTCCAAATCCACTGTCATGAGGAAGTTTGTTATGTCGGCCCGGTAGTTTTCCTTTTCTCTGCCACCTCCCCTCTCAGACTCAGCGTGTTGCTCCCATATAAGTCTATTATGACAGTTGGTTTGGAGGAATTCAAAACAAGCACACCCCCAGTCTTCCCCATGGTTAGGCAACCTCCAAAACACACACACACACACACACACTTAGACCTATGCCTGCACAGGGTCTTATACACACACACACACACACACACACACACACACACACACACACACACACACACACACATACACAGACACAGACACATGCATGTTACAGCCCTTATCTCTTGTGTTTTCATAGGCTGCCACAGCAGGCTCGAGCCCTCGGGCAAAGGGCAGAGAGAAAAAGGGATAAAGTCAAGGTATGAAAGTGAAAGGGTCAGTTCACTCAAAAATATGATAAAAAAACACATCTAGTGGTAAACAGCCATGCAGAAAGTTTTGGTTTCATTGCTGAAGTTAGGTGATCATCTGCTGCTGAGACTTGCCACATACAATAGAGGTGAATGAAATTGTGTTTGTGGAGCTCAAAGCACCATGTGTTTTTCCAGAGAAAATGTATCATTTACTCAGAACAATCCCAAAACCTAACTGTATCAGACATTTAGATTTATTTTTCTAACATACACATAAAATAGTTCCAAATGAGAAATGATAACTCTAAGGCCTTTTCTGTTTTCCCTTTATACCTGTTGTATTTGTTCATTGTCTCAATCTTTCAGTCTATATTTTGCTTACTTGTTTCTTGCGTTCAACAATTGCTTTTGTCCCTCTTACCTTCTTTCCATGTTTCTCACAGGATGTGTTGACTACTGGTGTCGCTTCAGAGGACATCCTGAAGCCAGCTCCCAGGTTTTAAACTAAACCATGTTGGCTGCTCAAAAGTAACCGTAACCTTTTCATAATGTAAACTTTTAATATCTTGTTAGTATCTATCTCATAGTCATTGTTAGCAATCAATATAACTTCAAACACATTGTCATAAAGTTATTTTCCATTTCTTGTTTGATGATTTTGTGAATCAATATTAGAGAAATACAAAAGAATAGAATATGGCGAGTCGGTCTCACAGGAGAAGAGGCTGTAATGCATGCTGGTGGCATTTAGTTATGCTTTAAACAGCACCTGGCGTGTGTGTGTGTGTGTGTGTGTGTGTGTGTGTGTGTGTGTGTGTGTGTGTGTGTGTGTGTGTGTATGCATGCGTGCGTGCATGCGTGTTCTGAATACATCTCTAGTCATGTTGTGTCTTTTGTGTGATTGTGTGTGTGTAGTTGTGTGCATGGACTGTGTATTTGTCTGCATAAATGTGAGCAAATTTCAGTATCAGTGACAGTGTGTGTTTCCAAATGAGAATTGTGTGTGCATGCATGTGTGTGAAGGTCACCGTGTGCATGCTTGTGTGTGTGTGTGTGTGTGTGTGTGTGTGTGTGTGTGTGTGTGTGTGTGTGTGTCATTGTGCTCATATGATACTGTACACTCTGTAAATAGCAACGGGCCACAAAAGAGAGTGGACACCAGCGGCAGCTCCCTGTGGTATGATAGAAATACAACACACACACACACACACACACACACACACACACACACACACACACACAGTTATTCCCTGGCTGAGAATGATAATGCAACTGCCAGACAAAGGGAGGGGAGAAAAGTGAGTGAAGATAGTGGTGGTGGACCAAACGAGTGAGAAAAGAAAAAAAGAAGAAAAGAAGGATCAAACTGCAAACATTTTAGAAAGACACAAGAACATGAGCTTGAAGATGTTACTGTAAAGATGGAGAAAGGTAAAGAAAGTGAAGCCTTCATTTTCTCCTGGCTGAAACAAGATTGAAAAGCAGATTCATCTTTTTTTCCTGAATCATTGATCAGCCATGCTATGCAAACCGCTAACTCTGGTCAACACAGGAAACGTGCCTCTGAAACACACACTGTCAACAGACATTTGACCCTTTCCGCCACAACATGAAACACTGAGCGTGTCTATTGACTGATTAATGTTCCAAATAAAAGCCTCATTGTGGTGTAGGCCAAAGTCAGTTTTTCCATGAAACCAATAACTAGTTTTTCCATACACACATGTATACATGGACAGTCTAACCTTAGTAGTTATTAGAGCTTGAAAAGTCAGAATGCACCAGTTATTATCTCCTTTATCTCAGAATAAAGTTATTATAATCTTTCACCCTGTGAGGAACATCAATGCCTGTTTGTTTCAGTAAACATGGGAGATCGCTGTTTGTTTCCCATTTCCAATCAATAGTGAATGCATGACAAATATATATTTTCCTAACTTTAAAAACTTACTTATTATTGTAATATTGTAAAAGTTCACCAAAGTTTAATTGTGTAAAAGCACACAGCTTAACTTACCCCAAAAGCTTATAAAGGTAGCCTATTACAGTGCTTTGCTGTTTGAAACACCTGCTAACATACATTTCCTAAGTTGATTTCAGTCCGGTCAGTGTTTGTGTGCTCGGTTACATAGTAAGCTATGAAGCTGTAGACTCTGCTGGCTATTTTCTCAAATGTAAATTTGTCAATTTGTTGTTGGGATTTTATTGCTCTACCACAGATTTTCGTGTGGGTAATGTGATGCCTGCTAGCTGCAAAGTTCTGCTGCGTCTACCTGTGTGGAGGATTTGCATGGTGTTGACTGGTCTTTACCTGGGGCGTTTCACCATTTGCAGTATCGCCATTGTTTCAGAGGTCGCCTATTGACTCACTTACCTTTATAACAGAAGTCATATTGACTTGATGGTCATAAATGCAACTCTTGTCTTGCATACAGACGATTCACATTTATCTCTCTGTACTGACTTTATGGGAAACCCAAGTTGGCTGTTGGCTCATATAAAATAGGATGTCACAATCAGAGCACATCTCTCTAACCTAGTTTCTTGTAGCCTTTTGAATCCGTGTTAACCCTTGTGTTGTCCTCGGTCAAATTTGACCCGTTTTCAAAGTTTTTTACATCAGAAATATGGGTTTCTTTGAACCAAAATGCTTAAATATAACATGGATGCATGGATCCCATACAACGCTCTTTGCAGGTAAAATTAATGATTACATTCATTGAATTTGGGGTGTTTTATTCAATTTTTATAACATTTGAAAAACATGTTTACATGGTTTTTAAAACAGTATCGTGAGCAAACTTTGACATAACCAGTCTGTGATCTGTGATCTATTAGTTAAAATAACTCATAATTTCTGCCTTTTTAACTCAAACATTAGGTATAATGTCATATAAATTAAGCTTATTGACCATGAATTTAAAACAAAACATCGAAAAAAGTGACGAGTGACAAGTGATGTTTTAAAAAGTGTCAAAGCATAAAAACAAGAGCTAAACATGCTGAACAAAGCACCAAAAATTAAATTTCACTTTTTCCCTGGATGAACAACAACTTCATGGTCGAAGGGAAGACGACACGAGGGTTAAAGGTTTACTACTTGTCTTTAGGGCTTGGCCAGGCTTGGCTCCTTTCTACATTGCTGACCTTCTCCTTCCATAGATTCCTGTTCACACTTTGAGATCTGCTGACCAGTTGTTGCTGGCTGTCCACAGTGCCTGTCTGGACACAAATATCAAAAGGCCTTCAAAAATCTGGACTAGCATCTCGGGGCCTCTTTTGAATCTTGTGTTTATTTTAAATTGGCAGGTGGATCAGTGTGAAAGGTCAGACACTCCAGCAATCTAAAAAACTGAAACACAGCATGTTTTAGTTGTGACAGCACTCTTAGCACCTTGCCATAAGCGGGCACACACACACACACACACACACACACACACACACACACACACACACACACACACACACACACACAAACACCAGTGAACAAACAACAAATGCTTCCCACATCACACCCGACTGCTCATCTCACTATCTGACCTCGGCTCTGATTCGCTGCTGTAAAAACACCTGTCAATCTGAGGATGGTGCACATCCTTCTTTGGTTCCCGGGCGACGCCATCAGCCAATCAGGATGAGACGTGCATCCTGCTTTGTACAGTGCACCAGTGGTTTTACACACAATCCCACTGGCAGATTTCACAAGAACATTTAAATAACATTACAGCTAATATGGAGAATTCTTTTTTGTTTAATTTCTAAATAATTTGCTTTCTTGCTTGCTTTATGTACAAATAATCGTAGACAAATGTAAAAGTCAAAAGTACAAAAATAAGAAAATTAAAGTGAAATGAGGGAATTAACTTTTAACTTTAAGGTGAACTGAAAAGAATCAAAAGTTAGTTTAATTTAAATAAAAAATAAAAAACAAAAAAAAAAACACAAAAAACACTTTTAGTTTATCTTGGCATAATCATTCCTTAAGCTACTAAAAAAAATAAACTATTCAATATTTCATGATCACTGCTGCAGTGCCCGTTCAAAACGTGCCTGTTTAGAACGGCCTGATTGCTGGACATGCAGTTATGCTGCTTGCAGCTTTTTCCAGGACCTGCTCATCTAAACAATTTGCCACTTGACCTTGTGCATTCTTGGGTCCTGAGCCATGACATACAGTAGTTGCCGAACTTGCCTCCTCTAGCAATGCTAGAGTATTTGCATCATTTGCTAACAGCTAGCTATTTTGGACCAGGCTATTTCTGGGAACAAAATCGTTCTTTCCGAAAGTTACATCTCTGATGCTTGAAATTGATTTGAAATTGATTGAAACTTGAGTTTGCTACATTTCCGGTCTCTCTTTCTTCATCTGTTCTTGAATGTACTGTGGCAAGCGGCGGATAGTGAGCTGTACTCAGCATGCCGTTAGGCGCTACTAATAAATATGTCCCATAGATCTCAAGAGCTCGCACACAACACTGCACTTCCTTGCGTCCTCAGCAATGCACCTGCCAAGTGTGAAGTTGATTGGATGAACAGAAAATTAAAGAACAGACAGAGACTTCTTCCATTTTAGTTAGATTTGGGGATTCTGAGCCCAAAATAAAATCCTTTCTCTGTGTGAGTATACAAATTCTGCATTGCTAGTGAGAGTCAGTGGAGACTTGTGTTTTAGTATTACTCACCAGTTTGCTGCAGTACTACTGCATGCACACACAAACACACTTCCAGTGCTGCTCTGCGTCCTCTCCAGTCTCTCAGCACGGTTACTTCAAACAGCATGAGTTCATATTTCAGGCATGAAAGGCACGAAGAGGCCTGACCTGTGTAATTTGAAGAGTGAATCACACACACACACACACACACACACACACACACACACACACACACACAAGAAGACATACGGTGTATCAGCTAGCTTCAGTGCTTCATATGATAAATGTTCACATATCTTATCAATCTCTTTGAGTGTCCTTCAATTTAGATTTTCCTCTCAAATGTAAGGATTTGCTGATTTTATTTGTTATGTCATTGTAAATAGAATAATTTGGGCTTTTTGGCTATTGGTCAGACTTATTACGCTTTTTCAGAATTCTTTGTGCTGTGATGATTCTGTCATTTTGTCATATTTGATTTATTTATCAGACATAGATAGACAAAATGACAGTTAAATAAAACTATTTCATAGTTTGATAAATTAGAGGAGTATTGTGCTTCATTTTGTGCACATGTTTATCATTTCTTAGCCTGACATCGTCATACTCAGATTCTAGTTAGAATATGAGTCTGATGCTGCTCCGTTGGGCTGTGATTACGGGGCGTGTTTGAACCGAACCAGGAAAGAAAATGCCTCTGCACTCAATTGGATGGACCTACAACCAATCAGAGCAACGGATATAGACGTCACAGAAGCTGCAAGTCAAAGGCAGGCTTAGACAGAGCAAAGGCAGAGGCGGCAGTTTCCATGTTGTACGGACGGGTGTGGCAATGTGTATACATACGTGATTGCGGTTCTCTGTTCCTCTTTAAAATGAATGCGCTGTCGATATCTTCTATAACAGACGCGATGGCGGAATCTACACATCTCAATTCTCCAGCGGCAGCCACCTTTGTTGTAAACACATTCAACCCAAGCGCTCTTTGGTGATTTGATTACATTACTGTTGATCATCTGTCCATCATTGTATAAAGCCCGCACTGATAATTTGATTGGTCCGAACAGCTCTGGTTCGAGTATAGCTGCTCCACAACGTCCAGACCGAACTTCCCGACCTCAAATGTTGTGGGCGGGGCTAAATTCGGCTGGCATCCAGGCTAATCATTTCTGGTAACGTCTTGGAATTTTGAACTTTGTTGTGAAACAATCCGATCACAATTGTTTTGTGGTTCGTATCCTATCATCTACTGGTTTGACCTCTGTGAGTTGATTCTGAAGAAGAAGAAAAAGAAGAAGACATACTTTAATGATAAATAATACTAATTTAATTTTTTGAAGCGGTTACAAGCTCAGAGAACAAAGTCTCAGGAAGCAGGGTTCAGTTCACAATGTTCTAAAGGTTTATTGAGACACATGAGGATATATACATTTTCTAACAATCGCTCCATTCACTTCGATGATCTGAGAGTAGATAGATAAGAAAGATGCTCCAGAGTAAAAAGAGGATTGGTTCAAGGTAGGTTCACACAGATAAATCTTCAGGAAGGAATACAGTGTGATCATTTATGATACACATTTATGATACCAATAAAACAGATAGATTTATTTGGGGTTGAAAATGCTTATACACAGACATTTGTTATTGTGGACCCAATGATGGTTGCTTTAGGCTTGTAATATACTTGCGTGTGCATGATGGCCACCCCGCATTTCCTGCCTCTGAGCCTCTGTCTCTTTGTGTTTCTCTATCCTTCTCTCTGAGTTTCCCTCCGTTATAGCTGAACTTTATTACACTAAATATTTCATCTCTTTCGTCATCTGTCTCTCACTTACTCTGAAGATTCAGCTGTAGAGACTCTACAGTACCATTTTGATCCTTGTACTGCTCATCTATCTCTCTCTACCTTCTCTCCGGTGGAGCAGTGACTCACAGAGTCAAGCCCAACTTCACTTTCAAATCTCAGATGACTAAAACATTCATAGCAGCCCTGCTTTTCCTCTTTACCACCTCCTCCTCCTCGTCTTTTCCCCACCTCAGTTCCCCTGCTTTTACATTTCCACTCCTCCAACGCCCAATTCAGACTGACAGCGGCAAACAGAGACGGACAATGGCACAGAATTCAATTCATTTCCTGTGTCGAGAAGGACTGAGAAGGCTTTTCATCCAAACAGTTGACTTTCAGCAAATATCCCACAACATGCAGGGAGTCACCGCTGAGTGTTCAGAAGTCTAACAGCACTGGGGGTAAAAACTGTTGAGTGAGAATATATATTATACCTTCCAGCATCACTGGACCTGCCTCAGGTTCTCCTCCCAGTTTGACGTGTGTGGAATACATTGCCTTCGCAGAGAGGCATCAAGGACTCCTCTGAATCAGATGCCGAAACCACCTCAATGGGCTCCTTTCAAAGTAAAGAAGCAGTGATTCAAGTCAGAGCTCAGCAGTCTGTGAACTGGTACTGCTCCACACAGTGTTGGCTACCAGGTCACCAATCACTGATATTGATTACTACCAATATAACGGACATTTCTTACCCTTCCCTGCCGCCACGTCCATAAGTGAAAACCCTTACTGCTCTTCCTGACCACACACCTCTGGTCTGCCATAAAAACGACATTTCGGAGTAGACAAGACGCACACACACACTCCGTTAAAAAATGATTCTGCAGTATGACATATAAACTGAAAGAAACAGGCTCAATTTTCTCACTAAGTGGTAAGTTATACATTGTTTATAATATTGGGTATAAGGCAGCGATAGCCTCCCTCCCCTGCTGAAGCTGTCCATGGTTCTGACATGACTCCCCATGCATCTCCCTGCCTCGTCAGTTCCTCCTCCCCTACTGTGGAGAGACAAATATACAGCGTGTGTACCATCGCCATGAACTCCCCCTGCACCTCCTCACTCACACTGCAGATGCAGACAGCACGCACTCACGCACGCAGGCACACACTAACACACACACACACAGTTTTGCCCATAAGAGCAGTTCTATCCATTATTCAGAGGAACGCCGTCATTTCAGATCCTGAAGGTCACCTGCATCAATAACTCTGCTGGTAGCCACTCGACGACCCCACTATCCACTCACTGCTGGTCACGTGATGAAAACTGCCAGCGCTGGCAAACCCGGATTCAAGTTAGCGAGGCTTCAACATATGCAATAAAAGTTAAATTTAATTAGAGCTGCAACAATTGATGATGAAATAAATCTAAGTAAAAACAAGTAAAGATGTGAAAATGTTCTTGTTTCTTCCCTGCAACCATTTGCAGTGGTGGAATGTCACTATATATCCCATATTTACTCAAGTACTGTTCTTAAGTACACATTTGAGGTAATTTTACTTTACTTGAGCATTTCCATGTTATGATATACTTTATACTTCTACTACACTACATTTTGGAAGTGAATACTGCACTTTTTACTCCACTACATTTACAGTATGTGGCATTAGTTACTAGTTACTTCTACTTTTGGTACATACGTATATAGTATACAGTAGATGCTAATACTTATGTTCTTTTACTAAAGTAAGATTTTGAATGCATGCCTTTTACAGTACTTGTAACAGAGCATTTTTTACACTATGGTATTGCTTCTTTTACTTAAGTAAATGATCCCAGTACTTCTACTACCACTGCAGTTTGGGAAAGGCCCTTTCCTGTTTCAACATGAATTGTCACAATGAAATGGTTTTCCTAGTTTGGTATGGAGATAACGAGCGCAATCTTGTGGTGAGAAATCGAGCCTCCATTGGATATTCTGTGTGACTTTGACACTTGTTTAAAGGCAACCCAGGTCAATACGCAGCTCCTTATCAAGACCACACACAATCTTTTGACAAAGTCATTCATGTCTTTAAGTATGTGTGTGTGTGTGTGTGTGTGTGTGTGTGTGTGTGTGTGTGTGTGAGTGTCTTACTAAATGAGAATCGTGTGTGAATGTTTTAAGGGTTTTAACTAGGTGTAGCTTGGTGTTACGTTGCCCATGTGTTCCAGGGGATGAGTGGAGAGTAACAATAAAAATAACCTGGGGACAAATAATCAGTGAAACCGAAATATACAGTACAAACAATCGGGATTTATTAACAGTGGAGACCACGGTACGTAACTATTGGTGATCAGGCAAACACTGTGTCATGCTGCTGTGTTGCTGTTAATGGTTTGCCTTTGAGGAAACAGAGTGCTGCAGTAAGCATATCATGCGGCACCATGGGTGAGCGACACACGGCAGAAAGCATGAAGGGCAAGGAGGAGAATTGGAATCACAGAGGTCAATGGTGTGTGTGAAAGAGAGAGAGAGAGGTGGTTTACTTATTAACTCTGCATTCCATATAATGCAGGTACACACACACACACACACACACACACACACACACACACACTATCTAATACATCCTTATTTTTAAAGTTTCTTAAAAAAATGTTTTATCTATATCTATTGATTTTAAGAATTTACAATGTACAAATATTGAAGAACATGTATTATCGCAAAAGACATAATTGCCAAAAAATGTATGTCACTTACATAAAACTGAATTTGTTGCCTCCTGCAGCTCATAGTGCTTTAATTTGTGTTAAAAAGCAGGTATAAGAAAAAACATCTCAGGAAGATTTAATAAAATTGAGCAAAGCTATACAAAAACTGTTCTACCAAACTACAACCTAAAAAGCATGATTAAAAACATGCGTCTTTAGATGTTTCTTTAAGGAAAGCAATTAATTCATCATTGTGAAAGATATTACTTATGTCCTGTATTTGTTGTGCTTGTTCTCTGACGGCAGTATGTTGTTGTTTTTTATGGAGATTATGTTTGTTGCAAGGTATACTGTGCAATTATTCCACTTCATTTATCATTTTAACACAGTTTGAATGCACAAATTGTTGGTTTTCTTAAGCTTGTATCAGTTTGTGTGACTATAATTCTGCTATAGAGTTGGTGTCAAAGGGAGACAGAGGGAGAGAATGTGTGCATTTCTAACTGAATATAATGACTACATGTCAAAGGCTATCTGGATTTTATGAAATGTGTTATAGCTACTGTGTGTGTGTGTGTGTGTGTGTGTGTGTGTGTGTGTGTGTGTGTGTGTGTGCGTGCATGCGTGCGTGCGTGTATGTGTTCAGATTTCAGATGTGGGATTACAGCATAATCATCTGGTTAAAAAGGGCATAAGGTTCAACATCTGACCTCTGCAACAACAAGTACTGTAACTTGTACTACAACATGAACAATGCACACAGATACTGCTACAACCGTTAGGCCTACTCAGTGCTTAATTTGTAAAGTGCGAGGTCCCGGAGCGCAGAGGGGGGGTGGATCCGGCGACTCAAAACGGGGGTTGGAGGTAACGGAACCAAAAAAAAATATTACACTGCCTACGTAGCTTCTCTGACTCTGACTAAAAAAGCCTAAACAACGCTGTGTGTACATCAGGGAAATGTTTATTTTTTATTTCAGAACGTGCACTGCATCGGTGCGAAATGTAAAAAAAAATTAAAAATACTGCAACGATCGTTTTCACAAGCAGCAATTATCCATCGGACAATTAAAACAAAAAACCCACCGTGGTCTCCACATTCTTGATCGGCAGAAACGATTTTTGCTTGTTTGGGATCCGACTGGCCAGCGTATTTGAAAAAGTTAAGCAAACGTTGTTGTCTTTTTGACATTTTTCCCCTGAGTGAAACAAGGCTAACAGCAATCTCAACCAGCACAACCGCCTGTGTCACTTCAAGTGCAGCGCTGCGCTGTTGAAGTGCCGATCCCCTCCCTCCGTCCCTCTCCCCCCTCTGTCTTACCCTGAAAATTCACCTCAAAACGCATCGAAAATGCAAACACAAGACTTTTGTGGAACTCCAATGGGGAATAAAGACTAACAAGACAGATAACAACATTGAACACTACACAAACAGTAATTTATTTTTTTCATTTAGGCGATTCATTTTTCATAGTGACACAGGAGGTGCCGGATCCAATAAAAAAGTTTCCGGATCCAACGTCGGAGGTGCCGGAACATGTTCCGGCGTGTTCCGGCTCAAATTAAGCCCTGGGCCTACTACTACTGCTTTTATCTTCTAGTGCAACTACACCACCATAACTGCCACTAGTAATGCTGTAGCTGCTATTTCCATTGCATTTGTAAGACTGCTACTGCTATTACAGTTTTTCTAAATAGCTAAAACACTAAACCCCATTCTCTGGGTTTATTGTGTTTTTTGCCCCCAACGGCTCCTTCCAGTCAGCGCTGCCTGGAAGGCATTAGGATTAGGCTCTGGTTATGGTTATGGTTAGGCTTAAGGTTAGCGTTAGGTGCCTTGAAGGCAGCGGTCGCAGCGCTGCCTGGAAGGAGCCGTTGGTGGCAAAAAACACCATTGAGCATTCTCTGGACCAAATGCTCAGTGGCCTAAACGCATATGTCGAATCAATCACTTTTCTCACAAAACTCTAAACACATTCTCACTTGCTAAAACATATTTCACACTGTGATGCACTTGTGTTGCAAAATGGTTAACATGGGCAGCAAAAGTTAAACACAACTGCAACACAGTTGTCATCGTTTACACACAACAACTCAAAATTGTACACACATGTTTCTACGGAGGTGATCAAACCAAGTTCAGAGTGCACAGATTCTTGTTCTTTGGCCTTTTGCAGTTAGACTACTGTATTGTTCTACAAGTGCCTACAGTAATATACAGACATTCAATATTTTAGTATTTGCACTACTTGCAGTGTACAAGATACAGTGGTGCTCATAAGTTTATGAACACATGCTAAAGTTGACTAAAAAGAGGAATAAAAAAGTAATCTTTTGGAAATTGATCTTAATGCCTTAATTGAAAGAATTTGAAAAATCCAACCTTTAAGGACACCAATTTTCTTTGTGAATGAATAATGTATCGTAAATAAATAAATATTCTTCCTTAAAATACAGGGGATACATAAGTAAGTACACCCCTATGTTAAATTCCCATAGAGGCAGGCAGATTTTTATTTTTAAAGGCCAGTTATTTCATGGATCCAGGATACTATGCATCCTGATAAAGTTCCCTTGGCCTTTGGAATTAAAATACCCCCACATCATCACATACCCTTCACCATACCTAGAGATTGGCATGGGGTACTTTCCATAAAATCATCTCTCAATGCAAATCAAAGCAGCTATTAGGCTAACTGAAATAAAACCATGCCACTCTCTAGGTATGGTGAAGGGTATGTGATGATGTGGGGCTATTTTAATTCCAAAGGCCAAGGGAACTTTATCAGGATGCATAGTATCCTGGATCCATGAAATAACTGGCCTTTAAAAATAAAAATCTGCCTTCCTCTATGAGAATTTAACATAGGGGTGTACTTACTTATGCCCCCTGTATTTTAAGGAAGAACATTTATTTATTTACGATACATTATCCATTCACAAAGAAAATTGGTGTCCTTAAAGGTTGGATTTTCCTTTTTTTTTAATTAAGGCATTACAGTAAGATCAATTTCCAAAAGATGATTTTTTTCTTCCTTTTTTTAGTCAACTTTAGCATGGGTTCATAAACTTATGAGCACCACTGTATTCACTGTACAAGTTGTGATGTACTTTTTGTTTTCATGGCAAAATGTGTTTTTACTGTTTGAAATACTGTAAACATTTTTTTTCTGTAACTACACGCCCTGCACACTGTGTTCTCTTTTTGAGGTAATGTCTAATGAATGCTCTGTAGTGTTTAGTTATTGACTGGCTGTGTGTATGATCTGAAAGCATTGTTTGATTTTGCCAGAGTCAGGTGTTTTGTGAATATAGTTTGAGAATTTGGTTTTGTGTTTACAGTTTTGAGAAAATGTGTGAGGGTTTCCAGAAATGTGTCTTAGCAATTGAGAAAAACTGTAAATGTAAATGCAAATGGTCAGCATTTATATTGCGCTTTTATAGTCTTAACGACTACTAAGCGCTTTTACAGTACAGGCCCCATTCACCATTCATATACACATTTATACCCTGGTGACTAAGGCTGCCATACAAGGTCAGATAAACATTCACACACATTTACACACCCATGCCGCAGCATCAGGAGCAATTTGGGGCCATGGACACTTCAACATTGCGATCGAACCACCGAACTTCAGATGGACCTACCACCTAAGCCACAGCTGCCACAACAAAACTGCTTCTAATTCTCCTACTACTATTACTCATCATCATCATCATCATCATCATAACCATCATTAACAACAACACCAGCAGAACTGGCCCATACTGCAGACCAACACCTCCCAATTCCAGTATTTGATCCTGACATCCAGCCACTCGTCTCTCTCCGCCTGTCTGTCATGGCTGTCAGGCCGGAGGCTGTGCACACGCCTGGCCTGAGCTGTCAGTCACTGTAACCTTTGACCCTCTATGTGTCACCCATCATCAGCAGCATAGTCCTCTTGTCAACAAGAAACACAACATGATCCCAAGCTTTCGCACCTTCTCGCCTCTGCTTTTATTTCCTGTCTTCTGTCGTTCCAGGACTTTTCCAGCATTACAGAAACATTTGACTCTCTTCTGTTGTCAGTGTGCTGAAACTCTGATCCTTCAGGGCACTTCCTTTTACCTGGGCCTTGAATCCTGATCCCTGAATACTTATTTGCTTCATTACACTACACTATGTGCATTTGCTGTCATTATTTCTTTTTCATGTTTACATATTATTCATCCATATTTCTTCTAAAATTCTGTCTTCATTCAAATAGTTTTTCTTAGCTTTGTAATCATCTATGTTAGAGTCTGTGATTAATCTGAGTCGTGAAGTTAGTAGGAAGTACAAGTTTATTTATGTATACCGGTGTTATGTGCAGCTTTCTCCCCATTTGGATTATGCATACACAATGCTGTCCTCATCACTGCTAACTCTAGTGTTGACCTGTGTAGGGATGCAGAAAGCCATGCATCATCTCTATGGTGTCACCTACCAATGCACAATCACTCTCCTACAGATCAGAGAGGTGTTCAGTTACTGCTAATGCAGACGTTTCCTACTGCTATCATGGTTTACATTAAAAACATTCAACTGGCAAAACACACAGTCTCTTTTATTGTGAAGCAGTCACAGAAAAAGCAGTTTCTTTCTACACCGAGGTTGGAGCTGACGGTGTTTATCAAAAAGATTTCTAAAAGATTTTCTGCAGTTTTTGAATTATTATAGAATGACTTCTTAATTAAAACAACACAAATTTGTTTGGCTGCGTTGAAACAAGATATACTAGCTCCTCGTCTGTATTTCTGACAAAGTAGCTGCTCAAAGAGTGTTTGCTGGAGTATTAAACTATACTTTCTGTAACCGCAGTTGTCGCCAAATCAACCAGGACTGAAAAGGATTAAGGATTATAACAAAAATGAAATTATCTGCGATGCAATATTATCTGCTAAATTAATAATATTCAACTGTGTAATGGTTTTTCTATAAGTCAAGAACTTTGATTATTTAATAATAATTTGTTGATTTTCAACTTGCAGCACTGATAAGCTCACAACAGCAGTTCGTATTTCTAAGTTTAACCTGATAAGACAACAAAAAGTAAATCCAGTTCACATATTCAACACTGTAACACACACACAAACACACACACACAACCATAAACTCATACATGCACACACACCGCCATTACACCACTCCAGTGCACACGCATTGCCAAAAAATCGCACCGAAACACATTGCACTTTGTATGTAAATATATACAGATACATGCAAATTGAACCAGAGGTCACCATCCTGTTTCAGCCCTCAAGTCTAATTTATAATAATATTGATCTTTTTGGAAGTAGGACAGCACTCACACACACACACACACACACACACACACACACATTTGTTCTCTTAAACCCCGACATGTGTGATGTCACCAGAAAACGTGCATGTTTATGGTCATGTGTGTTTGTGTGTCCCGTACATGTACCGTAGTATAGAAACCACACCCCCCCCCCCCCCCCCTCTCTCTCTCTCTCTCTCTCTCTCTCTCTCTCTCTCTCTCTCTCTGTCCATCCATTCATCATCAGCCTATTTACAACCAAACAACAGGGTCAAACTGATCATGACCTTACACATACTTTGAAATAAAAGCATAACATATTTATATAAGTGAGAGCAGTGCTGGAAAGTAGGTAAGTTCTTTTACATTATATATGTATTTAAAGTACAATTTTGAGGCACTTTTGCTTTACTTGAGTATTTCCATTTATGTTAGGCTACTTTATACTTCTACTCTTCATTTCAGAGTAGAGAATTGTACGTTTTGCTCCACTACAGTTATCTGATGGGTGCAGTGTGTAGTTACTTTTCAAATTAGAATTGTATTACTAAAAAAGTAATTGAAAAAACCCTGTTAAAGATGAAATTAGTGGATCCCAAACTTTTTGACTTGTGACCTCGTACAAAAACGCAGTCCCTCATTTTTTAGATATGAGTTGTTAGCAGTTTCACCAAAAAGACGTTTCCTCTCTAAACTTCTCAGAAGATTTCACTTAAAGGTGCCCTGCCACACGTATTTCATTACTTTGTGGTAATGTCTGAAGTTCTACCATGGACTCTGTAAGATTTTTTGTGGAAAAAATGCCTTGGTTACCTTGTTTCAAGCCATTCTAGCGTGGTATAGAAAGCCTGCAGGAAGACTCAGCTTGATTTGTGCCAGTCCTCATTAATATTCAACGAGCTAAGCTGCTTGACTCTGTTTGGCTAACAGCTAGCCAATGAGAGCCTGGCTATCAGCATCCTTTACCCAGCGCAACTGAGCGAGCTCATAAATAGTAATGAGCAACACAATGTCAGACTGACCAGCTTTTGTAATTGGCCTGATTTCTCCACTTATTTCTTTTCAGTGGCTAGAGCTGACAGAGGAGGTAGCAGTTCATTTTCACATTCACGACATAACACAAACACATATGGACCTAACATTTCAAAATATACAAGAAAAAACGATTTTGTGTGGCAGGGCACCTTTAAAGAAGTGTACAAGACTTAAATAGTAAAATGCACTAATCCAGTAATCATCTCACAACCCCCCAGATTTAACTTTGGTGACCCTTTATAAAAGGGTTAAAACTAGCTCCACCACTACCTCGACCACTCACAACAGTAAAATGGTACTTATGAATTAAGGCATTAGCATTGATAATCTTTTAATGTAACACATGATAATTTATCAGTCACAGGGGCCAGTGCGTTTCACTTGGTAGAATTTTAAATGGACTTTTCCATGTAATGGAGAATTTTTACATTGTTGGTATACATCAAAATTGTAAAACAAAATAAAATATGTGGTTATTGTTAGGAGCAGTAAGCAAAAGGGAAACTGCTGAAGTTTTTTGAATGACATTTCTGGTTCATTACAACATAGGTCTCATGTTGGCGTGACTTCTCTCAGTTATGATAACATACGGTAACACCAACTTCTGGGAACAAAGCAACATCACTACACAACCAAATCTGATGGGCCAAGAAACATGAGCAGTCAGACTGGAACAAGCCATCAGCTCATCCAGATTATCCAAACCACTTTAGTTTGATGGTAAAACCAGAAGTGAGTGCACCCAAAATGTCTGTAATAATCTTTCTTTGCACAGGAAAACTGTGCACACAACTATGGCAAATACGGTACGTCAAGTTGAACCAGAATATTGTTCTGTACACTGTGATGAAGATTTACAACGGACAGATTGGGTAATAACAACTTTTATAATCATCTGACCACTTATGTTTCTTGGCCGATTTGGCTTTTTTTTTTTAGCAATATGCACCATGTTCCCAATCACAGCAATTAGCCTTGTAAGTACAATGTTATGATTCCCTATAGCAATTATGGTAAAACCTTCACTCAAATTATAATAAATCAAATGTATTCTTCAGGTCAAAAAGGGTTAGTTGAACTAACTAGTGCATAGTTGGCTAGACTCTTTCTTTTCAAAATTAAAAATGATTTGTGTTGCAAACTGAAAACACACACCGTTAGGAAGAGTGAAGCATCTTGTGGCTTTTGAAGAAAGAAAATTTAAATCTGTTTGTGTTGTTTGTTCTCGCCGTTTTGATAAAAAAAAGGCAAAAATATATATATGTATTTCACTCCTCTGAACTATGAATCACCTCATCACCATACACAGTGGGGCTGCAGCTAGCAGCAGCTTTCCAGCCAGATACTGACGCTCATGTTTAATAGACAACCAGAGAGAAGCAGCATGAATTCAGTCTGAGAGAGATGTTAGCACGCACACATGCACACAGAAAGCAAATGTGTTTTGGGATTGCAGTGTATTGTCTTTGGTATAAATCTTGGCATATTACAAGTTGTGAACACATGCAGGCTGGATGTATAGATAGACAATGCATATACACACACATGGACACACACATACAGGTACTATCATAAATACACAAACACATGATAGATGGGATGCATGCACAGAGGCAAACACAGAAGATGCATACGAAATAGCAAGAATGTGTGTACGGAGAGATGTTGCAAGACAAAAAAGTTAGGCGGAAGGGCAAAGAGTAAAGACAAGAAGAAAGGAAAATAAATGACAGATTTATTGTAGCCACTTGGCAACAGCATAAACAAGTTATGAACGCACCAGTGGCTTATGGTTAGTATATTGACCTGAGTCTATATTCACTCTCCTTTAGCTCTGTTTTTGGTCTCCACCAACTCCTGAGGGAAATATCTGTCACTTTAGCTTCTAACTGCTCCTCCATGTTTACCAGCAAGACTGAAACATTGAGTGATGTCTCAGTGTCTCGCGTCAGGGAAAGACAGACAGACTGACAAGTACATTGTTTGCTGGCACTCATCCAAGTGGTAACCTCCGGCGCTGAACAATGAAGCCAATGCAGAAGTGCCAGAAACTGCAGTTCATCGTGTGGCCACTTGAGGCTGGCTCCAAAAGTGAGTCAATCAATATTGAGCCCCATTTTAAAATGCCCAATTTTACAGCAGAATTAAACGTGTTTAAAGCCTGGTACTAAAAACCTGGTTTTGGTGTCTGTAGCTATAGCTCACTAACCTGACAAGCCAGATTTTTTTTAAAGAATTGAGAATTGCCGTCATTGGAAATTGTTTGGAAAAGGGCGAGCACTTTGAAAAAATACCTGGCAGGTGATTGGATGAACCATCTGTCTACCACGTCAGCTATTGTTGTAAACCACACCCATGGCTGCCAGTAGCTCCTCACCGGACACTGATTGGTGTAGTACGATACGATACAACTTTATTGTCAGTTTACACTGAAATTAATTTTGCGTTCCCGAGCAGCTCCACTCAAAAGAAGAAATAAAAAGGAAAATACAAAGAGTTAGACAACAATAACACATATAGTACAAAGATGAAGACATATCAACAACCATGGCAAAGAAACATGTTTCATGATATCCTCAGATCCAGATCTTAATTGGCAGCACATTGATTTTGGATTAGCAACAGGATAGACTGATGTATAAAAGAGTTCATAAGCCTGTTGTATCTTAACGAAGGGACTCTAAATTGCATGTTAGATGGTAAAAGTTGGTATTCATAATTTAAAACATGCATTGAGTCAGAAGAGATGTTCTGAGCATGCTCCTCTTGTGTATTGTATTGAAAGCAGTGTACAAAATGACCAATGATCTTAGCGCAAACTTTGAGTTGATTGTATAATTTAGTTTTAAGTTTAGCAAAGGATCTAAGCCTATGGAGAAAGTAAAGGCGCTGCTGTATGTTTTTTTTACAATTGTGCTCTACGTGAGAAGTCCATGATAGATTGTGATCTATCATGATATTTGTATGAAGACACTGCATAATGAATTGTTACAGGGAGCACCTGACATTCCAGAGAAAGGCCAAAGATTATTTCCTCTGTCTTCTTGGTATTGATAATAACACTAAGAAGACAGAGGAAATAATCTTAAACTGGAAGTTCAGACACAAACGCAGATTTTCGTGTGATTTGTGATCCCGTTATTCTCGCATGATCTTGTGATATTGCGAGAATCCAGCTGCATTGCAATAAAAATAGCTCCCCCTTCATTCATTTATTTAAGGTTCTTCAGAAACATATGGGTGACAACACGGAGACTACGTCCATATTTTATACAGTCTATGCACTCATTAACCTGTTGAGGACAGGGATGAAAACTCCCCGCGTCCCCTTAGTGGTGACAGCTGCGGACAGCAAGTAGACAGAAGAGTAGCCAGAGGGAGGACAGTGACAGACAGATAGATAGATAGCATGTCAGACTTTTTTTCATTTACCAAGTCTCTTAGTTAGTCTGGTCCTGAACAACTCAGTTGTCAGTGAAACACACACACACACACACACACACACACACACACACACACACACACACACACACACACACACACACATACATACACAAGGTGCGTTTCACTATCATTGACATAATGCATTCCCTAGCCCCTTACCCTAACCTTAACCATCACAACTAAATGCCTAACCTTAACCCTTACCCTCACCCTAACCATAACCTAATTCTAACCCTAATCCTATAACCAAGTCTTAACCCTCAAACAGCCCTTTAAAGTTGAGGGGTCTAGCATTTTGGCCCTACAAAGCTGTCCGGACCCCACAAGTATACCGTATTCCCGGTTTTTGGACCCCGCGAATATAGTTAAACAAGAACACACACACACACACACATTGTAACCATTTATTTATGTCCACATGAAGAAAATGGTACAGGGACACAAATATTGCAGATGCAGTACAATACAGACGCAAACTCATGGACCAGTGGCATGCAGCAGGTCTTCACAATATCACTTAATAAGCACAATACTCAATTCTTAAGGGTACAAATAGCAACGTCTCCGCCATATATGGCGGCTGCCAATAATAGCAGATATGGCACAGTACTTTGCAGCCCTCTTTTTGGCCATCCCAAGTTGTTGCAGCCCTCTTACTACCAACCAGTGTGTGTGTCCTAGGCTACCAAATATGAAAGCAACTAGTCTGCATCTATAGCCTAGCTCTGAGATGGTGTTTAGGAGTGGTTGGTATTTAACTACCTTGGTGTAGAAAGCCTCCTCCATGCTGGAATCAAACACACACACACACACACACACACACACACACACACACACACACACACACACACACACACACTGAAAGACAGAGAACAGTGGGAGCAAACTCCAGCATTGTCTGCCTGTGTTGAAGGCCTACCAAGCAAGGAAATGTTTGTCTTGTCTGCTAATTATGGAAAAACATGGGATTGGAAGGACAGGATCCAAAATATCCCCGGTATGTTGTTTCCACAGCAACTGCTTCCTTGCTGGACAACAAAACTACATATTAAATACTATGATTTCGGGACATTAACTTTACACAAACACTGTGTTCCTGTGTATCTGTGATGACTCCAGGGATACCTACAAAAACAGAATGTGTCTGTTGAGATGGGACAATACACTCTCAGTGCACTCTCTGCCATCACAGTAAGTGCCAAGTTCATTCAGCACCATTGTCCCATTATAATCCTTATTTACTCCGTACAAACCTTTGAAGCAGTACACCCCTTTCGAAAAATATAATGGCCTCACAGCAAAGGTGATTTTTTGTGATAAAGTTTGTTAACCCACCCTAATCTGCATCTGTTTGGCTAGTACTCATTGCCTTTGTTGGTTGGGATGGTTAGGTTTAGTCATGAGGAGTGAGATATGTTAAGGTTAGGGCAAGAATACCAAGGTAAGCCAATCAAAGGCAGAGTAGGGCAGGTCATTCCTAGGAAAATGAAAATTGTAACCCGCACATTATCGCAACAAACGTTTCTTTAGTTATAAAACACCTAAGGTTGTTACAACGGAAATAAGTTAGCTAACTTAGTTAGCTTATTTTCATTGGAACAACCTTAGCTTGAAACCTTAGCAAGCAGGTTTGTTATGTTCTGCATGCTTAAAGGTCCAATATGTAATATATTTACTGTAATAAATCCAAAAATGACCCCAATGCGTCATCATATATTAAGGAAACGTGCTAAGTTGAAATACTATTTTTTCTGATAACAATGCTAATGCCAGTATTTCTTCTTTTGAAATTTCCGTTCCGTGACGGAATTTCTGTTTGTGTTTTGGCCTGTGTGTTGGTATCAACTGCCCAGTTTGTCAGCCAGGCCGGGTTGCCAGATATACCTGTAAAAACGTAAACCCAGCATGCTACAGTAACGCTAGTACAGCCATGAAAGCAGCAAACAAACGAACAGGATCAACGGCGATAGATTCTACCCGACCTAAAAAAAAACGGCATGTTTCTAACAGTTGTGTGACCAGAGACGTAGCTAACAAACCCCGGGTAAACAGAAAAGATGGAGACAGCTTAGAATCCAAAAGGACGCAGAGTTGGCTAATTTCCTCCTGAACAGGTAGCTAAGCATTAGCTTCAGGCTAATTTATCACGGCTATAAGGGACGGGCATTTTATGTAATTTCAACATTCGTGTACTCACATTGAATTATATAGAGTACCCTAGTTGGTTACTCGCAAAAACAACAACAATTGAGACACAGCCAGTAAAGTGATCCTGACTGGTCCTGGCTAACGCTGACATGCTAACCGTGCTAACTGCTAATGTTACTGGAGGACCAGGCAAGCGGGCCATGCCTGTTTACAACGTGTAGCCTGTTCAGCAGCCATAGCCGACAACGGTGAGTTATTTTAAGCCAAGAGAGGGGTGCTGGGAGGGCCGTGAGTTTACAGTGTGTTTAGCGATTGTTGCTGTAATTCTAAGCCAATAAAGTGTGTTCAGTCGGGTGGAGAGGACGGCAAGGTAGTGTTATTTTTAGCGGAGAGGATGGCGACGTTGTTGGGTTTTTAGCGGTTCCTATCGTAATTCTAAGCCAAAAAAGTGTGTTAGCTACTCCGCTGTGCTGTAAAGTAATGTCTGGCTATCATCGGCGGAGCGGGGGGGTGGCTAATTGGGCTTAAGCCCCGAATGTTTTGTCAAAAGCCCCGAATCTTTTAGGTTTTTTAAAATAACTTCAACTTTGTTTCATTTCCTCTCTCAGTCTTTCTGACTGGAGCGGCAAAAAATGAAACAAAAGCTCTATTACCGTGCGTGGTGGCGGACGGTAACGCATCACTCAGCTTGTTTGCCAACTGCCAATAAAAACTAACAAAGCAGAATATAAATCTTCTTCTTCCTCGTTAACTTGTCATCAGTGGCTGGCGGGCTGTTGTCATGCATGTTGTCATGTTGTATGTTTCATCGGTGTCGCGAGCTTACTGGCTAACCGGCTGAAGTTATGGATATAACAAAGTTTTTTTATACAGAACAGGAACACTAGTAACCATAGTAACAGACCTCACCGGCCGGAGAGATTCAGGAGCAGCATCAGACGAACCGCGGACAATCGTTGCAGGTTTGTGAATCTGCTGTTGTAACATTTGAGTTAAGTGACTGTATTGCTGGCTAGCTAGCGAGTTAACATTATTAGTTGTTATTAAGAGAAATGAGTTGCTAATAGAGATGGGCGGATGATTTGTCTGATGATTTGTCATGTACACAGGGGGGTGGGGGGGGGGTACACACAGCTTGTATCAAATGCTAAGTTATCTCAGGGCATGTTTTACAGCTAATCTCGGCACATTAGTGGGATAAGAAGAGAGACTAATTGAGAAATATAGTGATAAAGATCAGAAAGACATGAGAGTTTATTTCCTCCTCCTGATGACAACAATTCCAAGTACAGATTCATCAATATCACTGGAAAAGTGTTTTTTTTCCCCCCATACTTTAATTTAAAAAGTAAATCTTTAATATATTCTACATTCATACATAAAAAGTAAAATATTTCAAGCCTTTCCATTGTTTTAATCTTGATGATAAGGGCTTACAGCTCATGTAAATCAAAACTCAATTTATTTCCCCCACCCCTCATATAGTCCATATGCATATCCATTTATGCCACACAACATGCAATCAGTATATCCACCTTATTTTTCAACTTTGAAGCTAAGTAAGCTATTTTCTGTGAATGTGTGAGACTTCCGGTTCATAGGGAAATAACGAGATGAATAACAAAGTGCTATTAATGATAAAAATATTTGTGCTACAAACTAGTGTTTACAATTATGACAAATTCAATACATCAAAATAATAGGGTAGGGTAGAAAAATACCAGTTTCCAATATCAAGCATAACAACCTTTTTTGTACAGCTAGAAATAACTGTAAGCAGATGACATCGGAAGCCAGACACATTCCATTTACAAATGTCCGTGCCACTCTTCTGTGAATAATAAGGTGGATACCACAGGCCAAAAAATGTCCCCTAAAAAGGTGTTAGGTTAGGTTTGTTTGATTATTAGTTGTATGTTTTGCCTCTAATTGATTTGTGCTTATCATTTCTTGCAGGATTATCAGAAGTGCTGCCGCTCTTCTTCCTCTCGACACCATCACTACCCTCCTCACCTGGCCTTCATCCTCACCTGGCCTTCATCCTCACCTGGCCTTCATCCTCACCTGGCCTTCATCCTCACCTGGCCTCCATCCTCACCTGGCCTTCATCCTCACCTGGCCTCCATCCTCACCTGGCCTTCATCCTCACCTGGCCTTCATCCTCACCTGGCCTTCATCCTCATCTGGCCTTCATCCTCACCTGGCCTTCATCCTCACCTGGCCTCCATCCTCACCTGGCCTTCATCCTCACCTGGCCTTCATCCTCACCTGGCCTTCATCCTCACCTGGCCTTCATCCTCACCTGGCCTTCATCCTCACCTGGCCTCCATCCTCATCTGGCCTTCATCCTCACCTGGCCTTCATCCTCACCTGGCCTTCATCCTCACCTGTACTGCTTTCTTTCTAAATTTCTATTTTACCTGTTAAGGATAATTTTTGTATAAATTGAAATGCATGAATTAATAAATTGTTCTTGTTCTAAAACAGATTTTTATTGTTTTATTATATTACATTATTAATACTTGTGTATTGTTTAAAAATACACGATAAACCTTGTGCAGTTAAAGCTTCAATTGTTCTTTTTTCCATTTCATGGATTCTGATGTAGCAAATTTATCAGCTAAGCACAAACTAAACAGAACTGAAGTCTTAAGATTAATAATGATGTTTACACCAAATTCCAATTTTACCTATGTAGGCTAACTTCAAAATAATCAGATAATGGTTGCCTCTTTTTAGTTGCCAGGGGTGAAAATGAGTCATCCTTAACATTGTTGGTGTTTTGGATTCACTACAGCTGGAGAACAATTAAATATAAAATAGGTTGTAGGCTCTACTGGGTGATTTTTTATTTTTTACTGAGTAATTATCATCATTTTCCCAGATAGTGTATAGAATTTTAGGCATTCTATTATCTCAAACAGCCTGAAAAATAGTGCATTTAGCTGACGTAATTGGGAAAAAAAATCTCTGGCTCCGCCCCTGCTGGCTATGTGAGACGAGCGTCTAGCAACATTGATGTAGATGCTGCGGTCAGCCTGGCAACCAACGTGAACTTTGAGTCTAGGGAGGAGGGGGCGGGGGAGACGACTATCTCAAGTATTTTGAATTTGTATTGCAGTAACTATTTTAAACACTAGCAGTAAGTATTACATATTGCACCTTTAAAGAAAAATACAGCCTGTACTACAGTGCCGTCTTGGGTGCAATTAAAAAAGCCCTGTGATAACGTGACACTGTACACAACACTGTGTACAGTTTACAGTAAGTGCCTAATGATAATGGTCTTAGTGTACATTGCTTTGTAAGCACATTTTATGACACAGGACTTTTAATTAAGTGCCAATGAGTCTGCATCCCACAGTTTTACACAAAAGGTAAAATAGGCTAATACTTACACAACATGCAAAAACTTTGTCTCACAAACACTATCCACAAGAAGACCATTACAACACCAGTAAAACATGGCATGTTCCCATAAGTCTGCTGCACGGCAGTTCCAGCCTGTTTGTCCTGTTTGCCAGACACATAATTAGCAGTCGGAGAACACAAAGAATCAGAACAACAGGCTACAGGCGTGGTCAGACACACAGGTATGCTGCAGAACAAGGACATTTCACTTACATGCTCAATATCAGTGCTGCTTAGATAAAGTCGCATCTTATTGATGTGAAGTATTTCACATTCAAACTGACTCTTCTTACTAAGATGTTATTCAAAAAATAATTTGCTCCGTTCAGATCACAGAGGCCAATGTATCCATTTCAGTAAAGGTTGGCAGTACACACGTATGTGTATACACGTGGCTAGTTGGCAAAGGTCATGTTTACATTTTTGTGGTTTGGTTGACACTAATATACTGTACAGCGTGACTTAATGTGAGTGCAACAGTAAAGTACACGTAAGCTTCTCAACCTCAATGGGAAAGATGTCAAAGCACATTGAAAGACTGCAAAACTAATTTTAATTTCTTACAGCAGAGATCTTTAACAGCCGGTAGCCCTAGAGGGGCTGCCAAATTATTATTATTTTTTTTTAAATGTTTAAAAAAAAAAGAAACTGAAAATGTCTTAACATGAGTCCAATATATTATGAGCAAATATAAATCAACCTATATGTGAATAAAACACATTGGTGATAAGCTTGTTAGCCTATAGGTGAGGTAGTCACCAAGGTAGCCATCTTCCGTGCTGTGATGGTTTTATCTTTTTTTTTTTTTTATTTAAAATATGTCTGAAAATAAAGGCTACTTAAATCATGACTTTTTTTACATTTTTTAGTTACACACTTTTGATAATAGGCTTACTAGCCTGTAGTTAAGGTAGCCACTAAGGTAGCCATCCACAGATAGAGTTAAGCTTAAGTATTCACTGTGCTACTTGTATGATTAACATTAAAACATAATGTATAAATAAATATGATCTATGATATAATCAGTAATTATTATTTTAATAGCTTAGTATTGTATGCACCGTAAAAAGGTATGTGTGTGGCCGGGTTAGCTCAGTTGGTAGAGCGGGCACACATGTAGAGGTTTACTCCTCGAAGCAGTGGCCGTGGGTATGTCATTCCCCCCTCTCTCTCCCCTTTCATGTCTTCAGCTGTCCTGTGAAAATAAAGGCCGAAATATACCCAAAAAATGAATCTTAAAAAAAAAATAGTATGTGTAAAGGCTTTAGGCCGCCCTACACTTTATTGTAGGCCCAGTTTAATATGCAACTCAATTTTCTCTGTAGCGGGGGGTCCCTGCTCCGTCTGGGGGTCCTTGGCTTAAAAAGACGTTGAAGACCCCTGTCTTACACCGAGTGCTCAGGGAGAAAATAGCTGAGCATTAAAGGTACAAAGGATTTTTATGAGGAATGAAACAAGTAAAAAGCCTGGCAGCCGTTAAATCAGGTCTTGATTTGTTTTCACTTGAAACACAACCTAACCATAGCAGGTGTCATCATGTGATATGTCCTTATTTTGCTACGAATTTAGCTGAGTGAAAGAAAAGAAAACTCTAGGGGTAAATTGTTGAGTCAATATTGCAGTGCTGCTTCCCATGGACTCTGATTAGATCCCGGTGTCCCCTATCTGGCTCAGCACTGTTTGGGCTTTGGTTGAAATCCATAATGTTGGCTGCTTACACTGTAAACAGTTTTGTTGTTTTGTTACAGAGTGTTAAATCTGCGTTGCTGTTGACATGTAAGCCTTATTATAACAGACTCTGGAACTGCTGCCATGTACGTGTGTCTTCACATCTACAGGTGGGTAAACAGTTTTAGAGGAAATATGTTCTTAAGAAAGCAGGGGAGTCAGTGGAGTATCACAACATGTGGGTCAATATCATGTACTACTGTTAGTATTATATGGGTTTATGTGCAAGCATGTGATGTTTTAAAGGCCTTCGAAAATAATTTTCCCTTATCAGTGTTACTAGGAGTTACTTTACGGGCTTTCATTTCTTACAGAACTGACTTTAGTGGGTTTATTTTTGATTCATTTTCAAGAATCTATTATATTTGTTTGTAATTTAATAAATGTCTTACACTGAAACAACAAATTAATACAGATAAGTAAAGTACATAAATACATAAAAGGTACATCAATAAAAAAGTTGTATATGGTAGTAACAAAGTAGTATATGGAGACAAATTACATTTTAAATCAAATTTGTGTATAAAATGTGCTCTTTTTAATAGTTGTATTATTAATTTGTGGCAGAAGTGTCAGTGCATTCTTCATTTTGGCAGAAGCCCGATGCTATAAAAGGTATGAGCATGTGTTTGAGTTTATTAAACAGCAGTATATCTGATAGTGTGTGTGCTAAGGCAGTGGCTTTCGAGGGGGTTCCAGGGGGTCCCAAGCAAAAAGAGGGGTCATTTATTTTCACCATAATTGTTCCATAAGTAACTACTTTGGTAATTTGTTTCATACACTTTCTGTAATAAAACATCTATAAGAAAAAAACATCCTATCAATGGGTGTCTGCGGTCTAATTTGTGTCTGTGTGAGTTTGTGAGTTTAGGGGAAGTTTGGGAACCACGGAGCTAAGGCGCCTATATCATCATATTTCCATCTGTGTGGGGATGCATACCTACCTGTGTATGTGTGTGTGTGTGTGTGTGTGTGTGTGTGTGTGTGTGTGTGTGTGTGTGTGTTTGTGTTTGCGTATGTGTGTGTGTGTGTGTGTGTGTGTGTGTGTGTGTGTGTGTGTTTGTGTATATATATATATATATATATATATATATATATATATATCTGTGTGTGTGTGTGTGTGTGTGTGTGTCTGTATGTGTGCGTGTGTGTGCGTCTGTATGTGTGCGTGTGTGTGTGCGTGTGCGTGTGCGTGTGTGTGTGCGTGTGTGTGTGTGTGTGTGTGTGTGTGTGTGTGTGTGTGTGTGTGTGTGTCCAGTGTGGCCAGCAGCCAGCAGGAGCATGTGGTGCAGGCTCGTTTCAAAAAGCCCACTGTAAGGAGCAGGCTTAGCTTTAAACACTTTGGGATCCAGCTCAGGGATTACTGTAACGCTTTAACACGAGTTTACAGCTCTATCAATCACCATCGCAGCCAATAAACAAATTCCTCTCTGGGAACTAAGACACTTCAGAGTGAGAGGACGGGAGAGCTTCTAAGGACTAACTGCTCATTGGAAGGTACACAGGACAAAGAAAGTGAGCTGAAATGTAAAACGTTTCTTTTCTTCTCAAATCAAGAAAGAAAAACACAACACTATATTTAGCCAGTGTTGTTTTGCTGAGTAGCACTTTGTCTGGGAAAATGTGCCGTTGTATCCAGGTGTAAGCAGACAGAATATGCTGACAAACTGTTCTCACTCTGATAACAATCTTTAAAAAGGTGCAATGAGTTTAAAGAGTTTGGTTGTGCATCAAAATAAGCCTTTACTACAATGTTTGCCACCTGTGGGTTCAAAAGATTTGTCTAAATGATATTCTTGTGCCAAGTATGGTCATTTTTCAAGTTTTTATCTTGTGCAACCGGTTTATGGCAGAGAAATTGTACAGGATTCATACAGTATATCAAAATCCCCAACTCTTCTCTATCTGGAGAATGTTAAATATTTTGTTGTCTCATCTTGCACTCTGGGGGTATAAACACAAATGTATACAATCTAATCTTAACACTTCATTCTCTCCTTATCGAGTTTGACTTTGTGACCTCATTTTATACATCATACTCACAGTTTTAGTTTTGTTGGCAGAACATTAATTTATATGTTTAACACACACATTTATTTAACCCTTGTGTTGTCTTCGGGTGAAATTTGACCCGTTTTCTAAACGTCTATATCAGAAATATGGTTTTCTTTTTAACTACCTAATTTGGATTACCCAAAAAATAACACAGATGATTCCATACAACGCGCTTCGCAAGTACAACAAAAGATCGGATCTCTACTTTCATTAAATTTTGGTGTTTTATTAAATTTTTTAGCATTTGAAGAAAAACTGAAATGTTTTGAAACAGTATCCCGACTGAACGTTGACCCTTCTGTGATTGTCTTTCCTTTAATATTAGTCTGAATAATTCATAATTTCTGCTTTTTGACCTCAAGAATTAGGTATCATTTCTTATAAATTAGGTTTTTTATTGACCATGAATTCCAAAAATAAGTAATAAGTGTAAAACTAGTTATGAGTTGGTGTTGGTGGTGTTTATACATGATAGTGAAAAGAACCGTTAAACATCCATAAATCGCCAAAAAACATTGAATAAAGGGCCAAAAGTGTCGAAAAAAGAGACAAAAACATCAGAAAATGTGTTGATTTTAAGTTTTGACCGGGAGGACAATGCATGGTCGAATGGAAGACAACACAAGGGTTAACTTCGATACAGTCACAAACAAGTTTGTCTTTCGATAAGTTTGCCTAAAGTGCTTCTAATTTCTATTTCTTTGAGTTACCAGTAAGCACAGAGTTGCCTAGTCGGAGAACATGTTTTCGCCTATGGACCTAACCTGAATTTCTGGGTATTTAATGGGTTTTTTTGCCAGTTGGAGCAGCTACTGTGCCACATTGCTTTGCGTACCTTTAAAAGTCTCACGTTTCTGTGGTTTAATGTGTTTACCAACAAGTTCTCACTTCCATCTCATAAAAAACGGATGCTTGGTCAGGTGCCTTTGTCGTTGTTATTGGCGCTAAAAGTCTACTTTAGCGTCATATAACGTGCTTTAACTAAACGCGTTTGGTCGGGACTATTGGCGTCCCTTTTGACGCAGTTATGTTTAGGAAAAGGTCGTGGGTGGGCTTACGTTTCCGTGACACGCGGGAAGAATGGGACGGTTGTGCGTTTGACCCATCCGCCACTCCTACCAACCTCCCTACGTGGAATTTTGGCCTTACATACTACTCGCTACACCCTGTGTAGCTGCCCGCTCTCCCCGATACATTATACAAACACGCTGAAGGACGCTTTTATCGTCGCTTCAGACGCTGACAGCCACTGTCCAAACGTCTGTATTTTATGAGTTCAGAGTGAGAACAGGTTGTATTTACACATAAAACACATGACAGGGGGGATCTTAACTGTGAGAAGGACTTGATGTGAGGATTTGAATGAGACTTAATTGATGAAGGGTTAACTGGATCACCGCAATTATACAGCATAGTCACATTTAGGGAAACACTCTTTCACTATTAAGACAAGAAAAGAGTGCAATTTAGATGTCAAAATATAACTCCACAAGGTAACATGGAAAGGCTTTTTGTACATGACACCTGTACTGTAAATACACATTCTGCAAATGCTTGATTTGATTTCAAATAGGTAGACTATGACTCGACCACACCGGGAATAAGTGCCCCATGTTGCGCATTGCTCAGTAAGAAATAGATATGTTATCTTTTGTTCAATTTTTATAGTCTGGGTCGCATCATGGTACATTTGGGGGAGCTTTATGAGGAGGGACACTTGGTCTGTCTGCCTGATACCAAAGGTGCACCGAACAAATAAGCTGCTGCAGAAGCAGAGCTGTAAATCAGTTTCTCTTTCTTAATTTGTTTCTTTTGACAATCAATTGCTCCTGATATTTGTCGTTTCGGCTGTGTTCTCTCTGTCTCATCCTCACTCTTTAATTCCTTTACAGAAGTAGGGCTGCTTGTAAACAACCTGCAGCTGCTTTCTCGGTGTAAAAGGTTCGATAAAAATAAAGTTTTATTACTACCCAGTCGACTAGGACAGTACACTGGGCACTTAACAGCTATGCCGAAGCAGTCTGGGATTTGGTGTCCTGTTCAAGGGCAACTCAACAATAGCTGAGGGAGGAAGGAAGTCTTACTGTCCTTGGTATTCAACCCAGCAATCTTGAAATCATAAACCAATTTACCAAACTTGAGCCTGCTGTTGTTTATTGACAAATCAAAGATTTTCTATGATGTATACAAGGTAGTTTCAGCAACCAGAGCAACAAAGTGTCTTAGCAATCACAAGCGATCATAGGAGGTCCAGAACTTGACTACATTATGAGAGCAGGAAGCCAAAATAAACACCGCTAGGAGGTGAATGGTGGCCATAAATAGCAGCAGTAAGAACCTAAAATGGTGTGAATGAAGCTACTGTGACTGTGGTTACACTTTACTTGAAGGTATCTACATAAGAGTGACGTGAGAACGTTTATGACATAACGCTTCTTTTAGGAAGTGTCATTCGGTTTTACATGTCAAGTTAGGGTTAGGGTTAGGGTTAGGGTTAGGGTTCATGTGTCATGACTGTGTCATGACAGTGTCATGTGTTTATGTCACTCTTATGTAGATACCTTCAAGTAAAGTGTACTGTTACTGTGGCTTCCCTCTTGATTAGGGCTGCAACTAACGATTATTTTCAATTAATCCATCGATTATTTCCTTGATTAACCGATTAGTTGTTCGTTCTTTGTTTACGTCGATCAGTGTTTTTCAAAGTCTAACATGACGTCCTCAAATGTCTTGTTTTGTCCACAACTCAAAGATATTCACTTTATAGAGGAGTGAAGAAACTAGAAAATATTCACATTTAAAACGCTAGAATCTGAGAATTTTGATTTTTTTCATAAAAAATGACTCAAACTGATTATATGATTATACGTGTCTACAAGTGCATGCACGCACGTATGCAGCCAATGTAATATTTACAGATTTAAAATGACAAACCTACATGTATATGTCATACAACTGGTCCAGAATGCTGCTGCTTGGTTGCTGACAAGGTCAGGTAAGTTAGGCCACATTAACCCTATCCTGGCCTCATTGCACTGGCTGCCTGTTAAATTCAGGATCCAGTTCAAGATTCTTGTCATTACCTACAGAGCCATCAATGGTCAGGCACCGGCTTACATAAGTGATCTGCTACACCCGAATGTTGTCAGCAGATCTTTGAGGTCCTCTGATCAGGGCTTACTGGCTGTTCCCCGTACTAGGCTGAAAACTAAAGGTGACAGAGCTTTTGAAATAGTTGCTCCTAGACTGTGGAACGCTTTGCCTCTTGTTTTAAAGGTGCTCTAAGCGATGTTGGGTGACGGCACTTCTCGTTGACGTTCGAAGTATTTTCAAACAAAACAAAGGCTAGCTTGCCCCTCCCTCCTCCTCATCCCGTCCCCTCCCTTCCGTGCTTTCGCGCACTAACCCCCCCCCAACCCCCAACCAGAAATCCCTCTTGTCGGTTATTGGCTGGAACGCTGGAAGACTGTTGTTATGTTTCGTGGTGCAGGTTGGCGCAGTTTGTTTTTGTTGCCGTTTGTGGAGCCTGGGCTGTCTACAGAGACCACTTTTTTTTTACAGTGTGTTCAGGGGACAGGCAGCTCGTGGATAGTGAGGAGATGTTTGCTGTATGTGACAAAAAATGTTGTAGCCTCATAAACGCGTGACATGGCTTAGAGCACCTTTATGGCTGCCCCTGCTGACATTATTAAAAAGCAGCTAAAGATGCATCTTTTTAGTCAGGCGTTCGTTTAACAACATTGTCGACTGTATTCTTATATATTTTATGCTTTGTGTTTTACTATGATGTACTCTGATTTATTGTGCTTTTTATGATTATCATTTTTTTTTTCTAAATGTATTTATTTATTTGGCCTGTAAAGCACTTAGTGACTCTGTCTGTGATAAGTGTTATATAACTAAACTTTACTTACTTACTTACTATCGTCACCGTCCGGCAAACACCTTGTATTTCCAAAACCGTTGCCTTTACAGTAAGAAAATGAAAAAAAAAGGCTAATTTACTAATTTTTTGCTGATTTTTCTCGGACAAAGTCAGACAAAACCACCTTGTCACTGTCTAAATAATTGTAAAACCCACAGACAAATGTGTGTGACCAAACGCATTGATTTTGTGGAAATAAAGTCAGTGATGAAATACAGAGATGAAAGGTTTCTGTCCGACAGTGACTAATGGCTGGTTGGTTCTTTGGTAATCTAGCTGAGTGGCATGTTGGGGTTTTACTTACAAGCTGTATGGGTCCAGAGTTAGAAGTTACCTGGTTTGTTAACTCTGTTTTTAATAATCTGACTGGAAGTGGGGCTAGTTGGTTTGCTGACTGTCGACTAATGTCGTGATGTATTGGCATGCTGGGTAGTTATGTGGGTGGCTGGAACGTTGGCTTGCTGGCCTCCTGTGTAAGTGCACGGGTGGGTGTTGGGCTGTCAGCCTGATGTTTGCTGGGTGACCGACTGGTTGACTGGATAGCTGGATGATTTGACAGCTGGCGGTGGTGGTAGAAGTAATCAGAGAGAGAGAGAGAGAGAGAGAGAGAGAGAGAGAGAGAGAGAGAGAGAGAGAGAGAGAGAGAGAGAGAGAGAGAGAGAGAGATGCCTGACATGTTAATCATTGCAGTAATGCAGTTTGACATGTGGAACACTAAGTGTATTAATCCAGCGTACTGCAGCCCTGTCCCCCTGCATCTGTCTTCTCTTCTGAATGTGTGAGTGCATGTGTGAAAAGTGCTTTTGTACAAGTGTGTGCAGTTTTGTTTCTGTCTTTGTGTCTGTGCACACAAAATTGCCAGCGTACATTTGCACGTGCATGCGTGTGTGGATTGTAAATCCACCGCAGCTACTGAGTTTGTAATGTACACCATGTACACTGTGCAATATCAGACATAAAACAGACATTCTCTCTCTCTTTCTCCCTCTCTCTCTCTATCTCACTGTCACATACACACACACACACACACACACACAAACTGCATGCTTTCCATTGTCATTGTCCTTATCTGCGTTTAATGCATGAAGTGAATTACATGAGTCAGAGGCTGTGCTGTGCCCTGCTTGTATCTGCATTTCTAAAATGAAGGACTTTAACACATAACAGAATGCTGAAAAGTAATCTGATCCTTTGGCAGCGTGTGGCTGTTGTAGTAAACAATGCCACCATAACCAGAAGACACCATAACCAAAGCTACGAAAATAAGAAACTGGATTTATGCTTTAAGATCTTCAATGTGAAAGATTAATGAGTCATCTTTGTTTTTGAATTACTAGGTGATCATTTTCAAGCAGCAACATATTTCTAAGCACTTTAGAGAACAGACTGTGAGACTGTCCTCCCCCCCAAAAAAAACACTGAATAGGTCGTTTGTTCAAGCAGCAATTACGACCCATCTTTACATTTCCAGTGGTGGCGCCCTCTAGCGGCCGAAATAATTGTTACCAAAGCAAACAGAAAGTAAGGTGACAAAGAATAGGAGCGCCAAGTTCCTCAAAAGAAGACAGATTGGGGCAGTGGGTGGGTCAAACAAACACAATACTTTTTTTGTTTTACTTTACGAACGTCACATTCAGCATCATGTGCATAACTGGCAGTACAGTAACGTACCACGTAACCACAATCTTTTTCTAACTTAAAGCTATAGTGCGTAGTTTCTGTCTCCCCCATGAGGAATTCTAAGTAATGACAACAAAACTGTCGGCGCGTCCCTCATGATACAAGCCTTCCGTGATTGCGCACAGAGAGTAGAAAAAGCTGTTGAAACCGGAGCGTTCAGAACAGTTGGAAATCTGAACGTTTTAGGTCACTGTGGTTTCTCTAAAATTCTTTTACCTCATTATTTGAAGTGTTGGCCACGTTTATCATGAAAATCCGACATTATAACATTGTAGATATGACAGAAAATACGAAAAAGCATAGTATGTCCCCTTTAAAACTGCGACAGATGTTCTCTTTTTTAGATAATGGAAGGAAAACGCTCTTGTGGGTTGTATTAGAGGGTAGGAACCATGGGCGTCGGACTGGGGGGAAAAAGGGGACTGAGTACCCAGGGCCCTCATGTGAGGAGGATGAATAGCTGTGGCTGCGGGGAGGGGCCCGTAGAAAATGCCTTTCTACAGGGCCCAGAATTTTGTGCTACGCCCCTGGTAGGAACTGACCTATATTGTTTGGTTTGGAGGACTTATTGGACTGTGTCTACTGCAGAGACATTTAATTAATAATAATTGGAATAAACTTGAAATCATGGTTTTATATGTATGTGATATGCAGTAAAATGGTTTGACGTTCACCCTTATTTATTTGCTTAAGGGATATAAAAAACAATCTCAGAGAGACAGCTGTGAGTCAAGGCCAGCAGGAGAACATCTTATTGACAAAATCACTTTAGGTCTCTCCCTCTCCCTCGCTCTTTCATATTGATATACTGGAATCCTTTACTGAGCTCCTCAGTCCTTTCTTCTCGCCTTCCAAACTGCTAGCTCTCTTTTTTTTCTTCTCTCTTGCCCTCCGTCCGCCCGTCTTAGCATTGACAGGGTCTTTATGGGTTTAGTGATAACGTGACCTCCACTTTCTCCTTTTCTTTCATTTTCTCTTCTTCCTGCCTCACGTTGCTCTTTCTCCCTCTTGTGACCACATAGTCCTTCAACTCCCCTTACCCCACTCCTTTTTCCTCACCTCTTCTTCCGTGAATAAGTTGTAAATGTGCTGTAATGGTTTTTTTAAAGTGAGATGTTTAATCAAAGAACTTCAAAAGTCTTCTTCTTTCTCACCCCCCTCTCATTTCTCCGACCCCTGTTAATCCTTATATTTCTTCCTCCATCACCTTTTTCTTTTGCCTACATGCTATCTCCTCCTTCTTCTAATATTTCCTTTTCTTCCTCTTGCCCTTCTCTCCTCCACACATTACGTATGTTCTTTTTTGCCTAATTCTACCCTCTACTCCACCTCCATCTCATTTATCGTATCTTTCCATCCTCATTTTCTTCCTCTAAGACAGATAGCCACTTATCCTTTTTTATTTCATTTTTTTTTTTTTTTTTACAGCTCAGCAAGGCGGAGCTCGGAGGTGAATTGAGCAGAGCAAGGTCACAGCAGGGTTTTGTTTTTTCTAGGAAATAAGGGGAAAAGAGAGAGGGAAGGGAGGTCTCAACCTCTAGTTATTGCCTTTTGTGTGTTTGCAGCCTGACAAAAGCAGTGTTTCTCTGTTCAAATGAGTTTTCCTGAAAAGCAACATTGTAGTTGTGGAAATATTAACTGGCCGAAGTAGCAAAGGCGAAAGTTGCATGATGTTGTTATTACAGAAAAATCTAAGAAGGTGGAAGAAAAAGACGGTAAGGGTGGATGGTTGGGTGTACAAAGTGTGTGAGAAGTTTTATTTTAATTAGGAGAAACAGTTTTATAATACATAGGTGAAATATGCAGTTTCTTGGATCAGCTGAAATCATAATTGTGCTATTATATGATGTACAGAATGAAATTTGCTGCTTGTAATGTTTAGCAAATACAGATTTAATTTTGCAGGCATCTGCTTTATGTTACAGTGCCAAAATGTAGTCTTACATTTTACATATTTGCCGGGGGGGATGCGTGGGATTTCCCCCTTTCTGGTCTACATATCCCTGCCCCTGCTGAATTATTTTTATCCCCCCCCCCCCAACTTCTCCAACAGACCCTATATTATATAGCTTACCTAAAATAGAAGTATTTTAAACTAAGTAAAGCGCTGTAATATAAACCCATAGTGCCATAGAACAATGAAATCTGAGTGTCAGTTGCTGGTTGTATTTAGCTGCTACAGAGCTCTGGGACACCGGCTACCAGCGGCAGTTGTTTAGATGACTGCGAGCCAGCTACAGGGGCCATGGATGGTAGTTGAGTTTAGCCAAGTGGGTAAGTCTCTCTCCACAACGCGTACCTCCTATGGCGCCATTTTGATGCTACCAAGCCATCACCTGCCATTAGCATTCCACTGACTGCCATTCAAGAAACACGACAATTTATAAAAGGCTCCATTACCTTGTACCTCACGTTATGGCTCCATAGCAGAAGTTTTTGTAAAAAATAGGCTAACGATTGTGTCATAACCACGAGACTTACTGTCGCATAGTAGAGGAATTACCGTACAGTACAGGAGAAGCTCGCAGACAGTTTCGACTTACATTAGCTGTTTAAGTTTAATTACTAATGTTAACTAGCATTTTAGTTAGCAATAATTAGCCTGTGTCCATGTTATCTCCTTACATATACCTACGCTCTCCGTCTCTGCAAGATTGGGAATGATTGAGATTTCTCTTGGCACAGCTACCAGAAGATTTACAACTTTCAGACAGGTTGCTCACAGCACATTTACGTCGTCTCTCTCAGTTGGAGGCTGCGCAGTAACGCTCAGCTGTCACCGGAACAGTACTTCTAATATCCTTCACTGGTCTCCGTCCAGAGCAACGGGATCTGTTGGTCCATTTCTTTTACCGTCTATGAGTTTAGCATGCGGTGATGACAGTTACGTTTACGCACAAACACGACTAGTTAAGTTAAGGAAAAAAAGATCGTGTTTTGGATTAAAACATTCCCGAGGAACGACCGAACATTTCCTGGGTGAAAGTAATTTTGTTTTCGCTGCAAAGTGAACTCCACTCTCCTGGCTTGAAACCACGTTGTGCTATTTCATTTTTAGATTATTTTCCATTCGATATTGAAGCTCATAAATAAGTGTTTTGGCATGGCTGGCCGAGTGGCACTATATCCATGGTGGTATTGAAAGGGGGATTTCTGATTATACATTATTAATGTATTGTAGCTAAGGCTTTTATGCAGATTGAGGAGGCAGTAATAAGAAAGAAGAGACATGTGCAAAAGGGAATAGCAGAGCTGTGGAGTAAGGGATGGATTGTATTAAAAAGAGACGAGTGACATGAGAGAGATGCAAGTTGAATTAGATGACAGTCCCTGCATTGATATTCTATGAAAGTGTCAAGTCGTTCAGTCGTCAGTTCCACATGTCAGATTTTCCCTAGACGTTAATCAGGTCTATGTCGCCCCATGAGCAACCTTTCTGGAACATGTTAAAACGTCTCTGAGATTTTCTGCTGGAGGACATACTGATAGAAATGTGTCAAAAACATAATCTTTATCAACATTTTTACGTTTCAGGCATTCAGTTGATTTTATCCAGAGAAAGCATGATCAGACTATGATCAGATCTTTATTATAAATATCAACATGTGTCATTAATAGCTTTTTGAGTTCAATCTTAGTTCTCTTCAGTCATACTTTGTGTGCTGCTTTTTAGCTAAAGCAAAACAGGCCTTTTCCCTTTCAGCACAAAGCCTTTATAGTGACTTAGAACTGGGAAAACTATAAACATTAAGTGTCTATACTGTCACCGACATTACAAACATAACCAAACATAACCCAGTCAAGGTGTAAGAGGTCACACCTCGCTCCTTTAAATAGTGCTGCGATTGTAGAAAATTGATGCAAAATGAAAACAAAGAGGTAAATTATAATGAAACAAAGTAAACGCGAGTCTGTTTTGTTTCTACTTATCAAGCATTAACAGATCATAATCTAAAGTAACAACCTGAAAAAATTAAGTTAGATCAATTTTAAAACAGATGATTCTAAAGGGAGGTATAATGTAAACATGTGACACTACAACAAGTAAAAATAAAGTAAGTGACTCACAGTTATTTTGGATTCAGTAATATCAAAAAACACAACATCATAAAGCTCAGACTGTTGCCTTCATATTTAAACTTAGAGTCCATTGTGTGTGTGTGTGTGTGTGTGTGTGTGTGTGTGTGTGTGTGTGTAGAGAAAGAGGTGGAGAGTTCATATTTGTGTACACTTGCATTTGTGCATAGCGTGCTGTACTGTATGTGTTTGTGTATCCCAGTGTGTCTGTGTGTCATCAGGACACTCCAAATTTAAAGACAACAATCATCTGATACATGTACGGGTGAGAGCACGAGGGCCTCTGCCTAAATATAAACTGCATCACATCATCAGGTTCTCTGTTAAGGTTGTTTGAAGTACTGTGGATCAGTTTACTGAGAGCGTGTTATCATTTTCTGACCTTTATTTATCCTAGGGGAGTCTGCAGCAGCACAGTATATTTACACCATCATAAGAAATGACACACTGCCCTTCCTTTCGACGTCTTCTGGTCTCCCAACACAACCCCAACCTCCAGCATGAAATGTACCTCTGAGGCTGCAAGGGTTATAAAGTGGGAAGGCCATTGGTTTCTGTGTTTTTCTCAGCTGTAGTCTGGTGCAACGCAAGTACATTGCCAGGATAAAAGCACGTCAAGGGGCGTAGCTGCAGCTTATTACACCAGGCAAAATAATGACACCGACAAAAAACTGCTGCTGGCTAGTTCAATATCGTATAAGGGTCACCAGAAACATTTGTTGGCAACAACAGATGCCAACATTTCGGGACTGACTGGTTGGGATTGCTTTAGTTTATATCGACGACAACATTTTGTCGACGGGATTGTTCAGGTGCCGCAGTAATGCCGCCGGATGTCCCTCACCTTCCTCTTTCTTTGTGTTGGCATTTTAAACTCCGGTGG